>NC_092420.1:66217524-66562524 GCF_040894005.1 Engystomops pustulosus | reverse complement strand
CCTCCAGTTACCTGCGATGTCTGGTGTTTGGGAACCCAAAACTAGAAAGATCTATTGATCATAAAATGACTGTGTATGCTCAAAATACACCATTACCGAGATGGAAAAACCTATTTCATTGCAAAAATGAATTGTGTAGGTTTACAAAGTTTGGGTTTAGAGCATGTGGGTGCCCTGTCGGCCTCTCCAGGGTTGTTAGTCACATAAGTTTTATAATCTTACAGAAGAGCTGGGATTCCCTTGATGTAACCAATGACAATGTGTTAAACTTTTTGCAGTAATCCTCTTCACTAGTGGTGGTTAGCAGATCTATCAGCACCCAATTGAAGTTCAGACAGGTTGGAGACCACTTCTCTTCTTATAAAAGTGTCTATTTTAGTTCTAAACCATAATAAATCTCTTTTTACTCTTTTTTTCCTGCACCCTACAAACCATTGAAATCCAATGATTTATCAGCCTTCGTTCCTTCGTCCTGTTTTTATGGTTCTCTGTGGTTGCTTAGCATCTGCCTGCTTCCTGTGAGATGTTGCAAGCTCTGCCTGCTCTACCTAGATTACAGGAGTGGCTCTAGAGATTACAAGATATGCGTACAACCCATATGTATCCTGCAGACCACAGAAATGTCTCTTCGAATTTTGTTATTGGTGCAAACTCAAAAGCCCTCCAAAGTTTCCCACCAAGTCCTAAAACAATGTCTTTTACCATATTTTCCAGCAACCTCACTTCTCTTATAGCAATGGTACCTGAAGCATGACACATTCAAGGGTCAAAGCTGGGAATCTAGGATCATCATGATGGACATTTCTATTAAATCGTTTACGGCTTTCAAAATCATGACATGGTTGTACCATAAATGTAATTATTTGCAATATTTGCTCGGCAAAGCAACCAAAAAAAAAACCTTTATTATATCTCCCGGTATGGTTAAAATGTGATCTTTATAAATTTGTCTTATAAAATGATAATTTTTTTTTTTTTTTAATAATGCAACTAATACACTATGTGGCACTAGCGGTTATTATTGTTGTTGATCATCTGTCTCCCCCACCCTTGCAGGTGATAGGGGGGTAAGATGAGACAATAGGATATTTGTCTCTATATGCTACACCACAACCTTGCAAATGGTTACTGTTTTGACACCAAATATCCTCTAGCTTGAAGTTTAACTTCGTCCCTTACTACAATGACCCCCACCATACAGGTAGATGTACCTAAATGAGATATTGATCTAAACTGTGCTATTTCTTCGTGGTCTGACACTGCTCAGCGACGTGTTTCACCAGGAGTATGGGGGATAATTGTTTTTGCTTTCTATTCCTCCCATCATAATTTGGGTTAAGAGTAATTCCCACCCTCTGTCGTCTTGGTTATTAATTTTGGAAACTTGTAAAAGCACAATAATCTTTTCAGTAATATCCAAAAAGCAGAATAACACAATTTCCGCTGTGCCCAGATCTTTTTATTCACAAAATGTGTTCCTTTTAGAGTTTTATATGGAAATTTTATTCTAGTTAAGGCAGTAACACAGACCTGCCCCAAGAGAAATGAGAAGGTTACTTCCCCAAATCTATAGAATGCCCCCCCCCCCCAAAATAAAAAAAAAAACTTAATTTCAATTAATACAAATTTAACCAAAGAAATATAGTTTAATTTCTGCTATTTTACTAATATTTTTTACAACACTGGTCTTCCTTTAATCCTTATTTGATGTTTGTGTTGCTGAAGGGTTAAGTCATTTTAGAATCTTTGCTTGTAAAGTTCTTTAGTAAATGACAGTGGTCTTTGTGGGACACCCCCACCATTGCACTTTACTATTCCATTGCAAATGTGTGGACAAAAATAGAGCCGCTGTTGATTCTTTTCACAGCTTGATGACTTCTGAGAAATAATGGTTTAAAAGTTTGACTGTCACAAGCTACATCTCTACTCTGGAGACAAACTTGTGTTCACAAATCGTAGCCGCTACTGATGAGCCTGCGATGTAGAATCAGTTTTTAGGCGAATCGTGAGAACAAAAGTAAAGGTGGTCATTCAAATGTCTTTCTTTTATTGTCCCTTAGAGAAAGTCCTAGTTTGAGTTGTATTCCCTGACCCGTCGTCCAATAGAAGTCGATGGGTCCACTAAAAAAAGACATGCGTAAAAGTAAAGAAAATAAATTTGAAATGTGATGCCAGATGAATGCTACTCGTGGAGTAAAAATGGGCAGACTAATCCAAAACGGATGCAAATCGGCCATGAAATATTTAATGAGAATTGGCAATTTTATGTTTGCCACCAGACCGATACAAAGGCATCAGACATGTGAAATTCAACATGCCTGATCCTAACGTCCCTAAAATGTTGGGTCATCCCCCTAACACATCGGATGGTAGATGAAAACGGACCTAACCTATGAGCTTGACCAACTATGTATGGACACCAACAGGGTTTGAGATTATATATTCTATATAATGAGATTATATTATTTAGCCCAATAAGTGTTAAAGGGACCTGTGCATGAACTATGCGTAGCATGTTCAATGGAAAATTGTACCCTTGAAAATAAATGTTGCGACTCTCAAGCCATAACTTCTTTCTACCCATAAAACAAAAATGGGTGTCACGTGTCCCAAAACAACTCCCATCAAACACTTAGAATGGGGGGTCCTATGCAATACGGCCCATGGAGTATTGTCTGTTATACAAGTTTATGTGCTGGGTGATCAGTACTTTAATAGGTTAGATCATTCCAAGTATAACATAAAAATATAATATTAGAATTCTGTTGAATATTCCAAAGTAGCTCAAAAACGTATTTATTTATATAGGTTTTTTTTTTTAATTCATCTTTCTCTAAGCAGATATATCACCCCTCCCCCCCCCATTTCATTCCACATCCCTGCATATAGTGTTGTCATTTTGTGTTTTCAGTTCTAAAAATGTGCGCAATCTTTTTCTTAATTCCCCGTTTCCACACATGCCTGACTCCATGGAACAGTCGGCTCCAGGTAAGGGTGCAGCCAGCTACGACATGGGGTAGAGGCTTCTTCCCATGGCCGGCTAGTTGTTAGTCATCACAATGTTCTGTACACATTCTCAGGAATTGGTAATACACTTGTACCTGTCACCATGGTGTTTACCGTTGTGTTGTTGGGAATGTTACCAAATGTCGTCTGTGCATGTCATGAGTGTGATGGTGGAGCCTTGGCAAACGTCAAACCAAACTGTGACCTAAGCTGATAAAGCCAGAGACCTTACACTTACTAATGTTTGTGGTGTGTGCATGGTATGTGATCCTAAGAGAAAGTATCAAAGTATCATTGTGTTTTGTAGTCACCATTGCTGTCATATGATTTGTGTCACATCATTATAGGCTACAATAAAGGGATTATCCAACCTTTCGAAATTGAGAACTTTTTCTTGTTTGCTGCATTTATTGGAGTTCCAAGGTCCATTTAAATTGCTGTTCGGTAAACGGGCGCTAAAATTTGGTTCTCTACCATTATACCATTAAGCCATCAGTTTTACTGAGGAACTGACACCACCTCTACCAACTCTAACTCTTTACACCATATCCATTTTATTCTGGAATCTAGCCCCAACCCTTCCCAAGCAGTCTGAATTCTCCCGCCCATATGACGGTTTGCAGCTTGATTGGCATATTGAATTGTCACATGAGTCCACTGATGGCTCGAGAATAGTGGGGGCTAAAAAAAAAATGTTTAACTTTGGCCAAGTCAGTTGCGATACTTGTTTTTTTAGGATGCAGAGAATAGAAATTGGTGGAAGCGATGATAATTCCCCTTTTAAAAGGCGGGATAATCCCTTGTAACAAACGGGAATATCAATGCTTTTGTCTTTATATTAAAAATATATTTATATATATATTTTTTTTTTTTAACATTTGTGTAAACTTTTTATCTTTTAAACAGATACAGTGTCTAAAAGGTCAGAGGGGCCGCCAAGACCAACGCACTTTTGATGGGATCCATATCGTCAGTCACATGATTGGAGATGACGTGTCCTTCCATTCGTCTGATGAAGACTTTGCTACCAGCTCACTACAGCAGGGGGGTCACTACAGCCTGGCCAAAACACACGGAAAGATCGTTTTGGTCCCTTCTGATTTGGACAGCAGTGACAGTGATCCAGAAGAACTATCTATCATTACTGATTCCAATGGGGTGGTCTCAAAACCTATGGCAAAAAGAACAGAGTCTTACTCCACTACAGTCTGATCATCACTGTGACTTTTTGTTTTTTTTACCCAATGTTCATGACAATTAATTGTTACAGTACTTGGATCATTGTACAATCTTTAGACCCAACTTGTCCCAGCATGTACAGAACTTCTACTTGCCTTTTGCCAAATGTTCATCATTGCCATACACTAGACAAAGACGCTCAACGGACATGTTTGTTATAACAGTATTATCAGAAAAATGTTTTTCTTTGATCGAAGCAGGTGTTCTATCACGTTTTATAGAGACCGGAGTGCGTCCATATTGACTGTTCTGGTTGTCCTTTCACCTGTGTAAAAGAAAAACCTGTGCAATATTTTATGCCTGTTGAACAAAATGTATTTTTAAGTGTGGACATATTTATGATTTTGACATATCTCACCGCGTTCCGTTACAATCTGGAAACCCACCACTTTGTCAATATGCTGAAGGCTGGATATGTGGCTTGATGGATTCCATAAATTGGGCAGAGGTTGAAGTTTAAAAAAAAAAAATCGCCTTGGGTTATATCTGATGTTGTATTAATGTCTGTCTTATTTTTATACTTTTCAGACACTAAGTTTTGCATATTGCGATGTGAACAACACTCCACTAATGGAACTGAATGCATACTAGAAGATAGCTGGTACTTAGTTAAGACTCATCTATGTGAAACATGTTTAGCAGTGATACCAGGAGTTTGGGGAATGGTGCCAGTCGCACAGCTAATTTATACAAATTTCACTTTTGGTGTTGAGGGTTTAATTTGGGCAAATTCTACATATAACTATACATCCCCAGTAAAGATATCTGCCCCATGTTTACCTAAATGGAAGCTGAACTACTATACATGGAATGTCTCCGATCTTTTGTTGCTTCGGGCATTTGGTGGAGATTACGGGCATCTGATAGTGATGACTGCAACTTCATAGATGTATAATTAAGTAACCCTTAATCAACATTTTAGTTGTCCTTAATGTCTCCAAGCATTATTTGAGAAAACCCTTCAAGGCGAGGGATAAATGGTATTTGCCCTGCTCTCTGTTCCCATTGCATGGCCTTACAACCAGAAAGGAGGTCCATTCATTGTCCAGAAAAGAGATGCAAACAATCGACTGAAGGGTTGAACTGTAGAAACAAGGAAGGTAATAAAGATGACAATATTTTTAACTGCCCCTGCTGCGGGTGCCCAATAGGTTTTCACCCAATAGAGAAACCGCATCCAAAACCGGATCAAAAATAAAACCGTGATCGACTATATCCAGGGATTGGATGGAATTTTCTACCTTATTGGTTTCCAGTACGTCATTTCGATATGCAAACCAACACCTGTCTCCTTTGGTTTTTGCGGATAGTAGCGGAAGCTAAATGATTTTAGTTTTTAGTCAATCCCGCAGAAGTCATACAATCTGCTCCGGGATGTTGTTTTAAATTTGAACCCCCATGGAAATCCTTCTAAAAATCACACTGCAGTAACATCAAATGTCTTAAAGCTACAAAATGAGACCAAACGTCAGTGATTTATTTTTTTATGCATTTTTTTTTTTTTTTTAGTTGTGTGTATTGATGTTATTAACAAACAGGTCAATTCATGTTACTTGTGAGAGATATCTTGTTTATTTTGTACATAAATATACATATTTCATGCAGAAGGTGCGCAATCCGTTTTTTCTGTTTTTTTTTACTGAGAATGTAAATGTTGAATTATAACAGATACCTGTATCATATCCCAGAGGTAAAAAATAAGGTTTTTCTCTGTAAATAGAATTGTTTACTGATGATGCAGAACACTAATCATATCATGTGAAATGGGTTCAGAACCGTACATTACATTTCACATTAGAAATGTCTTCACATAACAGTCTCTTAACAAAACACTATTGATGGAAATCTTTTAACATTATATATATGTATATGTAACTAAATAAATTTTTTTCATGATTTAAGTTTATGCTTTGGGTATGTGTCATGTCAACAGTTTGGTTTTTATGGATTTTTTTCTCTGCAAATTCTCAGCTGAGATATCTGCCACATGTTCACCTAAATGGAAGCCTAGTCACTGTAGGTTTCATGGTTCCCGTCTTTTGTTGCTGCTGGCATTGGATGTGATCATTGGAGATTATGGCAATTTCTTATTTTTATTTTTTAATTCTTTACGAATGCACATTCATACAAACATTTCTAGACCTAAAGACCGTGACACACTTCAAACAGAGGAGGATCTCCCCTTTAATACCACATTTTGTTTTTAGGTGCCACAGAACTGATGTACACTGTTAAAATTGCAGTACAAGAATACATTTTTATATGCAGCTCTGAATTCCCAACTTAAACAGTGGGTTTCACAGATTCTGTCTTGCATAGAATCCTCAAGCTGAGATTCTCCTTTTTAATAGGATTGTAATAAGAATTGGGTTTCTAGGTGCCGTGGTTCTGGAGATGTGACCCTTTGAACTGAAGGAAACAGCAGAAAAAGATGCAAAAGCTAGTTGCAACTACATGCACCTTTTGCATTTGTCGCTGAACCTGAAAAATATGACTGACATTATACGTATTAGAACCAAATTTTGGTAAAGGCTTATTATAAAAAATAAATAAAAAATACATTTAATGGAGGAAAAACAAAGGGAAAATTAGTTTATGCTATCAAGTTAGTTTTTATCCTAACAAGTGAAACTAAGTAAAAATTGTTATATGTGAAGTGATTCAGCATATATCATTAAAGAGCATAATATTAAAAAATTGTCCTGGACACTCTGGCACCAATGAGCCTCGGTCACAAAGGGGTTAAGGACTTGTCTCACAAAGTCCACTGACCCCCCCCCCCCCTTCAGTCTGTGCTAACCTTCGTGGTGGAGCAGGTGAAACTTAGGGGGTACTTTCAGACCACCATACTCCAAATAATGGGCAGCCGGACTCCAAATAATAATAATTATTTTATATAGCGCACACATTACACAGCGCTGTACAGAGCTTGCCAAATTAGTCCCTGTCCCCAATGGGACTCACAATCTAATCATCCTACCAGTATGTTTTTGCAGTTTTGGAGGAAACCGGAGAAAACCCACGCAAACACAGAGAGAACATAGAAACTCTTTGCAGATGTTGACCCCAGCACTGCAGGGCTGTAGCGCTAACCATTGAGCCACTGTGCTGCCCAAACAATCTGACACTTATCCCCTCTCCTGAGGGACCAGCTGGAATTACGGCTGCTGTACGGGAGGGAATGAATTGGTAATGTGCATACTTTGTAAAAGATGCCATCACCTGTCAATGATCACTTGATCAATTGATTGTTTGACACCTTTACATCGACCAATTACCTCAAACGACTCTCTTAACGTCCTTTGATGTAGGACAATTATCCTAAAGTTCTTAATTGTATTTTGAGGGACTGATTCTAGACCCATTCTTTAGGGCCCTTGTCAGGCAGACCACAATCTGTGTGACTGTATTGATGTCTTATTGGGTATCACGTCATTAAAGTCTATATCTAATGTACAACAAGGCTAAAAGTTACCAAAAATGGCCTCCATATTATATTATAATATATTATTATAAAATATAATCCTTTGTGAATAAAGATTTGGGATGACAATTGGACTTTCTGTGTAGACGGAGGAATCCTCATAGATCATGGTGACAAATTTATCTGTCAGACACCAGACAGACGAGATATCATCTCGAGATAGGGCTCCTTCTCTTTGAAAGTGCTTTGTCTGCCTTGTACACGTGCGGCGGCCTATCTGTAGTGGCTACTGTGCTTATTCTGCGATTTGTACAAGTGCTACTGTATGTGTAAAATCAGCAGGAGCCTTATCACCGGGTGTTGTAATCCCGAGACACTGCTGAGGTGTTAGACTAGGGAATGCGGAGAGTGGAGGAAGCAGGATGGAGGATACACGACTCCCATGAGCAAATGAGGTAAGCAAAATGGAGCCAGGGGGCTAAGGAAGCTGCTTACATGGAAGTATAGCAATGTAAGGCAATGATTTGTAACGATATATGGCAACCAAAACATCTGAACGCAAAACAAATCTCCTTCAAGCTACATCATATAGAACATCCCAGGATTCTCTAAACTCCTTCCAATATACTCAGGATTCATAGGTCTTTCAATGCCTTCAGACTATTCTCTATAAAACTATACAAATTACAAGGGGATCAAGGAGAGCACAGATCAGAATTCACTATGGATCCTTGGCAGAAAAAAAAAATTAAAGGCTAAATTTCATGTAATTTTATATACCCAATGGTTGCAGCTTAAAGGGGTAGTCCAGTCACAAGTTATCCCCTATCCATAGTGGTCGAATGATTCCCATGGATCACGAGAATCGTTGGGACACAAGTGAATGGATTGATAGGTCAGACGTGTGCGTCTATCGCAGCATTGTTGCATGTGCAACTAGATGCTCAGTGCATATTAGGGGCTATAGAGCACCCCATACCCCCTGATCTGTACCGCTCCTACCACTGGAAGTGCTACAATCCAGATAATGTGTCCAGACAACCCTTTTTATTTTGCAGCTTTTCTTCCATAATTTGGATACCCTTCACAGTGCAAATATTGCATATAATGCAGTTATGCATCATAATAACAGGTTGTAGTTGAAACTATATAAGTTACCACATTCGCTTCTATAACCTGCTTTACCCTACGATCTCCAACGTACATAGCTGCTCTAAAGAATTGATAAAATGGCTCCAAACAAAAAGCTGAATGTTTTCAGCCTCCATCCATTCAGCCATGACACATTTTTATTATGTAAGATTCATACACAAGAGCAGACCAGAAAATGAAATGACCTATAAAGTGGGAGGTCGAGGGAAGGAGACTGACTGACTGGAGGAGGCTGCAGCTGCTCATAAAGCAGTGGCAGTGTTCAGGATGCTGACAAAGGTTTGTTTAAAATCTGCAAAGCACAGGCTATTGGAACCTGTCACCAGCTAAATATGAGTGTCTTGGTGACCGGTTCACATTAAGTTGAGGACTGCAGTGGTTGAACACCGCACCTTACAGGTTAACTGCCATGTTCTGTGTCTACACTGATCACAACAGTTAATGGAAGGTGTCTGCTGTGTAGTACAACAGGCACCTGCCCAGCATGGAGAAGGCTCAGCCTGTCAAGTTTTTTTAAACATTAAAGGGCATCTTCCACCAGTATGAAGGAGTGTATGCAAATGAGCCTGAGGGGCTCCAGGCTCCATAGGTGTTAATAGAGGCTGGAGCCCGCAGGTTAAATTGCATACAGTCTTTCATCCTGGTGGTAGACGTCCTTTAAATGTGTATTCCAGGCCAAACAATACAGTGAATAAGAATGGAGTCTGAAGTGGCTACACGGGCTTATTGCACAGTGCAAGGAGCTCTCTGCTTCTAGCTCTGTCCACTATGAGGGTTCCAGGTGCCACCCATTTCCTATTGCTTACCTATGCATAGGCCAACCCTTTATTGCATTTCCAAGGCAGCCTACTAGGGTTCCAGGGGTTGGGACCCAATTTATGTGTTGGCCCAGAGAACACCAAACTGAAATTAATTTTTGGTGTCCTATAAAAAAGGAGAGCTGATGAACATTCTGAAAAAAATAATCGCCTTTTCTTGATATCAATTTTTTTGTGAAATTTTCCCTACTTACATCAATTAGATAACTAATAAATAAGCAGATAACTAATAAAAAAGAACTACCAATGTAATAAACCCACGCATTCAAAATACTAAGCAATAACCAAAACAGACCAATATTGATGTGTATATGGGTCAAAAAGGAATGTAAGAGTCTATTAATGCAAAAATACACAACAAATATCCAAAAACACACCGGTGTGGAGCGTGATTATTGTAATAATAGCCATGTAAAAACCTTTATAAAGGCCTGCCTGGCAATAAGTACACACAATGCATAAACTATGTTAAATAAAATAAAGACATCAATACAAGCAGGGGGGGGGGGGGGTTGGAAGAGGACCACACCCGTATGGTCACACACTCCTGTGGAAGTCACCAGTACGTGTCAGTAAGTGTGGACAACCACCTCCCCTCCCCCCTGCCGGTTTGTATTGCCATTTTATTGTATAGGTCCCTATATGGGTTTGCACATTTATGATTATATTAGCAACTTGTAAAAATAAGATGGTGGGGGATGGGTGGGAATCAGCTACAAAGTAACAGAATGCTTCACAAAATAACTTTCCACTCTGGGACATGCTCTTCTAACCTAACAATGTGGTTAGGCCTCAGACCCAACCAAACATGAGATGAGAACACAACTCGAGTAGCCATTGTATCTTCAGACGGAAGTCTAACCTGTTGCTTGTCACCATTATCAGCCCTCTCATCTTCGGTTGTAGTGAACTTATAAGCGTTTTGTTTTTCCTTTCTGAAGTCTACTCTTCCTCGTGTATAAAGTAAAAGATAGAAGATGGTGTCATCATTTTCTGAGCTCATTCAAACACTTTATAAGCTAAGAGCAAAGAATTCCTTCAAAAAAAAGGAAGAACCTTTACATTTCTGAGTATGAGCCGTTTCTGGGAACAACTGGATGACAATTGTCATTATTAGGGTATGTTCTGATTTCATAGATTTTTAGGGTGTATTCCACAATTAAAATTTACAATAATCTACACTACAATACTTGAAGATAGGAAAATTAGATGTTAACCACTTCTGGGCAATCCATAGACCAGTGATGGCAAACCTTTTAGAGACCGAGTGCCCAAACTACAACAAAGACTTGCTTATTTATCGCAAAGTGCCAACACAGAAATTTAATTTGTGATTTATACTCCTTTCTCTGTCACAGTTTTCATTGATACCAGTGCTCTGAGGACACCAATAAAGCAGAAAATAGTCCCAGGTAGAGCTGTCACTTTATAATAGCTCTGTGCACAGCAAGTCCTGGGCTCTCTGGGACTGCAGGAAGATACCTGGAGACATCTCTGGTGATGGCCTGAGTGCCCACAGAAAGGGCTCTGAGTGCCACCTCTGGCACCAGTGCCATAGGTTAGCCATCACTGCCATAGACTATATGTATGGTTGTCCAGACCAAACACTGCAAAGATCTTCCTGTACATGATCCACCTGTCCTGCTCCTCTGGTCAGATATTTACACTAGCTTAACGCCAGTTATTGACCGAAAACAGCTTTGGCATTTCTGAAATATTAGTCCACAGTTGTAACAATTTTTTTTTTACTTTTGGAAAATTGGAAAGACCTGGGTATTTTTTCTATTAATGTTGTTAAGGTTCCTCACCTGATTCAATCTTGTTTCATAAAAAGAAGCCATAGGAAGTCCCTTTTGATAGGCTCACCAAGCTGTTACACCAGACCATGCTACCTTGATAAGCAGTCCAAAGTATTTCCTTCTCTTTCCATGATCATGTAGGATTAGGGCGGCTGGAAAACAAGTCTGGGCAAACATTTAACAATATAGACCGGTACCACTGAACTATATGGGGCAAGCGGAGTTCAGTCCAGTTGTACCTGCAGATCTAACCGGCACATGCTCACCAACTTGTTGGACTAAACTTGAAAGTCAAGCAAGAAAAATTCTTAGTATTATTATCCATCAAATAGCAGGTCTTGTGAGCTTACATCATGAAGTGTACTGTCAACTTTTGACTGAGTTTTTAACTTTTTTAAAAATAGCATAGATTAAGAGCAAGAAAATAATTCTTGACAGTCAGAGGAGTCATAGTGAGGGCACAGAAGGGATCAGAAATATGACTGTGGGTTACCCGCACCACAACATCTACACTAACCTTTTTATTACCTTATTACATTGCGAGACTGGAAAATCTTTATTAGACAAAAGGAACACTAGTCACCACAGGCCCAATAATTGTAAAACATAAAAGTGTTTTGAAGAATAACAAAAATTTAGGGTGGCGCTCTACAGCCCAGCGCACAAGCCAAAAACTGCGCACATACAGAAATATTATATATACCGTATATATATTTCTAAAGGTGCCAATGATAAGAATTTGTCACCATCCAATTTACACTGGCAGAAGAAATCAACCCATAGATCTCCATAAATAAAGTTAAATATAATTATAAAAAAATGACACAATGAAAGAGTATTAAATGCTTGTACTGAATAGTTTTTAATACTTTGTAGAAAAGCCTGGTGTTTATTACATGGCACTTTGGTAATGAGACTAATTATAAGCCATTAACTAAACCAGCAGATATTTGTAACACAACATGGCAGGATTGCTGTCTAATTACTGATAGATTTCAGCTGGTGTCATGACTTACCATTGCTTTTTGCATCTCTTTCTTCTTATGTACTTTTTATCAGGTGTTCTTTCTCATTATTACATTAATTTATGGATATCTATAGTTGAGTCTATGTAATAGTCTGGCCTGGTAATCTTTTAGAATGGATGCTTGCACATGTCTCCCCAATTTAATCAATCTCACCAATGAAACTGTAAAAGGTCATTCAGTTTATGACACATAAAAGACATTTTGCTTCACATCACATGATTTGGTGATGATAGCTGTACTACTCTGATTATGCCAAGTGAAACATTGATCAGAGGAGTGTCTGGATAATCCGTTTGAGCTTCAACCCAGTATGAGGAGTTTGTATAGTGCATAATTATACTATACAGGCAGTCCCCGGGTTACGTACAAGATAGGTTCGGTAGGTTTGTTCTTAAGTTGAATTTGTATGCAAGTCGGAACCGTAAATTTTATAATTGTAACCCCAGCCAAAATTTTCAAAATGTTGGATTGTCGTAAGAACCAGGATTAACAAAAAGTTTAATTGCAGACACCTTTAATAACTGTTTATTGTAGCCTGAGTCTAAATTACAGTAAATCACCAACATACAGAGGTCCGTTTGTTGAGTCCTCATCTGTAAGTCGAATCTTCTTAAGTAGGGGACGGTCTGTATACTGATAAACCCCATTCAGCCCTCTAATCAGAATTTGTTTAACCAATCCTGTAAGTATTTGCTTGTTTCTAATGCTAGCACTTACTTTACTTCTCTAAGGATTTTATATTTAGGTTACTAATGTAATATCTTTGGATACCTTATTCCTCCAATACAAGTGCTACAGCATGGGTTAATAGAAGACTCAGGACTACACACACTTTTTGATTTACTCTAAAGAGGAGCATCTCGCCCACCTACTCCCAATTTAACTGTGCCCATATCCAAGCGAAATAAGCAGTCATTATCTCCTAGCTGGCAATTTATTTTAAGACCTAAATGTGGTTTCTTTGCCAAAAACCACTAAAGGTTATTTCAGTTTTTATTATTACACACGTTTGTCATAGGTTTATTGTTGACATAAATCCGCATTTTGGAATTTAGAAACTGAAATGATTTCTAGTTTCCAGTCCATGTGGCTAACACTGAAGTATACTGCAGTACAGAGGTTGTGCTGTGTTTTGTACTAACATGTTAAAAATGACTTTATCAATATTAAAAAAAGAATTACTAGGCTGAATGCACATGTACGCTTTGCAGCCCATTGCCGGCTGAGTGTAGAAGACCGTAGGAAGCTGAACACCCATGCCGCAAGTCCAGATACGAATAGCTCACGGTCAAAATATACAGCCCTCTGCATGAGATCTGATTGCAATTTCAGTAAATTTTCCCAAAATACTATAATACTATCCTATTTATCACATGGAAAAATACACAATGTCAGAATTGTTTTTGATCACTGCATTACCCCCCATAAATTATATTTGCTCTATAAAACCACTAAAAGAAATTACTGTGCGCCTTGCAAAAAACAAGCCCTCGAACCACCAATGTTCCATCAAAGAATAAGTAAATAAGTTATGGGTGTCCAAATAATGTGTCCCCAAGAAAATAAAAGTTTTCTTTATAATGTGACACCACAAAAATCATTAAACCAAAGTTCAAAAATGTATTATGTTCCCAAAAATAGTGCCCCCACCACAAAAGTAAAACTCACCGTGCAAAAAAACTATTCCCCAAATAGTCACTTTACCAGAGAAATACAAGAATTCAAAACATCCAAAATATTGCTACTCATCTCCTGAAGTCATGTATGCTTGGGAATGAGCGGGTGGATGGGTACCCACCTGCTAACGACTGATCAAGCAGTTTTGATGGATTGGTTTTATGAGGGGGACCTCTAACATTATGGCACTCATGATTCCCACTACTTATGAGGTGCACCCTATGTCAAAGCTGTGATTTCCCATTTTTGTCATCTAGAGAACATTATTGTTATAGTCGGTTAGCATAAATTTCCCACATAATCTTATTATTTTATTTACAGCTATCCAATTGACAGTTTTACAGTTTATTTTGAACATCAGAACTTGGAAAACCTCATTAATAGCTATATGATAATACATGTAATATTAAGGGCAATTCTATGCAGGGAAGAAAACTGCTGAAAGCCAGAGCACCGCACTTGTGTCTGCGGAGAACAAAGAGGAAGAAATGGAAATGGAAAAATGTAAATGGTAAAACAAAATACAATCCACAATAGCGGTCAGATTTTTGCTGAAAGAAAAAAAGGAAATGCTATAGCAAAAGGAAATTGCAAATTCTAATGCCATTGTCACACACATGTTGTCATAGAGCTCTTCCAACTAACTCCTTCAGGTTACATGTAGGGTGATACATAGAACTTTAATGGGTTTCCAGGACTTTTACATTAATGATTCATTAGAGAAGGTCATTTGCAACACCACCGATTATTCTGTCCTCGGTGGCCTCTGTCCAGTGGGTGGATGAGAGCACCATATATTTTATAGTGGCCATACTGGGGTGCAGCATCCCCAAGTGAATGGGAGGAGAGTACCCATACCCGGCTACAGCCATATCGAGTGGAAAGGGTCCCGGACCATTATTTAGCTCTTTCCCATATGTGGCTGAAGATGCAGGAGTGTGCAGAGAGTGAGGGAGTTTAGGGAATTGGGACCACAAGTTTAGTACTATAGTCACCTATACAGCAGCGCCGCATGGGTGGAGCCATATTGATGCCACTTCAATTGATTGTTAACACTGCATTTTCTATTCCACAGCATTTTAAAAAATCCAGTAAATTTCACAAAACAATAAATTATTCCACCAGGAAGCAAAATTTATCCAGCAGATAAGAAGCCTCATATAGCTCTTTAAATGGAAAAAAAATTAAAAAAATATGGATTTTGAAATGCAGCAATGAAGTCTGTCATCCATGTATTATGCACTTCCATAGGCAATTACATAGAAATATCACAATGCTAAATTTTTAAGAAAAAGATTTTGCAATGTATTTTTAAGTATGTTGGTGCATTCTACGTGGATAAAATAACAGCATAACCTGAGTTGCACAAGGCCAAATGGAAAAACATGGTGATAAGTTCACTGTAACTTATCAGCATCATGTCAGACAGTACATCTCCGTCCAGTGAGTCAATCTGTGTCTTAAATCTGCTGCGACGGAAGTTGAAGGGGGGCCGAGCCAGAGCTTTCAGTACGTATGTGATTTTAGATCCGTTACATAGAGAAACTTACCATAAGGTTTCTGTACTCCAAAAACAGGAGGAAAGGAAAGCTGCCCGAAAGACTGTAGACAACATTTCTGAACTACTGACATTCAGGAAGTGGATTTTGTGGTTTCCATCACTTTTAAAAATAAGATACTTATAAATTGTACCTGTATCTGGTGACAGCCACATGCACTAAGTCAGTGACAGCATTTTACCATTCCTCTAATACAAGGTAAGTCCAATTTTTGGTTGGAAAAAAAAGCTGTTATAATAGTTACAAATTATAGTGGTTTTTATTACTATATTATATATCATTATAAATCAGTGTCGGTAGGTAATGTTATACATAGACAATGCTTGAAGGACCTGGCTCCCCAGATTGAGCATACCACCCTAGAACTATGCATAAAGAATAAATGTGATAATGATGTGGACATGTGTATAGTACATCATGTAAGCTGTGTTATATCTGTAGGCAGTGCTATGGTTTCTACTCTTCTATCAAAAGCTGCATAGTGAAATGGGGAAGTAGGTTATATGGACAGATTTGCACCTTTGTCAAATCACGATCAATGTTAAAGTGCAGTAAGATAAAGTATAGTGCAAAAGGAAAAAAAAATGGAAAGTGCTGATATAGTGTAGCAGGTTTAGTAAATAGGGTAGTCCAGTTAAAGTTCAGTGCTCACCTTGATAAATTGTGTCAGAAGTCACAACTAACTTATATCACTTTCGCAAGTCAAATCCACAGGTCTCCCGACTGCTGGGTGTATTGCAAATAGAGGCTTCCGAGCTTAAAGCTGGAGTTTAAAAAAAATCCCATTCATCACCCGTTTCTTGATTATTTTTTTTATTTATTTATTTTTTCTACACTTTTTTTAATTTCTAGTGTTAAAAACAATTAAAATAAACTGTGATAAAATTGCAATAAAATAGTTGTGGGGAGACACGTTTCGTATCTGAACCTGGTACGTCATCAGTCCATTGGGTACAAAACGTGTCTCTCCACAACTATTTTATTGTAATTTTATCACAGTTTATTTTAATTGTTTTTAACATTAGAAATATAAAAAAGTGTAAAAAAAAATCCAGAAATGGGCACCGAACAGGAATTTTGAATTTTTTGTGCAGTATTCGGAAGTATATCTTTTGGCATCCAATATGGGTGCGTTTATCCTCTCCAATTTGGAACGTAGAAAGAAATGGCGCTGGCTTGCTGTTAGAAAAAAAGCTTCTTTTATTTAAACCATGAACGGCAATAAAATATAAAAGAGTTTAACATTTAAAATTTAAAAACAGAATAAAGCGTTTCGAGCTTGTACCAAGCGCTTCATCAGATTCGGAAGCCTGTATTTGCAAAGTGCAGGTAGATGAGATCTATTCTCCCGGCAGTAAACCTGTTAGATCATGCACCATTATTGCTGTCTGAAGAGAGTGCCTTCATGTATGAATGTGGTCATCGACTAACCACATTTTTCGTTTGTCTTGTCTAACATCTGTTAGTTCCTCATCAGAACATAAGGATTTTTGTGTGGCTGTAGATAAGCCATTAAAAGACATCAAAGAAATTGTTACATATATTATACATCTACGTGTTAGTATATGATCACTGGGGTCTGACAAAGCAACTGATAACTAGTAGGGGGTTACAGGCCCCTGTTCCTTTTCAATGCTCAACTACTATGAGGGGGTGTTTACGTGGAGCTGAGGTAAAAAAAAAAAAAAAAAAAAAAAGTGCATCACATCCATCCAATGTCTACATGTTATCAGGAATGGTTTGGACCCCTAACAACTACTCTTGTGTACCCTCATGCTCGGATGATCAGGACTGGTGCTTGTTGACCACTTTTTCATGGTGGCAATAGGTAAAAGGACAATGTACTAGCGAGGGTCACACATGCACTCTGCCCTTATGCCCTAACAATTGCCAAAAATGGACATGGCTATAACCGTCTTGGATAGGAATACGTTTGACTGTGATTATTGTTTGACTAAGTTGTGATTTTATCATCCCCAGCAATCTCCATTATTGTTTGTGAAAAAGTCAGACCGGTATATTGCTACGTTAGCCACATGGCAGGGGTTAATACATAAATTATCCAGCTCTGATGACCTGCAGCTATACACAACAATAGGCTTGTTAGGTGAGATGCTCTTACGGGGGCTGTGCGCTCCACAAAATGCCTCCTGGTTACACGTCAGTCACACTCCCAGGTTTCCCATATGCTGCTGCTTCTGGTTGGGTTTCATCGGGAGCCAGGTGGGACTGGACATGTAATTCTCACATTAACAACCAAAATTATCTCAAAAATTGGCCTTGGCATTTACAAGGAGAGAGAGAGATTTTCACGTGGGTATAAACAGAGTTGAGATTAAGTCAAACACTGAGCACACAGAAAAGGGTTTCTAGTTAGTCAGGTACAAAAGTTCAACTTGTGGGGGATGATCACAGCGAGATCCACGTATGAGTTTATGGTAAGACACAGTCAGTGTATAGGAAAGGATGATGAGTAGCTCACACCAAGGGAAAGGTGCACACTACACTGAACATCAGCGTTTTTGCATGTAACCATGTGTTTGGCTGGGGGTCATTTCTGGATCCTGAAAATATTACCATGGCTACTTACACTTCCAGAAATGAAGAAAAAATGGATTCAAGACAAATGCATTATAACATGCAAAAATGTCAACTTTCACCAGTGGCGTAACTAGAAGCTGATGGGCCCCCGACTATAAAGTATGGTTTATAGTACTAGTCTTTTCATATGGGAAGCCTTTTGGGCCCGGGTACGACCGCACCCTCTGTATACCCTCAAGTTACGCCCCTGACTTTCACTGTTGTGTGCACACAAAAACGCACCCTGAATCCAGTAACTTTTTAATGGATCAGTGCTCACATGTGAGCGATCCTAGAAGTTGAGCATGACCTAGTCCGACTTTCTTTTTCACGGATCACTATAGACAATAGTTCTTGAGGATCCAACACACGCACGCACGCACACACACACGCACGCACACACACACACACCTCCTGGACCCCCATTTCTGCATAAAAAATGTACACAATAATCTGTAGATAATACAAACCATGTGCATTTTGATAAGGAATCCTAACATGCTGTACAGTAACAATTGTGTTATTTTAACATGTTGGGCTAATTCCAGAAAACTAAAAACCTAAATGTACGAATTAACATGAAATATGTTGTGTGTGTTATACATTTATCCCAAAGAAAAACTGTTAGTAAGCTTTCTGTAGTAGGCGGCAAGTAAAATGCAATCTCTACTTTATAATTCATAAATATGATAGAGTCCAAGCAGCACAATTTAAAGGGGTTGGCCACTCTTTTACATAAATTGCCCATGTGCCTTTACTCTTCTAGATAATCCCTGAATGTTCATCCAGTGATTTAGCAGTCCTGCTACTTACTTTTGCACCGTGTGCAGATTCTCTGTACTGCTTTCATTACATTTCAGGGAAAGGATTAAAGGGGTTTGCCAGTTTACCTTATGTTTTTTTGTAATGTGTGTGAAAGTGTATGCAGGATATGAGGTAATTTACCAATGTACATCTATTAATAGTTCGGCACCGCTTTCTTGATATGTAAAGTGAAGCTTCTTGTCTTTTACCTCATCAGTCAGACGTTCCTGTCCATAAAATGGCCGCAGATGGAGGGTCATGTGATCTATATATATGCGCTTGAAAAGAATACCTATTAGCTGAAATGTAGCATTGAATATGAAATAAAAAACGCTTCTTTTTCCTCAAAAATCATCTTTGGAGGCTGCTTGTTCTGTTTAGTGAGATAAATGAATATTATGAAGCAACTTAAATTTGATGTAGTGGTGAATACTATTTATGGTCATTTGGCCTGGGACAGAAAATCTGCTCCGGAGTGACTGGTTCATGAATGGAGCCTGTGTACACAGACTTATCACAGGACTCTGATTTTTTTTTTCTTATTTTTCTCTGTGGTTTCTGTTAAATCTCAAGGATACAAATATAAACAGATGGGTGGAACGGCCACTCTCCCATCAGATGAGGGACTGGGTGCTGGCACGTGCTTACCTGCTTTATTACACCTAGATTTTAACAATGGACAATATGAATATTTATATATTTTTTTTGGTTGATCTTGGTTGAGCATGACAAATTCTGCACAGAAACATGTATTCTGTGTAATTTAGATGGAATAGGGGAGAATTTATTAGTCATAAATTTTCAAAGCAGCCTTTTTTTTGGGGGGGGGGGGACAGGACTCAAAACAATTTTAAATCCCAATTTTGTGCAGTGCATACACAGTAGTACAATTCCAGTAGGACACTGTTTTTATGGAAATTTGAGACAATCCAACACCAACACATCATGTATATGTGCCTGCATTCCAAATGTTGCCACCTCAGGACCCAAACTACAAAAGGGGTTGGATTTTTGCAAAAAAAAAAACAACATGGAATTATTTTTTAAATTTTTGAAGTTTGTGGATAATGAATTAGAATAAAAGCTGCAATAAAACATGACAATTTCCCATAATTTTTTTATCTGTTCAGATCAGGTGCAGAGCAATAAATATACCAAAATAACCAAAGTGCGATATTTACTCATAATCTGAGGTATATGACAATCTTATGAGTCATAATAGATAAGATCCTGCGAGGCACAATGAATATTCTGCTCATGGGTTTTCAGCAACGCAAATATGGGGCACATAGAATCCATTTGTATTACAGAGACACAGAGGAACCATATAGGCCCAAAACAGCGAATAGATTAATATTATGGATGTTTACACCGTGGATTCTGAATACAGACTTATATAGACTTATTAAGTAAATGTGAGTACTCCAGGAAAAGTAGAAAAAGTTGTTCCTCTCATCTCAATTAATCATGTTTTCCCTTAATTAAATTTTTGGCCAATGACTTATTGCTGGGGGTCAGGCCAATAGGATCTCCCAGATTCACGAGACTGGTAGGATTTTTGGGACAATTTAGGTTACCTGCAGACAAATGTGCCGAATCTCAGCTTCAGAATCCATTTTTCATGACCGACACACTAAACTGTAGTATGGGTGATCCGTGAAAAACAGATCTGACTAGGACTTGATCTACGTCTTAATGGTTTGGTTAGACGGTCCGTTAAAATAACTTCTATGGGCACTGATCCATTGGGTTTAGTGCATTCATGTACCGTCTGTTCTAAAGACTAATGCACATGGTGGATATTTGCTGTCTTGTGCACCCGCTCTTCCTCAGCAGATCCATAGAAGTAAACGGAGCACAGGTTGTACATGCTCATCACCACCTCATTCACATCATTCAGGGTATATTATGCAAATGATATCAAATTACAGTCGCCAATGTATTAATATAAATATATGAGCTACAGATATATATCAATTGATTGACAGAAATAATGTTTTATTATGCAGGCGGTCCCCTACTTAAGGACACCCAACTTACAGATGACCCCTAGTTACAGACGGACCCCTCTGCCCACTGTGACCTCTGGTGAAGCTCTCTGGATGTTACTATAGTCCCAGACTGCAATGATCAGCTGTAAGGTGTCTGTAATGAAGAGTTATTGATAATCCTTGGTCCCATTACAACAAAAAAATTTTGCAAATCCAGTTGTCACTGGGGCACAAAAAAAATTGTCTGGGACTACTACCCGGGGACTGCCTGTAGCATGGAATTATAATACACATTTGCGGAACTTGCACCGTCTAAGGGTTCCTATGTATTTCTGTAGGTATCTATAAACTAGGACACACTTTTTTTTAGAGTTGGCAGCTGTAGGTTTGATTTACTAAGAAATCAAGATGGGTTCAACAGGTCATAGTGTTACAGATTTGACTGTTCTGGGATGTTTCTGCCCTGATTGAAACCTCTCATGTATGAGTCAGACCTTCCTCTGTGCACATCTGGGGCATGGTGGACATACGCTGTGCAGATCAGTGGAGTAGTGCATGTTACTTAGCCCATTCTATTCAATTACCATGTAGGCAAAGGTAGAATATAAAATGTGTCCAGTAATTTCACCCATTATAAGGTTCCCTGCACATGAATGTGAGCTATTTTTGACCTGCAAACAACGGATCCGTGGTCCGATTTTGCAGTCCTTATCAGTGTGTCATCACTTGCTGAGCCATATTGTCCCAGAAATGCTCTGTGTATAATCCGTATGTCATCCGTTATTACAGATCCGCAAAAAAAAAAAACTCTTGATTGATCACATGATTGTGTTAACTAGCAGCTGAGCTACAAATATAGAGCGTATGCAGATGACACCTATGTGTAATACGTATTTTTCACATTACTATAGACTCCGGAGGGAAGGCCTGAACTACACACACAGCCAGGAATAAGAACTGCTATAAGTTTTCTACGCATAGATCCATGAAAAACCCATATGCGTGGCTACATTGAAATGAATGTGTCATTGGGGCACATGTATCACAGTTTGGTCTCTCTGAGGTGAATTTTAGAGACTTTTGGCGGCTAGTTTTTGCACCTTATGTATGATCCTGTCTTTTTACTTGTGACACATATTCAGTTTTTGGCAGGTGGCAGGTGCAAATTTTGGCTTCTTTTTGAGATTTTTTGTTGCAAATGTCTCAAATCCACATGGACACAAGCCACGTGAGGGGTTATATACAGGAGTGGACACAAGCCATGGGAGGGGTTATATACAGGAGTGGACACAAGCCACGTGGGGGGGTTATATAAAGGAGAGGACATAAGGCACGTGGGGGGTTATATACAGGCATGGACACAAGCCACGTGAGGTGGTTATATACAGGAGTGGACACAAGCCACGTGAGAGGGTTATATACAGGAGTGGACACAAGCCATGTGAGGGGGTTATATACAGGAGTGGATACAAGCCACGTTAGAGGGTTATATACAGGAGTGGACACAAGCCATATGAGGGGGTTATATACAGGAGAGGACACAAGCCATGTGAGGGGGTTATATACAGGAGAGGACACAAGCCACGTGAGAGGGTTATATACAGGAGAGGATACAAGCCATGTGACGGGTTATATACAGAAGTGGAAACAAGCCATGTGAGGGTTTATATACAGGAGAGGATACAAGACATGTGAGGGGTTATATACAGGAGAGGACACAAGCCATGTGAGGGGGTTAGATACAGGAGTGGACACAAGCCATGTGAGGGGTTATATACAGGAGAGGACACAAGCCATGTGAGGGGATATATACAGGAGAGGACACAAGCAATGTGAGGGGGTTATATACAAGAGAGAACACAAGCCATGTGAGGGGGTTATATACAAGAGAGAACACAAGCCATGTGAGAGGGTTATATACAGGAAAGGACACAAGCCATGTGAGGGGTTATATACAGTAGAGGATACAAGCCATGTGAGGGGGTTATATACAGGAGTGGACACAAGCCATGTGAGGGGGTTATATACAGGAGAGGACACAAGCCATGTGAGGGGTTATATACAGGAGAGGACACAAGCCATGTGAGGGGGTTATATACAAGAGAGAACACAAGCCATGTGAGGGGGTTATATACAGGAGAGGACACAAGCCATGTGAGGGGGTTATATACAGGAGAGGACACAAGCCATGTGAGGGGTTATATACAGGAGAAGATACAAGCCATGTGAGAGGATTATATACAGGAGTTTACACAAGCCATGTGAGGGGGTTATATACAAGAGAGAACACAAGCCATGTGAGGGGGTTATATACAGGAGAGGACACAAGCCATGTGAGGGGTTATATACAGGAGAGGACACAAGCCATGTGAAGGGTTATATACAGGAGAGTACACAAGCCATGTGAGGGGGTTATATACAAGAGTGGGCACAAGCCATGTGAGGAGGTCATATGCAGGAGTGGACACAAGCCATGTGAGGGGGTTATATAAAAGAGAGAACACAAGCCATGTGAGGGGGTTGTATACAGGAGAGGACACAGGCCATGTGAGGGGTTATATACAGGAGAAGATACAAGCCATGTGAGAGGATTATATACAGGAGTGGACACAAGCCATGTGAGGGGGTTATATACAAGAGAGAACACAAGCCATGTGAGGGGGTTATATACAGGAGAGGACACAAGCCATGTGAGGGGTTATATACAGGAGAGGACACAAGCCATGTGAGGGGTTATATACAGGAGAGTACACAAGCCATGTGAGGGGGTTATATACAAGAGTGGACACAAGCCATGTGAGGGGTTATATACAGTAGAGGATACAAGCCATGTGAGGGGTTATATACAGGAGAGTACACAAGCCATGTGAGGGGGTTATATACAAGAGTGGACACAAGCCATGTGAGGGGGTTATATACAGGAGAGGATACAAGCCATGTGAGGGGTTATATACAGGAGAGTACACAAGCCATGTGAGGAGGTTATATACAGGAGAGGATACAAGCCATGTGAGGGGTTATATACAGTAGAGGATACAAGCCATGTGAGGGGTTATATACAGGAGAGGATACAAGCCATGTGAGGGGGTTATATACAGGAGAGGATACAAGCCATGTGAGGGGGTTATATACAGGAGTGGACACTATTGTTAATTTTGGGATTTAACATGTTTCATTTTAATGCATTTTGAAACTAATTACAACAGCTGAGGAGGTGATTTGCCTTAGTTCATTAATTTTAACATTTGAATTTACAAAATGCATAGTAAACGCAATGTTAACACATGCATAATGCGGCGTTTATATTGCGTTTTGTAAACACAGATGTGAACAGTAATGAAATAAGGCAAATCACCTCTCCTCAGTTGTTGTAATTTGTTTCAAAATGCATTAAAAACGCCATTAAACCGCTACGTGTGACCTCGCCCTTAGAAGTAACCAATAATTTTTTTTTTTTTTTAAATGCAAAGATGTAAGAATTTTGACAAAAGAGGTTACTGTGCAAAATGTTAAACAGTTAAAGCATGTGAAATAATTCCAATTTACATGTTAAAATCGGGTCCATGAAAAAAACTTCCTTTGCACCTGCCCTGGACAAGGTGCAGATTTGCGCCTAAAAAGTCGCACAAAAAGGCGCTAAAAAGTGAAACCTAAGTGAAATGTTGCACGGAATATCTGGAAAACAAAGATACATAAGGTACACTGCACAAAGGTGCAGACAAGGCTTACATGAAAAAGAACAGAGTTAAAAGTCGCAAAAATGGCGCAAAAACAGCAAAAGTCGCTAAAATTTGACAATTTGGCTAGCTGAAACTGATACATGTGCCCCACTGTGCCAAAAAAAACACAGAAACGGACAAAAAATAAACAAAACTTTAAAAAATATATTAATATAACTGTTTTACTGTTACGGACTGTAAATAGTAAATTATTTGCAAGAATAATACCGATATCATACACATTGCACTTTATCTCTGAGAAGGGGGACAACTATACTAGTAACTATACACTAAAACACTTATTGTCTTTACAGTAATTTTTCTTTATCATCATGGTCTTAAGCAAGAGTAAGACTACATGAGGAGAGCCTGTATGGCAGCTCACTGATAAGGAGTCCTAGGTGCTCTATGTTCCGCCATATGGTGCACAATGCTTCTAGAGAACAATACCAGCATACTACATAATATGGCACATTATACAGAGTTTTATAAAAACATTCCATGTACCTTATATGAAATATAGAAACTTGTTTTGGACCATATATGTCAGTACACCATTTGGAAGGAAGGAGTGCTGGGGAAAAAGTTTTGTCTCATCCCATGGCAAATGAAATCCGTGTCACCTTCCACTACATATCAGTTACTTACAATGAAAAAAATAGTGCTACAATCCATGTCATTTTTGCTGTTCTAAACAATGGCAACGCATCGGCGGTCATCACAAACAGTGGTGTGTACTTAGCCTGATGAGTAGAGATGAGCAGGACAGCACTTTAAGTTTGGGTCCAGGGTTGGGTGCGTCCTGCATGACCTTGACATATTGCTGAATTGGGGGGCCGCACAGCTAATCCAGCAAATTGACACCCCTAGCTACTGGCCATAGCTGTGGTCAGGAGAACACCCCCGGCTAGGGGCGTGAAATTGCCGGATTGCCAGCATGGCCGCCAATCTAGCAATATGTCTGGGACGCACCTGACGTCGAAGTTCTGGTCCGCTCATCTCTACTGATGGGTTATTATTGCTACTAATATTGAAGAATATTACTAGTAGGTGACTATAGAAATGTTTTTGTTTTGTTTTTTTGTTTGCTTTTTCATTTTTTTTCCTTTTTCTTTTGTTTTCTATCCTACGGGATATATGAGATTAAAATCTCATACCTTAATAAGGAATAGACATATTTATCTCTGTAGTTGCGTCATGTAAAGCAGTACCTAATAGATTTATGATATAGAAACACGTTTTGATGTAACTCTTTATATGCTATGATGCACTGCTTTATGTATAAATGTCATGATAACATTTTAAAAATTAAAAAAAAAAAAAAAGAATTGGTGGGTGACAATGGGTAATCATTTATGATTATTGATAGATTAGAATTAGATCCTACAATGAGATATTTTATATGACTGTCCATTTCAGAATTGTAGGTGATTCTTAGATCTTCCATGTGGCTTCACAGTATCTCATGCAGGTGATGCAAGTTGCTGCTATTTGAATAATATACAATGTGGATTCTGTGTAATTCAATAATTGAATTATATATAATAATGTATAATCGTTTATTCACACACACACACACACACACGATGTGTACATGTAATGATGAATAAAGATACTGTATTAGAATTATGGCTGATGTGACTATGGTGTAGAGCTGCACAGCACTCTGCCCTCATACACACACAGCGGTTTACAGCCTGGTGTCTGTCTCTGTGTTGTTGGCTCCATCCAGGGCATCTAGCTGTGTTATTGCAGGATGTCTACAGACAACAGAGTAGTGTGTGTAGTGTGATAAGTGGTGGTGCCCCAGTTTGCAGATGGCACAGGGTGATAGGTGCCACATGGTGGGTGCTCCCTGCGAATCAGGTTTGTGATTGGGGAAATGAGCAGTGATGTCTGTGATAAAGGAGAGGAGTTGTCTCTGCTGTCTCTGCCCTGGACAGACTGCAGCCAGACTGGATCCAATGTTTCCCCTCTCATGTGCTCCAGCACTGTCCATGCCCTGCACACAGCAGCATCTGTGTATTGTACAGCAGAGATTAGGTGGAGGAGAATGATGAGGGTAGTAGTTTTTACAGCTCACAGCAAAGACTTGTCCCATGTAGCTATGTGCATATAGCTTAATGTAAAGTCATATTAACTAGGAATGTCCACCACATATAGATTTAAGATAGATATAACTCATGTATGTCAATATCTATTGTCTATCTATCTAATAAGTAATATTCAGATCAGAATTATCTAGAATTATTAACTCATTTTTAGCTCTATCCGATATCAGAATTATTTATATTTCTGTATCGTCTATTGTGTCTATAGATGCAACATACAGTTGAACCTGATAATACAATGCAGTGTCAATATATAAGATGAGGGTTTTTTTATACTGGATGTTAAACTTGTTGTGTGGAGTTAATATCTATCTATCTATCTATCTATCTATCTATCTATCTATCTATCTATCTATCTATCTATCTATCTATCTATCTATCTATCTATCTATCTAGATTAGATAGGCAGCACTCCAAAATCAAATTCATTATTTTCCACTTTATTTTGGAATGCTGCCTAATTTAATCTTTCCTTTCTATTATCGATCTACTCGATGGATATTTATGTCCCATTACTTAGTCATATCTACTATGTTTATATATGATTGATTGACCCATCCATGTTGTCTACAGAGAACACAGTGGTAAAATAAACTATATATAGATATATATATATATATATATATATATATATATATATATATATATATATCCCTTTTTTAGTTTCCATCTTTCTTTATAGATCAATTCTTTCTTTCTTTCTTTCTTTCTTCTTTCTTTCTTTTTCACTTTCCTTTTGTCTGTATAGATCTATCTATCTATCTATCTATCTATCTATCTATCTATCTATCTATCTATCTATCTATCTATCTAGGTATTTCAGTTTCCATATGTCTGTATAGATCTATTGTATGTGTCTTTCGGTTCCTATCCATCCTCCCCCTCCATCAGGTGACTGGTTATTGCTGTAGATCTCTTGGCACCTGGTGGGCACTGGGGGCATAATGTGTTCTGCTCTTTTCTTAGGAAGTCGTTGTCTATTGCTCCACACAGACGTCCTCCTTACACAAGGCTTCTTATCTCTGTATCTTGTGCCTCTGTTGCTGTCCCACCTCTTGCTCAAGAGGCTGTCACCACCAGGCTGCCTCCTCCTGATGAAAGATATGGCCTGAAATTGAGTAACACTCTGTCAATCACTTTGGTCTGACTCCCCAGGTGGACAGCAGGAAACTCAAAGAAAAGACTGAAGACCCCCCCCCCCCCCATCACCACCTTCACACAGGAGGATGTCACTGCTCAGCCACCTGTCTGACTGCCACCTGGTGAATGGAGCCAGCAGTCAGTCCTGAAGCCCTGCAATCCTGCGAGCCACACCCCTTTTCTGTATTACCCCGCCCACTCCCTACCTCCCCCCCACAACTACTGCCTACTCCTAACCAATGGCCAATGTCACATTTGTGGACAGATAACAGGTCTGGAGATATAGAGGCAGACTACTATTGGGGCTACTTATAGTGACTACTGCTGGACATAGGAGGGAGACCTGCTACAATGCCTAGGTCATTCTTGGTCAAGAGCAAGAAGGCTCATAGCTACCACCAGCCCAGGGCTACTGATGGAGAGGACTACAGCCTGCAGCAGAGGGCTCTCCTGGCTCATATCTGTACAGGTAAGATGTATACACTGTAAATAGATAGCAAATAGCTGTACAATTTAGAGTGTCTTCTATGCAACAAAACGTAAACCAATACATATTATCTACATACAAGTACAATTATATATATATATATATATATATATATATATATATATATATATATATATGTATATGCTATAAAGAAAGCACAATTTATACACATGTAGATAGTAAAGTAGATCCTTAACCAAATGATTTAAAATAATGTATTTTAATCACTTGCAACAAAGTAACACAGAACTAAGCACAAGGCTAAAAATTTACATTCGTTCTGTCAGAAACAATATATTTCGATTCGTTGTATTTTGTTAACACAAATTCCCCGTTAATTGATGAGTTTTTCCTTCTGGCTCCATCATTCTAGAGTCATCTGTCAGATCTCTGACTGTATATTTACAGCTGGCAGGTATCATACATCTCACACTACCCTGTGCATATTCCTTATGAGATCAGGAAATACTGTTTTTATATTTTTCAATACTGAATTTGAAGCTTTTATTTAGAAATCTTGAAATCTAAGAAATAATGACCTGAACTGCACACCATAATAAAGGTTATATATTAATCATGTTGTATAGTGTTTCGGTTATACATGTATGATTTTGTATAGTGTAGGGTATTGTATTGTGTAGTATTGGTTATACAGTATGTTATGTAATAGTATACCACTATGTTATATATAAAAACTCTGCAATTCATAGTATAAATTCACCTTGTATTGAATTAGAGCACAGTATGGTATTGAATTATACCATTGTATTTGTACAATATAACACAATACCCTGTGACTTGAACTACATACATTCAGAATGTTTTTGTATGTTTAATATGGTGTTGGGTTCTATTACATTGCAAATTATAGGATTTTATAGTAAACTATGATATTTTATTTATTCTCCATGTTACAGAGAGTAAAGATGTCCCTCCAGTTGAGGGCAGTGAGTCCCCTGTGTCCTGTCACCTAGGGGAGACAGGAGATGTGTCCTCAGCTTCTCCCCCCAGCAGTGCAGGAAGCCTCTGTGATACCACAGCCTCTGAGTGTGAGGACTACTGGAGACCTCCATCTCCCTCTGCCTCTCCAGGTAATGATGATGATGATGATGATGATGATGATGATGATGGTGATGACTTCTTCTGATGTGTGTGTGCTTCATGGTTCTAATAAGAATGCATCTGATAATGATGGATGAATTATGTATAAATAGATTATAAATGGCTGGATATAGATGAGATAGATAGATCACACTCAGATACATAATTGTTATATAGGTGGATCGTCTTGTAAATTGTAAAGAAGGAGACATGCATGAAAACAAATACAAAATACGACTTTGCATTTATTATTTTTTTTAGTTAAGTAACACAAAGTTGCGGGATATGTTTTAAAAGTGTATAAATACATTGTAGCAAAGGACAATACATTGTAGCGGAGTACAGCAGAATAAGACCTGCTACCAGGGCATCTGATGGTCTCACAATGCTAGTTGTCTGTATGAGGATTACATAAGGAGCTAAGCAATGCAATATTCCACCTATTTACTAATATCTAGACATTTCTCATTTACACTTTCTGTGCTTAAATCGTTTCCATCATTGTGCATAGTTATCACAATCTGTTACCTATTTTCTGTTAAGATCCTTTTCATTCTGATTATGATATATGCCGGAAATACCGGGATTCAGTAGGTTAATAAGGAGTTCCCGGCACATCAAGTACTGATAGTGACCATGCGACTCGACTACACGTATTTTTTAAATAAATAAATAGTAATATTTTCTATGCAAACGGCATAATCATAATACACACTGTAATTGATGTGGTAAATGTATAGGTTAAAGGCAAATATTGCAAAAATGACGTTATAGGTTATATAACGATTGCTGTGCTATATAATAGTTACCTCATTGGTAACTAATCAATGACTATACATAAGAATGCAGATTTAAAAAAAAACACATTCCTCCACACCTATTACCTATAATAATACAGACAGCCTGAGAAACATTTGTCCCATCCTCAAAATCATAAGAAACCAAAGTCTTCCCTCTGCATCTTTCTGTACATCACTGCCAGGTTTCTTGTGTTAACCCCTTCCTGCTCAGCAGTTGAAAGTGCAATTATAGTGAGCAGTTAGGTCAAATTACTACTAGAAGGATCAGGTCCTTATACTATTTATAGTGAATATTTATTTTTCATTGTGCATAAAATAGAAGGAAAGAAAAAAATTTTAAAAAATTGTCCTATTACTAATGCACTGAAGATGTAAAGCATTGATTTTTTTTTCCTCCGAATTTTTTTAATTACTTTATTTAAAAACACAGCAAATTACTTCCCTTTTTCATTTACATAATATTAGTTCCACTTTCTTTTCAACAAAAAAAAGTTAGGCAATGTAAAGTTTTAGCACAGACTTGGTTGTATTGGTTTTCTAGATATACAGAAGTAAAATTTTCATATATATATATATATATATATATATATATATATATATATATTATCTCTGAGGTTTTAGTCACTGTATTCCTTATGCAATTTGCAATTTAAATGGAGCATTAATTTCATATTTGGCTAAGTTCACACTAACATTCTGTTCCTCACCTCCTTTAAAAAAGGGTAAGGAATGGAGATTTGACGTATCCGTTAAAAATCCCACTGAGGTTAATGTAAATTTTATGTCATCCGTTATTGTCAGTTTGGCAGGTATTCGCTATTCATGCAGGTCTTTTCTTGAACAGAGAAAAAGTACTGCAGTCACCATCATTTTTCGGTCACAAAATCCATGGATAACAGATACCAGCCTAAGTGGAACATAACAGATGACAAATTTACATTGATGTCAATGGGATTTTTAATTAAGGAACAGAGGTTTGAACATTAGTGTGAACTTAGCCTTATTAATGATAAAGAGCATAAAATAAAATATGAATCAATTTTAACGAATCTATGTTATCTTATGGGAAATTAACTAAATTGTATCTAAATTGCACATTGTTTTAACTTTTTTTTTTTAATACAAAGGGAAATAAAAAATACAAATTTTTTTCGAATTAGAATGTTTTGTATTTATTTGAGTATTTAGGTAAGGCAGAGGAAAGAAGAGTGAATTGAATAAAATATGCTACATATACATATTCCACTGGCATCACTGAGATATAAATTATAATGCGTTATCTTTCTACCTATTAGAATAATTAGTTTAGGCTCCATGGATCACAATCATGTCTAAAATTCTAATACATTTTCAAACCTTTTTTTCCCTAATCTTAAAGCACCAAAAACCTAATTTTGCTTTCCATATTCAGTTTCTTTATCATTTTTTCCTATTGATTCACACTGTCAGTAGTTTTCTTCCAATATATTAAATCTCTCTTTAACATTTTTTGGAGAACTTAATTTTTTTAATCAATTGGTAAAAACAGATAAGATGAAAACATACGTTTCGACAGAGGTAAAATCATGTAGAAATATGAGGGATCTTGTGAGGAATTTCTTCCCTCTATTTTGTTTAGTAGATTTGGGAGAAGCTGCAGAGATTGATGCATCAATGTTATTTATTGTGCAGGATAGTTTTCTGTTTGTTTATAGAACCAAATCTCTAATGAGATCAATAAATTAAAATCGAATTCATACAGTAGAAATGATGGTTATTTTTTAGTTGTCAAAAAAATCAGGATACAGATGGAAATTCAACAATACCCTCTTCTGACGTTAGGGGGAACGATTAACAGGCAATAGATTTTGCTGCAGACATTTTTGTGGCTGAAAATAATTTTCTTTATTTTAAAGAGATTGTCCTAGTGGCGAGGAAACGAATATCTTCATACCCCATTCTGATGCTGTGTGTGAATATAACCTGAGCACATTTTAAATTTCTATTATAAATCTTTAGAGTTTCTAAACCTAACTTAAAACAAGATCTGCTTTCGTAATTCTAAAATATAATAGTGTTGATGTATTAAAAAACTAAATTTATTACACATCATTATGGATGAGTTAACGATTTATAGCATAATTTACTTTTGTGTATATACTGATATATAAATATATATTACAATAAATATATATATATATTTTTCTTTCTCCACGAATCTTGTACCAAAATAGCTTAAAGTCAATATGGCAATATTAATCCTGATAGAAATATTTTCTATTTTAATGCCATTTATGTTCATTTTCGGTGTCAGTTTTTCTTTTGCTCTAGGCATATTATAGTATATCCCCCCTGCACTTCCCTATAACAATGTAGAGAACTGAAAAATAAAGATAAACACGTTCAAACCTAAATAAAGTCATTATAAAGTACTTACAGTTCCAGTTATAGTTCAAAAAATTCACTAAAATGTGTGTGTGATGGAAGTCTAAACCATAAACTTTTGGACGAGTTTAATATTATTCTGTCAAAATGTCTTCTGCATTCACTGATTTCAGTTTAGTTACAGAAAAGACAACTTAAAATATACAATTTGTTGTTCTCTTGTAGCTTCAGAAAGGTCTGCTTGCCCATCCGTGGAGGATTCCCCGCCTTTTTCATCATCCTTCAAGCCATATATGTGGAGCAGCCTAGCCAGATCAGATCTACGGCAGCTGGTACACGACTACAGGCCCTCAGCACTGGAGAGAAGTTCTTCTCTAAGTGTCTATGGAGATCGGGTGCCTCCTGCTCTGCCGCCACCTTTGTACAGTTCTGACAGACGTGTTCATGGACTCTATGGAGATTATTCACAGGGGGTGTCCCGTTATGGAGACTCTCGTTCTTCCCCTACACTGTATGAGAAGGCTCAAGGGATCAAGGTGGAGTCCGACCTGTTATGTACCCGACTACTACTCAACACTGGCTCCTACAAATGTCTTAAGTGCAGCAAGGTAGGTCACACACATATCGTCATACTGATCATAAGTGCCGCACAATATCTCTACTTTTTGTAGGAGTTGGGGTTCACCATGTTTTGTCCAAAGGGGCTTTACCCCACGAATTTCATCACTATCACCATAATGATTGATTTTTTTTGGCATGATACAAATTTATTAAGAATTTTGAGTTTTGCAAGTCACAAATCAAAGTATAATTAAAGTTGTATCAACAAATCTGAGCTCGGCACAAAGAAATAAAACGTCAGTATCAAGTATAATTTACTGTAATGAGGTTTTGAATGACTATTGAGTATTCACTATTTGTTCTCCCAGGTCTTTTCTACACCTCATGGACTAGAAGTGCATGTACGGAGGTCTCACAGTGGCACCAGACCCTTCGCCTGTGAAATATGTGGGAAAACATTCGGTCATGCGGTCAGTTTGGAGCAACACAAGGCAGTTCATTCCCAGGTACTAAGAACTAAAATGTATTTCAAGTAATAGACCTGAACTGGAAAAACTCTACCTCACAGAAATGTGTAATGTTGGACCTACCACAGTCAATCAATACAATAAAACCTCTGCAAAAATGACAGATTTCAGGTTCCACAATGTCTTCCGCTATATATACATCTTCTTGAGTAGATGTCTTTTTAATGCGATTTTTAGAGCTTTTAAACTATTTTACTTATTTTATACATAATAGACATATCTGATATATCAGACATATCAGCGCTAAGACCCCCACAGATCGCGAAAACAAGGGGTCCCCTCATTGCTCCGTCAGACTAATGGAACAGACTGCCGCACATGACTGTTCTGCTCCCTTAATCTCTATGGAGCCGAGAGAAATTGATGATCGCTGCGCTCACCGATCTCAGTCAGCTACATAGAGTAGCCGTGGATAGGGCCTAACTTTAGTTTGTGGGAAAACCCCTTTAAGGAAGGGTTGTCAATAGTAAAATACCAAAAAGTAATTGAAATGAGTTGCTTCGGGATCACAACTTTTCACCTATCTGTAGAATAGGGAATAGATGTTTAATAGTTAAGGATCCCACTGTTGGACTCACGACTGGTCTGAAGCACGGAGGTCCCACGCTCTTATTTAAATAAAGTCACACTCTGACATCATGCATACTTTAAATCTCAGAGGTAAAAGTAGTAGCCAGAGCCAAAAATTATGGGGCAGGTCCAAGTTTGCACTTAGTGAAGTCTATTTCCATTGTCATCTGTGTTTATGTGGACCTTCCATGCCAATGATAAACAGGCCACAAACAATGGACCATGAGCGCCATGTCCAGGGAATGTCATTGACAGACAAAATACATGTTTTATATTGATGGACTTTTTTTGTCCCTTTAATGCAGGAAAGAAGTTTTGATTGTAAAATCTGCGGTAAAAGCTTTAAGAGATCATCCACTCTGTCCACACATTTACTTATCCACTCGGACACAAGGCCGTACCCCTGCCAGTACTGCGGCAAGAGATTCCACCAGAAGTCAGATATGAAGAAGCACACCTTCATTCACACAGGTGAGTGTCTATCGCACACATAGTATCCATGGCATTCCCAGTATTAGATGGATTATAATATGCGCTGTGACGAGGCTCCCTGATGATGTAGCCTTCGTGCCCCAAGGAAATTTGCATAACTTTTATAATTCTGTATTTCCGCGATCGCCACATATAGAGTTATAACAAAAGAAGTCCTGAGGAACATCTTATTAGAACTCATCTACCATCACTAAACTGATGGTAGATGTCCTTTAAACCAATGTTTTATATGAATTGCTATGAAAGACTATCCAGTATATGTATATGTCTCCTGTTTCTTAGACTGCTGATTGCATGTTATCATCCCAATGAATGAGCTTTGTCATTTCTCCAGCTGATATAAGCCACCTAGTCCATCATCACAGAGCCAACACTGGTCTAGGAACAAAAGCCGTGGAGAGATTTTTGTTCAATACCAGCATCTGTTTAATATATGAATCCAGACTCTGCAATCACTATCCCTTTAATATGATCTGCTCTATGTTTGCTCAGAAAGGCTTTTCTATAGGATCCTCTTCAAACCTTTGTGCTCATGGCTTTGAGTTAAAGCCAACTAGAATTGACAGGTGATCATGGATGACAATGAGACGCAGACTGTCCCATTATCAATCTGTTTCAAAGCCATTTACAAAGCAGGTTAAATGCCCTAAGGTTTAAGAGTACTTCATTATTACCATGCAACAGCACCACTTCAATAATACTTCAATAACAAGTAATGAACATCTCAAGTAGAAATTGTGCTCAAGCAAATCTAGTATTACATTTCTAGCTGTAGTATCAAGTGCTTGGTATATGATCCTGATCTAGGGGCAGTAACATGGGTCTTAGTTTGGTGTCAAATGATGTTGAGCCTGGTGTCAAGTTTGAGTCATGATCTTATGTCCCGTGTTAATGAACTGGAATAGTTGCAGAGAAGAGAAACTGAGCTTATTAGGAGAATGGGGGGACTAGAATACGATTGCAAGGTTGCAAGATTTGGGGTTTATTCAGTTTAGTAAAAATGACAAATAAGGAGAGACCTCTGAACGGGCAGTACAGGGATCTCTCCAAAGATCTTTTTATACTGAGAACTGTGGCCAGGACAAGGGGCATCCTCTACAGCTAGAGGAAAGGCGATTCTACCATCGCCATAGACAGGGGCATCCTCTACACCTAGAGGAGAGGCAGTTCTACCATCACCATGGACAGGGGGCATCCTCTGCACCTAGAGGAGAGGAGGTTCTATCATCACCATAGACAGGGCACATCTGGTACGCCTAGAGGAGAGGAGGTTCTACCATCGCCATAGACAGGGGCATCCTCTACACCTAGAGGAGAGGCAGATCTACCATCACCATAGACAGGGGCATCCTCTACACCTAGAGGAGAGGCGGTTCTATCATCACCATAGACAGGGGGCATCCTCTACACCTAGAGGAGAGGCAGTTCTACCATCACCATAGACAGGGGGCATCCTCTACACCTAGAGGAGAGGCGGTTCTATCATCACCATAGACAGGGGGTATCCTCTACACCTAGAGTAGAGGAGGTTCTACCATCACCATAGACAGGGGGCATCCTCTACACCAGTGATTTTCAACCTTTTTTGAGCCGCGGCACACTTTTTAAACTTAGAAAATCCTGAGGCACACCACCAACCAAAATAGCACAAAATGACACTAAAACAGTCATAAAAGGCCTCCCTTTACTAATAAAAAGGCCCTAGCGGCCTCCCTTTACTAATAAAAAGCCCCTGGCGGCCTCCCTTTACTAATAAAAAGCCCCTAGCTGCCTCCCTTTACTAATAAAAAGCCCCTAGATGCCTCCCTTTACTAATAAAAAGCCCCTGGCGGCCTCCCTTTACTAATAAAAAGGCCCTAGCTGCCTCCCTTTACTAATAAAATTCCCCTAGATGCCTCCCTTTACTAATAAAAAGCCCCTAGCTGCCTCCCTTTACTAATAAAAAGGCCCTAGCTGCCCCCCTTTACTAATAAAAAGGCCCTAGCTGCCCCCCTTTACTAATAAAGAGACCCTAGCAGCCTCCCTTTACTAATAAAAAGCCCCTAGCTGCCCCCCTTTACTAATAAAAAGCCACTAGATGCCTCCCTTTACTAATAAAAAGCCCCTAGCTGCCTCCCTTTACTAATAAAAAGCCCCTAGCTGCCCCCCTTTACTAATAAAAAGCCACTAGATGCCTCCCTTTACTAATAAAAAGCCACTAGATGCCTCCCTTTACTAATAAAAAGCCCCTAGATGCCCCCCTTTACTAATAAAAAGGCCCTAGCTGCCTCCCTTTACTAATAAAAAGCCCCTAGCTGCCTCCCTTTACTAATAAAAAGCCCCTAGATGCCTCCCTTTACTAATAAAAAGGCCCTAGCTGCCTCCCTTTACTAATAAAATGCCCCTAGATGCCTCCCTTTACTAATAAAAAGGCCCTAGCTGCCTCCCTTTACTAATAAAAAGCCCCTGGCGGCCTCCCTTTACTAATAAAAAGCCCCTAGCTGCCTCCCTTTACTAATAAAAAGCCCCTAGATGCCTCCCTTTACTAATTAAAAGCCCCTAGCTGCCTCCCTTTACTAATAAAAAGCCCCTAGCTGCCTCCCTTTACTAATTAAAAGCCCCTAGCTGCCTCCCTTTACTAATAAAAAGCCCCTAGATGCCTCCCTTTACTAATAAAAAGCCCTTAGATGCCTCCCTTACTAATAAAAAGCCCCTAGCTGCCTCCCTTTACTAATAAAAAGCCACTAGCTGCCTCCCTTTACTAATAAAAAGCCCCTAGCTGCCTCCCTTTACTAATAAAAAGGCCCTAGCAGCCTCCCTTTACTAATAAAAAGCCCCTAGCTGCCCCCCTTTACTAATAAAAAGGCCCTAGCGGTCTCCCTTTACTAATAAAAAGCCCCTAGCTGCCTCCCTTTACTAATAAAAAGCCCCTAGCTGCCCCCCTTTACTAATAAAAAGGCCCTAGCTGCCTCCCTTTACTAATAAAAAGGCCCTAGCTGCCTCCCTTTACTAATAAAAAGCCCCTAGCTGCCTCCCTTTACTAATAAAAAGCCCCTAGCAGCCTCCCTTTACTAATAAAAAGGCCCTAGCAGCCTCCCTTTACTAATAAAAAGGCCCTAGCTGCCTCCCTTTACTAATAAAAAGCCCCTAGCTGCCTCCCTTTACTAATAAAAAGGCCCTAGCAGCCTCCCTTTACTAATAAAAAGCCCCTAGCTGCCCCCCTTTACTAATAAAAAGCCCCTAGCTGCCTCCCTTTACTAATAAAAAGGCCCTAGCTGCCTCCCTTTACTAATAAAAAGCCCCTAGCTGCCTCCCTTTACTAATTAAAAGCCCCTAGCTGCCCCCCTTTACTAATTAAAAGACCCTAGCGGTCTCCCTTTACAAATTAAGAGCCCGTGGCGGCCTCCCTTTACAAATTAAGAGCCCGTAGCGGCCTCTCTTTACTAGTTAAAAGGCCCTAGAGACCCCCCTTTACTAATTAAAAGGCCCTAGAGCCCCCCCTTTACTAATTAAAAGGCCCTAGAGACCCCCCTTTGCTAATAAAAAGGCCCTAGAGGCCCCCCTTTACTAATTAAAAGGCCCTAGAGGCCCCCCTTTACTAATTAAAAGGCCCTAGAGCCCCCCCTTTACTAATTAAAAGGCCCTAGAGGCCTCCCTTAACAAATAAAAAGCCCCAGCCTACCTTTACTAATAAAAACAAAGACCCTAGCTGCCTTCCCTATACAAATAATAACCTTATATACTTACCCTTGATGTCTTCTTCCGCGTACCTTCACTCCTAATGGCGATCCGCTCACCTTCTGTAGCTCCTGCACCGCGCGCCTCTGGTCACGTGACTTACGCGACCTGACGTCAGGTCGCGTCAGTCACGTGACATGGGCCGCGCGGTGCAGGAGCTACAGAAGATGGGCGGATCGCCGACGCGGGGCTTGGAGGTAAGTATGGGGCATAAATAAGGGGGCGCGGCGGCAGCTCGATATCGGGGCAGCTTAGTTCGGGGAACTTTCCCCCGCGGCACACTCAACCTTGTGTCGCGGCACACTAGTGTGCCGCGGCACACAGGTTGAAAATCACTGCTCTACACCTAGAGGAGAGGTGGTTCTACCATCACCATAGACAGGGGGCATCCTCTACACCTAGAGGAGAGGTGGTTCTACCATCACCATAGACAGGAGGCATCCTCTACACCAAGAGGAGAGGAGGTTCTACCATCACCATAGACAGGGGCATCCTCTACACCTAGAGGAGAGGAGGTTCTACCATTGCCATCTGTTGATCCAGTGAGTTATTGTGACTACCTTGTTAGGGGTTGTGAAGATAATTTTTCCTACTTGACTTGATGTGACTAGGTTGTCTTGATTGACCTGTGTCTTTTCCATTCTCATCTACTATGAAAGTCTAACTTGCAGCAGAGGTGGGATCAGGGTTTATCAGGATCTTTAGGTTTCATTATTCAAGGCCATTTAACTCCCCCTGGCTAGATTTTTTTCTGACCTCAGATTAAAAGGACCACACTTTAGGACACATGAATGATGTATGCCAACACTTCTTTGTTCTGCAGTTTACATATTGTCAGCTTTGCATGGAATATATCAGAACGTATTTATAATTGAGTTTCATTTAATCCTTATTCCTATTTTGCAGGAGAAAAGCCTCACAAGTGTCAAGTCTGTGGCAAAGCTTTCAGTCAGAGCTCAAATCTCATTACTCACAGTCGGAAACATACTGGTTTCAAGCCCTTTGGTTGTGACCTTTGTGGCAAGGGCTTTCAAAGAAAGGTGGATCTGAGGCGACATCGTGAAACACAGCATGGACTTAAATGAGAATGTCTCTTGTTCCATTCGGGAAAGTTTTGTCATCTGAGAACACTAGGTGCAAAGTCAACAAAAAAATCTGTAATGTTGATTCCTTGACCACTAATGGGGTTGGAAAATGCAAAAAAAAGTCACCTTAGAGTCAGTCTCCTATTATCAAGGTCTGTAGCTAGTCCCAAGGTCAGGAGGAAGGTATGTCACACAAGACTGAAGAATAGAGGAATGGATCAAGGGAAATAGCAAAGATGGACTTTATATACCTAAACAATGGTAATAACATCTAAACAAGTGAATAAACATTTCAGTGTGTTTGTTTTTTAACATATCAAACCAACTGGATGAAATGCTTGACATTTACAGTAAGACGGGAGCTTTGTATACATTGCTGTGGAACGTAAACTTGAGAATGAACTTGCTGATCGGATGTGCTTCTAGACTCTTCGATTTGATCATTGAAGATACTTGCCTTAAATGTAAAATATTTCTTTGTATCTCACAGTTAAAGATGTTTCCTGGTAATTCTGCTTGTAAATATGTCATGGCCGCAGGTCATTCTAGAGTGTTATTTGTTTAATGATGACTATTTATTGGAAAAATATGTTTTAAATTAATAAAAAGTAATTTCTTCATTTGTCTTACTCTTGTTTATATCTACCAAGAAGTCCCAAAATGAAACATCAATAGATATGCATAGAAATGCATCTACATCAGTATCTGTCTATCTATAATCTATCCATCCACCTATACATATATTAGTGTGTTATGATGTAGGCGGTTTGGGTCGGTAGCCCGGGCTAAAACTTTCTGGGGGCCCACCAATTGTTATACAGAGAAGGACCTTCACCCATGAAATCCTTGTATATCTGTTCTTGCTCTCCATACACATGTACACAAGCCCGATTTCAGGACCTTTGAAGGTCCTACAAAGGTGCTGAAACCATAGATTGAAAGCAGCAGAAGGGACACATCCCCCATTCCTCACAAACTGATTCTAGCACCATTTTTAGGGTGTGATTCCAGACTTCTGGGGGGCTATAATATTTATACAGGCCAGGGCCCATGGCAGTCTTAATTTGTCCCTACCAACAAACAACAGAAAGAAATCAAGGTAAAAAAAAAATGGTTTCACAGTTGTTCCTATACATTTGCTGTTGAAATCATGGAGAGGATCCCAATTTTAGATTTTGCAATGGATCCTCTGTATTACTTATTATCCCTGCTGAATAGTACAATACTTATTTTCTATAACAATATACCCAGGGGAGTAACTAGAATCGCACGGGTCACAGTAAAAACCCAAAGCAGTTTACCTTTAATGATAATAGCACAGGTAAAGCGTGCATGGGCACACATCATATAGAAAAATGTTTCAGACATTAGCATGTCCTTACGCTGGGCACTATGAGTAAGGACATACTACTACTACTGCCTCAAATGAGTAAGTGGGATTTTTATTTGTGATGTTTTCCCATCCATGTTTTTAGCTATGTTATTATCAATAAAGTGTTATTATATTTTTTGCTGGGACCTGGAACTGTACTGTCTCTGGAACTGACCCAGTGTTTCCTTCTGGGACCTGGAACTGTACTGTCTCTGGAGCCGGCCCAGTGTTTCCTTCTGGGACCTGGAACTGTACTGTCTCTGGAGCTGGCCCAGTGTTTCCTTCTTCCAAACATCCGTATACTTCTACACAACGCAGACCCTGGAAGCGGTAAATTGAGACTGATTTTCCTTTTTTATTTTGATGGCTATGTGGCAGCACCCAGTGGTGTAACTAGAAGCTGATGGGCCCCAGTGCAAAGTCTGTGCCAGGCCCCGACTATAATGTAGGGTTTATAGTAATAGTCTTCTCATATGGGAAAGTGACACCATAAGGGCCCCATAAACCTCTTGGGCCCGGGTGCAATCACAACCTCTGCACCCCCTAAAGTTACGCCCCTGACAGCATCCATCAGATATACACTGCCACACCATTAACCAAAGCCTTGTGGATGCATGTGATGGAAGCTGGGACTTTGTTTCTAACAATTTACCCCAAAGTGGTCAAAACCATCATTAAACACATGATAATATGCCATTTGTACAACATTTGCCGCTTGTATTTGCGATGGGTTTCTAGGAAACAATCAAATGACTTCATTAGACGACCTTCGTGTTCTTTTTTACAGGGAAAACGCAGCAACACACAGGCCTAGTTTGCGTCTATGCGGCTCGGGGGAAGTACTGTTGAAACACAGGCCGAAAATAAGGCCAAAAGAGACATGGTTTCCTCTAAATTTTATTATATTCAAATCTAACATAATGGAGGAAGCAATGGGTTGGTTTGGCGCACATTTAGGTAACAAGAGGAGACACCTTGAAGCTGCTTGGCCCCAATGCAAAATCTCCTCCAGGCCCCAACTATAATGTGTTTTTTTTAATATTACTAGTCTCTTAGTAAAAGACAATAATATGGTGGTCTTATGGCCTCTGGGTCTCTTGACTATACCCTATGTATCCCCTCAAGTTACACCCCTGGATAGAAGACAATTCACATGATACGACTACTCACAAATCCTAATCTAATCCTAGTACCTCATCTACATTATTAAAAGTACAAATTATGAACTTCCTCTCTTCCCGCCAAAAAAACAGAAGGAAACTCTTTGACAAGTAAATATACTTGTTTTCTAGGAAGGAAGTGAAAAGATTCAGAGCCGCTTTCTCGGTCACCTGAATGTCATACGCCTTAGATAAATCTGACTTGGAGACAGACACGTGTATAAGGGAAGTACTGTGTTCACTATGAGAATAGACTCGGGCTACCAGTGCAGAATTAGTGGTTTGGTCAGGTGACACTTCCGTATTACACACACCTTGTCCAATTCCCAGAAAGGTCACCTCGGAATTTAATCTATTCAAAGGGCAAACTTAAAAAGGGGGAAATGCCTGAAAATACAAAAAAGTTTGCCAAGTTTCTAGAACCTGGTATGGTGACCCATGAGGCCAATCACCACATTTGGTCCCAGTCATACGGAGTGGTAGTATTTTGTAAAGCAAAGAAAAACTTTTTAGCTTTTGCATATTGGTATGTGATGAGAGAACTCTTTATCTTAGAATTTAATCTATTGTGGCTTACGTTGTCACAATACAAAACAATGCATTTTTGGCAAAGTTACAATTGTTAACGTCATACAGGCAGTCCCCGGGTTACATACAGGATAGGTTCTGTAGGTTTGTTCTTAAGTTGAATTTGTCGGAACCATATATATTATAATTGTAACCCCAGCCAATTTTTTTTGGTCTCTGTGACAATTGGATTTTTAAAATGTTGGGTTGTCATAAGAACCAGGATTAACAATAAATCTTCATTGCAGACACCTGTGATAACTGTTATAGCTGTTTATTGTAGCCTAGGGCTAAAGTACCAATTACCAGAGGTCCGTTTGTAACTAGGGGTCGTCTGTAAGTCTTCAGCAATGCAGGCTCAGCCACAAGTTGCCTCCTATAAAAATATATAAAATATAAGACTGTTTTCTTATTTGTTCTGATTTTTTATTTTCTTTTTCTATTACCTGTACATGATGAGGGGGCAGCCATCTTGCTTGAGCTTCTCTGCTCTGTTAACAATAATATAAGCATAGTTTTCCATATAACCCTTAACTAAACTAAAATAAAATAAAAAAAACTTTTTGTTTCCCAATGGATCATGAAGAAAGTCATTATAGCCAATATATTTTAAAGGAAATCTACCATTTGTTTTATGCCTTGTGAACCAAACATACCTTGAGAATGCTGTAACTACTCTTATGCAGAAACATATCTTGTTTTCATCTATGATCTGGGTGGTTTTGCTATAAAAATTATTATAAAATTCAGGACCTTGGGAATAAACTCATTACACACAGAGCTTCCTGAACTGTACAGACAGGACTAATCAACCCGAGCTGAATGACACACACAGCATCTGGGGGATGTTGCAGGGATTGGTTACTTCTGCCTGTCAGGGACAACACAGTGAATACAGCTTTCTCTGAAGCAGTGCATAATTAGGGTGAGAGGAGGAGCGCTGAGCAGCCACAGGAGTGAGAGAGCCTCATTATCATGATTTTATAATTGTTTTTTTCAGTAAAACCACTCAATTCAAGGATTAAACAAGATATGTATCTGTATCAGTGTAGCTACATCATTCTTAAGGTATGTTTGGTTCATAATGCATCAAATCAAATGGCAATTTTCCTTCCTTTAATGGAGATAAACATACTGTAATAGTTACTATGTGTAGCACTATGTATGTTGAGCTGTAGTGACCACACACAAGATACAGGACAGTTCTTTGATTTGAAATTTGTTATTTACATTGTTATTACTTTCCCTCATGTATTTTTGTCTTTTTTATGCTGAATAATAATGGTCCGTTGGATGATACTTGTTCCCTTTATAGACAAAGTGAAATCACTGTAATGCAGTTTTTCCTACTTTTATTTCCTTTTTTGAACTGCCAAAACAAAGAGGGAGGAAAGGATTGATAGCAGACAATGAGCACTAGTGAAGTGTGATACCAAAGTACAGACAAAGAGAGGGGCAGGACACGATCCATCAGATGTATTGTGTTACTGACCTGATGTGGAGTGACCGTGCCTGCCAAATGTTATCACACCGGTCACAACAACAGACCTCCCTTTCATCGTGCTGGACACACGTCTTTGACAGGTGTAATCTTACTTTCCTTGCTCATTGCACCTACAGGTCTGCAAGCTGCTGTACCTGCCAACAGGTGGGCTTCCTGAGGAGGTGGGATTTTTATCAGAACATCATTACATCATTTGGCTTCAAAAACTGCATATGACATTTTGTGATGTCAAAGCCTAATTCACACATTCGTATTTCATTCTATCACTTTTAATTTAATTTTATTTTTTTTCACTTTTTTATTTTATTTGGACATCTGAAGACTACTTTTTTCTGATTTTCATGGATCCAGCCCAGCACAAAGTTTAGCAATTTAGTTAGAAATAATCCTTTTTTACTCACACCAAAAAGAAGTCACACATTAAATACGTACATGTGAACATGGCCTTAGACTGTGATGGACAGAAAACTTCTCAGCGCTTGTTGCAGATCACATTGCATGTATTTGATATATTCAATGGCGGGACATGGGTGCAGTAGCCCAGGGAATTTAAGAATTGTTGTCCCAATTTCAACTCTCTGTGCGCCCCCAGGACATTAATTGGGTTGAATGAAATAGATGTAGTGCAAACCTGCTCTGCCTAATAAAACTTGAGTAGACTCCCAATACATAATATACACCCCTAGCCCCCTGCCTGTTTGATAATATCTTTCTTTCTTTGTCTATAGCAGTGGTGGTAGCGGACCTATGGCACGGGTGCCAAAGGTGGCACCCTGAGCCCGCTCTGTGGGAACCCAGGCTGTCACATGCCAGCACAGAGTTCCCCAGGCTGGACTCAAGGCCTCCTCCTGCAGTGCGTTGCAGCTCAGGATGTGTCATATTCAGCACTATTTTACAGTGACACATCCTCAGCTGTCTTTGCCTACAGAAGGAGCGAGAAAATGTGGACACAGCTACGTCGATTTTCTTGGGAGCTCCTGCTCCGTGCCCCACAATTCTTCCTGTTCAGGGGACCCTAGAGCAGTGATGGCGAACCTTTTAGAGGCCGAGTGCCGAAACTACAACAAAGACCCACTTATTTATCACAAAGTGCCAACACAGAAATGTAATTTGTGATTTATACTCCCTGCTCTGTCACAGCTTTCATTCATCTCAGCACCCTGAGGACACCAATAAAGCAGAAAATAGTCCCAGGTAGAGCTGTCACTTTAAAATACCTCTGTGCACAGCAAGTCCTGGGCTGTCTGGGACTGCAGGAAGATACCTGGAGTCATCTCTGGTGTTGACCTGAGTGCCCACAGAAAGGGCTCCGAGTGCCACCTCTGGCACCAGTGCCATAGGTTAGCCATCACTGCCCTAGAGGGAAACTACAAAGGTTTTTCTTTTCACTGTATTGGTGTCCTCAGAATGCTGATACCACTGAAACCTATAACCAATAACCTACTGCTTAGATTGTGATCACTGTGTGATAGATAAGTGGTTATTGGTTGTAGTTTGGGCACACTGCCTCTAAACGGTTCACCATCACTGGTCTATGGTACTGCTACTCTTGTGGTACATATATATGTGGTACATATATGAGCACAGCTACCCCTATCCTACACTACACACATGGCTACAGCACAATAATACTACTCTCATCCTATAGTCATGATCACAGCACAGTACTAGTACTCCTACCCTAAATATATGGCCACATCATTTTACTCCCCCTCCTACATATCTGGGCTCTATCCTTATTTCTTTTCTAACTATATGAGAATTGCACACTACAGGCGGTCCCCTACTTAAGGATACCTGACTCACAGACGACCCCTAGTTACAGACAGACCCCTCTGCCCCCTGTGACACCTGGTGAAGCTCTCTGGATGTTACTTTAGTCCCAGACTATAATGATCAGCTGTAAGGTGTCTGTAATGAAGCTTTATTGATAATCCTTGGTCAAAATACAGCAAAAACTTTTGAAACTCCAATTGTCACTGGAGCAAAAAACACATTTTGTCTTGATCTACAATTATAAAATATACAGTTTTGATTTACATACAAATTCAACTTAAGAACAAACCCATGGAACCTATCTTGTACGTAACCCAGGGACTGCCTGTACTACTGCCCTTACATTGCATATTTGTGCTCAGAACATAATTACTATTTCTTTTGTACAAATATAGAAATAGTACACTACTACTGCTCCTATCTTACATAGATAATTGCAGCACATTACTACTGCTCCTATGCTACATATTTAGGCTCAGCAAATATATACTCTTTTCCTATATATTTGGGATTAGCACACTACTACTACTTCTGTCCTCAACAGCACAGCACAGTACTAATACTCCTATGCCAATTACTGCACTTCTTCAACTATGACTATGTGACTGCCCTATTAGACTGCATAGCAGCACTGGACGGAGCAGGGTGCCTTCACTTCACACTGGAAAAAAAATGGTAGTTCCCTTTAAATGTCTTATGAAAGGTCACAAGTACTCTTCCTCATTGCTACTGCAAAAAATATTTTTTACCTGGTGATTTAAGGCAACCGTTCCACAAACTTCTGCTTCCTATTTCGGCCATGTGGCCAGAAGAAGTGAACAGCATATACTAAGATCTGAAAGCAGCGCTGGTCGCTTTTCTTCACTCCCAAAAATAAACTGGGGCATCACAATAAAGATGTTGCATTAGTGCCATTTCTCAATTTTATCCTTATCACTGAGCGGTGAGAATTACATGTTCATTTTCTTCTGGTGGTCAGTTTGATAACATTCATAATAAATTGATATATTTTTGTTGCTTTAACGTTACAGAAAATTTTTCCAAAAAAATGCTTTGTGCTGCCATATTCTGACTTTTCTGCTACAGGTTTAACCATGTGGCTCTGATACTGTTATATATTAGGAGTTCATACATCAGATGCTTTAATACTAGAGATGAGCGAGTATACTCGTCCGAGCTTGATGCTCGTTCGAGTATTAAGGTACTCGAAACGGCTCGTTGCTCGGACGAGTATTTCTCCTGCTCGAGATCGAGCATTTAATTAAAAAAACACAGTGAAGAACAATGAAGAATAGAATAAAAACAGTGAACACAGTGACCACAGGATCATTTAAGTGAAAAACACAGTGAAAAACACAGTGAAGAATAGATTACAGATGTTCGGCACATCTGCTTACTTGTCGGGAGATACGCGCGGAACGGTGCGAACAAAATAGTATTTGAAGAACAATATATATGTGTGAAGAACACATTGCAGAACACGGTGAGCAGGACAGAGACAACGAGGAGCAGCACAGAGACACCGGGGAGCAGCACAGAGACACCGGGGAGCAGCACGGAGACATGGGGCAGCGGCAGCACGAAGACATGGGGCAGCGGCAGCACGGAGACATGGGGCAGCGGCAGCATGGGGACATCAGGCAGTGGCACGGAGCGGCACGGAGACATCGGGGCACGGAGACATCGGGGCACGGAGACATCGGGGCACGGAGACAACGGGGCACGGAGACAGCGGGGCACGGAGACATCGGGGCACGGAGACATCGGGGCACGGAGACATCGGGGCACGGAGACAGCGGGGCACGGAGACAGCGGGGCACGGAGACAGCGGGGCACGGAGACAGCGGGGAGCGGAGACATCGGGGAGCGGCGGGGAGCCGCACGGAGACATCGTTGCACGGAGACATCGGGGAGCGGCGCGGAGCGGCACGGAGACATCGGGGCACGGAGACATCGGGGCACGGAGACAGCGGGGCACGGAGACAGCGGGGCACGGAGACAGCGGGGCACGGAGACAGCGGGGCACGGAGACAGCGTATCTCCCGACAAGTAAGCAGATGTGCCGAACATTTGCAATCTATTCTTCACTGTGTTTTTCACTTAAATGATCCTATTCTTCACTGTTCTTCACATCTGCTAACTTGTCGGGAGATAATATACGCGCAGAACAGTGAAGAATAGATTGCAGATGTTTGCATACATCTGCTAACTTATCAGAAGACATTCTTTTTCAATTAATTAACACATTTTATTCCCGAACCATGGTCCCTTTGAAAAATGCTCGAGTCTCCCATTGACTTCAATGGGGCTCGTTATTCGAGACGAGCACTCGAGCATCTGGAAAAGTTCGTCTCGAATAACGAGTACCCGAGCATTTTAGTGCTCGCTCATCTGTATTTAATACCAATTACGATTTGTGTTGTTCTTATTCAGGCTATTTCATATATAAAGAGATGATTTTTTCGTTCCATTTACTTAACACTTTTTTAACAATTTTTTTTAAAACTTTTATATTTTTAAGGCTGGAAAAAATGAGGGGAAGATTAGATACTGTATTTACTAAAGGAGACATATACTGAAATCAGAGCAAACTGCATCATGTACAGTTTGCTAGTATAGGATGCTGAGGGTACCAAATTCATGAATTGTGGAGCCTGTTCTTTTTTTTTTTTTTGGTGGACCTTTAACATGGGCGAGCACCACACTTCTGTCAGATTTTGCATGTTAAACAGTCCGAATGTGCACCAAAACGCCAATTCAGTGACGAAATTTGAGTTGTGTGATGAACAGTGCAGCCGGGGCACAAAACGGTCGCATGCGACACAAATGTGGGGCAGACACTTCTTAAATACCAGTGGAAGCAGTTTGCACATAAAAGAATGTGCATAGTCCAACAGAAACTGGCGCAAGCACCTTAGTAAATGTGTCCCATGGTGATTTCACCTAAAAAGCAGATCAGCAGCTGGTTATGCTGTGGATCATGTGCAACACCCTTGCCAACGCATAGGCAAGGTGGTAGTTGCGAATAGCGCCCTCTCCATGTTAGTAGCTGTTAGGGAGACTGATCACCTCTCCGGGAGGTCCCTAAATACTGGAGAACTTAGTAATTGCAGCTGTAGCCACTGCCTGGTAAGGCAAGAGTTAACAATGTTGTTGAAATGTTGTTGTCCAATAAGAATCTCTATACTAATGTAAAGCAAGCTGGAAACTGTTTGGGAGTGCTACCGGCTGACCAAGGGAGTATAAAATCCCCTGGTGGGAGGGAGCACATGGTCTGCAGACCCAGTCAGAGTCAGAACTAGTCAGAGAGTGAAAGACTCCATCTTGGACCACACATCAGCCAAGCAAGCAGAGGAGAGTGCAGCTCCTGCAGACTCACACCAGCTGGTCTCATAATGCCACTGCCTAGCACCCAGGGCAAGTTGGGAGAGGTCCACCATCTGGACCAGCTATCTCCATCAAATTTCCAGTTAGCTGAATCTGCTGCTATCATTTGGCCGTTGCCTGCTGTTTGAAGTTTAATAAAGAACTGTAAGTTGTTTTGCACAATGTGCCTCCGTGTAATCACTAGATCCAGGCCCCAGGGAGAAACCTCTTTCATCAGCCTCTTCCGCCATATTTCTTGCACACACCACCTGCTGGAGACCTGCCAGGCTGTAGGCCCATCCTCCGGTCCTAATACCAAGCACTGTGACTCTACCGTGGCCAAGGGCGCATATGCCAGCCACTCCGGTATTCTGGGCCCCGGCTGTCTACAGACACTGAAGAAAGGCCAGGCCCCAGTGGGGTTTCAGGAACTCTTATAAGAAACAATAAAATGCATTCAACCTTGTGGCAAATGGAAGTAAGATGTTCAGTGTTTATTTAAGGTTATATTTTCCCTCATAAGACGCTTTGATTTTTCTTTTTCTGCAAAAGTTTCAGGAAATTCAAACTATCATCTGTGGGAAGAGGAGGACTATACTGGGAGCACAATGTGATGATGTCATTGTGGTCATTTAAAATAGAAAATAATCCCGTCCGTACTAAATAGCAGTTCTGAAGGTACAAGGTCAGGTTGAAAATGGAAAATACAGATTGTTGGTTTATCTAAAAGGAAATCAGTCAGAGGCGTATGGCTACTAAGATAGTAACAGCTCCAGCTAAGGTACTAAAAGGGGTATTCCAGTCCTAGTCACAGGATATATGTACATACATGTACATGGCTATTCTCATTAGACCAACAGAAGGGGATTCTGGGAACTATGTCTACAGTTGGGAGTCTGTTCCTTCTGGAATAGATATATTGCATTGGCTTAAACCCACATCATGATGTTAGGCTTCTTATAGGTCATACTTGGTGTTAAGGGGCTGCCTTTGAAGGTAGCAAAAGGAGGCATTGTTTTTCATGTATTGGACATTAACACAAAATCCATAGGATAGGGGATAAATATCAGATTGTGATATTTTAGATTTCTGGATTTGATCCATCCTGTTAAGCGACCAGAAGATCCATAGAAGTTTATGAAGCCAAATTTATGAAGCTCAATCCTGTGCTCCATAGGACTTCCGTATCAGCATACAGGGCATCTGAATCCTGGAAGTCCCTTTGGAACAAGGGATTTACAAGAGAACTTACAATCCACTATTTTGTCGATTGCAGGGTCCAACAGCCAAGACCCTGTGATCTGATAATTATTCACTTCCTGGTGGGTAAAGGATAAATATACTGAAAGGGGTTTTCCGGAGGTTGCCTTCTTCCAAAAACAGATCCACACCTGACCATTGTTTGTGCTGGTATTTCTGGTATTGATAAAAGAATTGAGTTTCTCATACCATGGTCAGGTGTAGCACTTTTTTTTGGAAAAAAAACAGCCGTGTTTTCCAACCTTCTGGACAACCCCTTTAATGACGCTATTTAAGTCACCTAGTATTGATATAGTGATAAAGCATCTTACATTTAAGGCTTCCAATAGATTTAAAGGGATACAAGAAATTGTCTGCCTCCATGATTGCTATTTTCACCTCATAAATCTTCAGTTCTGAGGATTATATATAATTTTTTTGCAAAATTGTTCTTTTTTTATATTGCTTTTTATTTAACATTGCTTTAGTCACTGGATAATTTCTCAGTAAGACACGATACACAAATTCATAGATGTACCATTAGTTATATGTACTGTAACCATAAAAACAGATACATTTCTAGTAACAATTACAAATAAGTGTGACAAATCCCAAAAGTAAACTCTTTGGTAAAGGAAACCTCTGAATAGACACGGTCCTATCAACAACACGGTCCACTGATGCTGTCTAGTATAAGGTTGCCTGTAAACAGCTATTAAAGTCTTAGTAGAAAGGGAATAAAGATCAAATGTGTTAATATGATTTGCAGATCTGAAATCACACCTATGTATGTTACTATTCCCACAGGAAGTTACAATTGTTGGGGTGGAGAAGAATGTACATGTGTTGGTTCTTAAGATCACGTATTCATTTATATATCATATAATAAACCTGATTGGTATTGGCTGCACAATGGCCTGAGAGATCTCTTTCAACCCCTTACTGACATGTGATGAACTATTACATCACATGGCGGCTGCGGGTGTAGGGAGAGGGCTCACAGGCTAAGCCCCTCCATACAAGTTGGATGTTTGCTGCATATTGCAGCAAACACCCACCAGTAACACCCACGTTCAGTGCTAACCCTGCAAATGACTCTGGCAAAGCTGCCCATGTGCCACCATCTTGAATATGTCCGCCGCCCCCGTGGTGTCATCGGAGGGCGGTGATGGGTTGCCATGACAGTCTCGGGTCTTACGAAGACCCGAGTCTGTCTGAATTTAACCCTTTCATTACAATGTGTGATTTGCATAGTGTAATTAATGAGGAGGATAATCCCCATGAACTGTCATATTGTAGTATACTGCCATACTGTAGTAGGATCAATCAGGTAAGCTAGGGTTAAAGTATCTAGAACTGATAAAAATATAAACAAATTAGATATATCAATACGTCCCAAAATGCCCGATATATAAAAAAATAATAAAAGTTATTCCCGGCGTTTAACCTCTGTAACAGAAAATAGCGCTTAAAGTCGAAAATATAATTTTTATTGCTATTTTGAAAAGTATAAAAATTTCTATAAAAAATGGTCAAAAGGCCGTACGGTGCTTAAAATGGTAGCATTGCAAATGTCATCAAAAGTCACAAAAAAGGACACCACCCACAGCTCCGTACAACGAAGTATCAAAAAAAATTACGTCAGAAGATGGCAAAATGAAGGTCTTTTTTGTACAGGTTTCATTTTTGTAAATGTTTGAAAACATTATAAAACCTATACAAATTCGGTATCCCTGCGATTGCGCCGACCCAAAGAATGAAGTAGACATGTCATCTGGGGCGCTCAGTGAAAGTCATATAATCCAAGCCCACAAGAATACAGCGCAAATGCGTTTTTTTAATCATTTTCACTGCATTCAGAATTTTTCTCCTGCTTCCCAGTAAATGGCATGGAATAATAAATACTGTCACTATGAAGTACAATTTGTTATGCAGAAAACAAGCTCCTTGCATGGACAAATAAAAAAGTTATAGATTTTTGAAGGTGGGGAGTAAAAAATGGAAACGCAAAAATGAAAGGGGGCCTCTGCGGGAAGGGGTTAATGAAACAGAGGAGAATAGGACAGGGGTCATAAAGGCGTCATTTAAAGAGATCTCTCAGGTCATTGTGTGGCCAATACCAAAAAGGTTTATTATATGATATATAAATATATACATTTGCTGTATCCAAAATTCAATACTAAATACCCCTTATGAGTAAAATCCCCTAACCCCATTCTTGGCTGGGCCCTATAGCAGTGATGGCGAACCTATGGCACTGGTGCCAGAGGTGGCACTCAGAGCCCTTTCTGTGGGCACTCAGGCCATCACCAGAGATGACTCCAGGTATCTTCCTGCAGCCCCAGACAGCCCAGGACTTGCTGCGCACAGAGCTATTTTAAAGTGACAGCTGTACCTGGGACTATTTTCTGCTTTATTGGTGTCCTCAGGTGCTGGTATCAATGAAAACTGTGACAGAGCAGGAAGTATAAATCACAAATTACATTTCTGTGTTGGCACTTTGCGATAAATAAGTGGGTCTTTGCTGTAGTTTGGGCACTCGGCCTCTAAAAGGTTCGCCATCACTGCCCTATAGCTACTGCCAGAGACATGACTTAATGTAAATTCTGTACTGAATGTATTGTTTGCAGTACTGGACACTTCATATAATAGCGAGACCTTGAGAGCCCCCTACGGTTCCTGGGTCCGATTGCAATTGTCCCCTCTGCAACACCCCTGGATGTTGCTATAGAGTAGAGGCATAAAAAAGTTGTAATTCCAATCCAAGTTCACAACATAAATCGAAATATAACAATGTTGGCATAAGGTGGCACATTTTCCCTCTCTGAAGCTGCATTTTCTGCCATATCATGGCTAGATCTAGATCTGATCCGGGCGCCGCTGTGTGATATGGTAAGATTGCTGAATATCTTTCTTAATGTTATTAGTTTGCAGCATTAACTATTCAGCCTGTATATTTCATGAGGCAGATTTAATACCCTTTGTCTGCTAAAGTAACAGTAGAGAAGGGCAACACGAGATACTGGCGCGCGCCTTTGTTTCTGCCTGTAAATTTTTAATGGCGCCTCCAGCATGCCATTTGGTGGAGCTCCGATCCCTGCATAACAGTGGAAAGGCGCTGCTATCTGCGGGAAGGCTAAACCTTTCACGGGCCCAGCTCAAGTAGGTTTTCTCTGATTACATTACATATCAAGTGTTCTACTATGGTAACCAGCGTCAGCTAGCGAAGCTTCATCTGATTGATTCTGAACCAGCAGAGTGTAAAGTACATCTTCTGCTTCTGGAAAGTTGGGTGACTAACCACTTGAGTGAATCATTTGCATTTCAAGCTAAGTGACAAAAAAGTTACAATAACAAGATGAATCATTTCTGGGTAGAAAGAGAAAAATTTATTAAAATGTTATGTTTTTTTTTGTTTTTCTAAAAAAAAACACGCAACTATAGACCTGGCTTTGAACTCTTATCTTTTTTGTATCATCCAAATAGTTACGGGTGAGTAAGACAATCCGCCTACTTTCACCGTTAGCTGAACTTTAGAAAGGGAAAAATTCAGGTAGATAGCTTATTTCACTTTTTATTTCTATGAATAGATAGTGGAGTCTTAGCGTATGTTCACACGTACAAGATTTCCATTGTAGAAAAGTGTCCTAAATTCAGTCGGTCCCTTACTTGAGAACACCCGGACAGACCCCTCTGCCCCCTGTGACCTCTGGTGAAGCTCTCTGGATGTTACTATAGTTCCAGGCTGCAATGATCAGCTGTAATGTGTCTGTAATGAAGCTTTATTGATAATCCCTGGTCCCATTACAGCAAAAAATGTTGAAACTCCAATTGTCTCTGGGGAAAAAAAATGTTTGGTCTGGATCTACAATTCTAAAATATACAGTTTCGACTTACATACAAATTCAACTTGGAACAAACTTATGGAACCTATCTTGTATGTAACCCGGGGACTGCCTGTAGTAGAATGGGGTTTGTAAAAAAAAACTCCCTGCAGATGCACAGTCAGCAATTTTATACTGCAAAAGAACAAGGCAGCAAGTGTTTGATCAATCTACAGCGACACTACAAGGTATTGAAGGTATTAAAGGTATTGTCCACTTTCAACAAATAATTAATAATGGTTTGTGTAATGAAAAGTTATACAATTTTTCAATATACTTTCTAAATCAATTCCTCTCTGTTTTCTAGATCTCTGCTTGCTGTCCTGCTATAGGAAGCTTCTATGTTTACTTCCAGTGGATAGAAATCTGCCCATGTCATGTGATGTCACACAGGTGCACGAGCCGTTATTATCTTAGAGGGTAATCAGAGCCGCGTGATACTTACGGCTCGTGCACCTGTGTGACCATGGATAGATTTCTATCCTCTGGAGGTAAACACTGAAGCTTTCTATAGCAGGACAACAAGCAGAGATATAGAAAACCATGAGGAATTGATACAGAAAGTATATTGGAAGATTGTATAGCTTTCCCTTACACAACTGCAACACCCTCGCCGATGCAATGGCGAGTGGGTGCTTGCGAATAAGCCCCATAACATGTCACCACATCACACAGGGGAAATTGCAGTGGTTAATCCTGCCTGGCAAGGCAGAAGTTAATTTGTGATGTAATAATGTCAACCAATGTCTGTGTTACATCCTGTCTCTGTGAACTGAGAGGTAATTGGAGGAGCAGCCACCACCTGACCAAAGGGAGGTAATAAAACCCCCTGGCCAGGAATGTTCGAGGGTTCTTAGAGAGAAATCTCTCTCAGGAGAGAGACCGGTCCTAGTCAGGCCCTCTGGGTCTGCAGGACGCAAGCAGAGAGTAGTTAGCTGAGCAACAGCTCAGAGTCTCTAGCACACCAGACCAGTGTAGGAAGAGCCTAGCCCCTGCCTGAAGTGGAAGACAAGACTAGAGCTAGTGTAGTGAGGAAAGGGGTATCATCCTACCTTCAAGGGTGATACCCGAAGAGATCCAGGATCGAGCTGAAGCCTCCTCTAAGGACACAGCTGCCTCCCAGCCTGCCCTATACATCCAGGCTGGTGAAATACATCCTGTGGCTCCCTCCAAATACCTCTCCAGTACTCCACCATCTTGTTAAAGGCACGTTGCTGATGTTCCTGCGGTTCCAATAAAGAACTGTAAGTTGTTTTCTTCAACTTCTGTCTCCGTCTGGTCCCTGCTAATACGGCTGCCTTCATCACCGGCACCCTGTTCACCTCCCAGAGACTCACACTCGGGACATTAAGGGGTTGCCCCAGGGAGATCCGCTATAGCAGCCTCTCCCTCATCTTTTCTTGCCAACACCACCCTGCTGGAGACCTGCCAGGCTGTAGGACAGCCCTCCGGTTCCCCCCGTACCAAGCACCGTGACAATAGCGTGCTTAGGCCGCAACCGCCAGCCACTCCGGTACAGCGGGCCCCGGCTGTCACCAGGCCTCACCTCAAGGGCTAGGCCCCGGTGGGGGATGTTGCAAGTGGCGTCACGAACAGGATTGATACTTCTGTGCCTTATTACGGCATTAAAGACTTTCCTTTATTAAAAAAGACTGTGCTGCCTAACCCTGCTGCCATCCGGGTTTAGGCCCAAGGACTTGTGTGCTTCTGGAATGAACTGTGTTATACTGCTGCCACGTGCTGTCGAGCGCCGCTCCCGCACTCCAGAGGTTAATCCTGGCAAGAACTGTACCAGCTCTGCTACATCCGGCGCTGCCGCGCCTGAAGATTTTTACCTCAGAAACTGTGGCGCAGCAAATAATTCAAGCCCGCCAAAACCTTCACTGGCGGGAAACCCAGATGACGCATCAAGCTCCACCCACGCGCGAATGGCGCGAACCCCGCCTCCTGTGGCGCAGGAAAAATTAGAGCCCGCCACAGCTCTTGGCGGGAAGGACTTGGACTCCTCCCACTGGCTCGAGGCGGACTTCCTGCCCTGCCTCAGAGAAGCGCCAGAACTTGAGTGGACTTTGGACAGTGAGGACAACACCATGTGGGGTCCTCCGCCTTTCCCTCCTGTGGAGCGTCCAGAATTTTACGAGGTCCTAGAGACTATGGTGGTGGTCTCTGCGCAGCCCGTCCGAAGACCCTCCGCTGGACATCGGCTGCACCGAGGATTGACTCGGGCCTTCGTCACCAGGACATGTTACCAAACGGTGACGCAGTACCAGATCCCACCCGGGCGGTTCCTCGTCCCTATCCCGGCTACCATCCCGGTACCGCGGGCCCACGTGGAGGCGCCACGTGGGGAGGCCCCGACTCCTGGCGAGCCAACGCCTGGGCCTAGTGTTGCCGCTCCACCTGCTCCGAGGCCTACTACTCCGGCTGCGCGGCCTGCTAGCCCCGATGTGGTGGTTCCTGACCCTCCGGTGGTTCCTGCTCCTGTTCCGGCACCTACCTGTCGTCCAAGGAGATCCGAGCCTGAACCGGAGCCACGAGCCCCAGCACCGAAACCTCCGCAGCCTCAAGGCCGAGGTGAGGCCGCCCGCCGGCGACTCCGAGACGCTGTCTCGGACCAGCGACGCCGAGAGAAGGAGGCCCAGCGGTATATGGCCGGCCGATCTACAGCTGGAGCTTGGGTCGAGAAGAACCGCACCACCGGCATGGTCCGGTTCTTCGACAAGCGGAAGGGCTATGGCTTCGCCACCCAGGACTACACCGGACGGGAAGTATTTATACCCCGCCGGTCCGTCAAGAGGCCTGATCTGCCGGAGAGCCAGCACAACCTCAAGCCAGGCGAGTGCATCGAGTTCTCCCTGCAGGAAGGACCTCGAGGACCCTGGGCGGCTGGCGTGATCCGGATCCCCGACTCCGATGAGGACTGTTACTTCCCGCAGGACGACTGGTATGAGGACGACGAGTGGCCGGAGTCTCCGAACACCTCTTCTTCCTCGGCTGCAAGTCCCCGGGCGGTGACCCACGTGAATGCCCCATCCACAGTAATTGTGAGTACGGGTCCCATTGCCATCCATGGGCCGGGCATGATACAGGGCGCCACCCCCACCGGCTCCCCTGCCGGGAGCATTGCCAGGTCCCGCGGCTCTTCGGTGGGAGAAGACATCCCGGCTAGCGAACCTTGTCCGGAGGTTCCATCTAGGCCCCCATCTCCCCTGGCTGGTTACCAATGGGGTGATGACCCGGCCCCGGAAGAACCGGAGCTGGAAGGAGCTGCGGCGCGGCCGCTGGGCTCTGTCTATTTCTTCATGGACCCCTCCGTGGTCCCTGGCTCCGTTGAGCCCCCGGCTGGAACAGCCGACACCCCGGGCGACAGCGCTCCTCCCCCTGAAGGTCCAGAGGATGTTGCTGCACCTGCAGTACCCACTGCTGCCACCGGGTGTCCCCAGCCGGCACCTATTCCCGCTGAGGATATACAGGATTCCCTGCAGGAGCTGGACCCTGTCTTTGCTGAACCCAGCGATACTGACTAATCCCTGAAGGGCTGTAGCCCTCTCCAGGTACTTTGTCCATTGTAAATATTTATTTCTGTCCTTTCCCTAAAGAGCCAGAGACTGTCCTGAGACTCTAACCCTTATTTATCTCAGTCAAGAGATTATACACTGTCATGTGCTATGATAGCACCCCTTCCTCTGCCACAGCAGAGATTTCTTCAAAGGACTCTGTCCCTCTACATATAGAGGAGACCCTTTGTTTCTTCAGTGCACTTTTCCCCACATCAAGGGCTGTACCCAGAAGATGGACTTTGTCAGTAGAGACCTTCTGAGAGACTTTTGCCAGATACTCCAGGGAAAAGTTGCTAGTGGCCATTGACTATCATTTTGCACTTAATGCCTTCCTTTTTAGGTACGGACATTCTGTTTGCACTTTTTATGCCTTTCCTTTGCAGGAAAAGAGACATTTGCTACCGTGCTACTCTGAGTAGCCTATCTATCTGTAACGTTTAAGATGTGTACCCATTGAGCTCCTAAATCAATGTGAGTTTACAAAATGTTTGCACACTGTCGATTATGTCAGTAGTTTGCACTAACCCTTTCATAGGCTTTTCAGGTTGTAGTGTGGCTGTGTCGGACCGTCTATTTGTGTAAAACACTGACCGCTACCTGATCCCTCAAACTGAGGTTTGCACGTGGGGGTAGTCCGTAAACTGCGGGTCCTAAGGGGACCGGGGGTGTTACACAGTTAGCACCTGGATGCCACCCATACATGGGTAAGGATACCAGTCAGGAGGTACTCGTGTCGCATATGCTAACGCAATGCAGATAGACACTATATAATTGCCGCCAGGGAAGAAGTGTTGATAAAACAAATATACAGGCCTTGGTGCAAGGAGTGGATTACAGGACATGACACCACACCTTTCCTACTGTACAGTTCGGTTTAATGGCGTCAGCGACCAACTGTCATACAGCTACATATTTTTGTCTTAGTCCGACACCAACCCAGGTGCCCGTCTCCAGGACCATGGGCGGTTTGTCCCTACACCTCACATAGCCTGCACTTCCCAGAAGTGCCCTTAGCCCCCTCTGTGCCCCAAATCATCTGTAGTCGAGCCGAGGGCGGCTCTTTCAATTGCCCCCGGGGTATGCAACACCCTCGCCGATGCAATGGCGAGTGGGTGCTTGCGAATAAGCCCCATAACATGTCACCACATCACACAGGGGAAATTGCAGTGGTTAATCCTGCCTGGCAAGGCAGAAGTTAATTTGTGATGTAATAATGTCAACCAATGTCTGTGTTACATCCTGTCTCTGTGAACTGAGAGGTAATTGGAGGAGCAGCCACCACCTGACCAAAGGGAGGTAATAAAACCCCCTGGCCAGGAATGTTCGAGGGTTCTTAGAGAGAAATCTCTCTCAGGAGAGAGACCGGTCCTAGTCAGGCCCTCTGGGTCTGCAGGACGCAAGCAGAGAGTAGTTAGCTGAGCAACAGCTCAGAGTCTCTAGCACACCAGACCAGTGTAGGAAGAGCCTAGCCCCTGCCTGAAGTGGAAGACAAGACTAGAGCTAGTGTAGTGAGGAAAGGGGTATCATCCTACCTTCAAGGGTGATACCCGAAGAGATCCAGGATCGAGCTGAAGCCTCCTCTAAGGACACAGCTGCCTCCCAGCCTGCCCTATACATCCAGGCTGGTGAAATACATCCTGTGGCTCCCTCCAAATACCTCTCCAGTACTCCACCATCTTGTTAAAGGCACGTTGCTGATGTTCCTGCGGTTCCAATAAAGAACTGTAAGTTGTTTTCTTCAACTTCTGTCTCCGTCTGGTCCCTGCTAATACGGCTGCCTTCATCACCGGCACCCTGTTCACCTCCCAGAGACTCACACTCGGGACATTAAGGGGTTGCCCCAGGGAGATCCGCTATAGCAGCCTCTCCCTCATCTTTTCTTGCCAACACCACCCTGCTGGAGACCTGCCAGGCTGTAGGACAGCCCTCCGGTTCCCCCCGTACCAAGCACCGTGACAATAGCGTGCTTAGGCCGCAACCGCCAGCCACTCCGGTACAGCGGGCCCCGGCTGTCACCAGGCCTCACCTCAAGGGCTAGGCCCCGGTGGGGGATGTTGCACAACCCATATCAATCATTTGGTGAAAGTGGACAACCCCTTTTATCCAAAGAATTCTGGGGTGAAACGGATTATTCAGAGGTGCATGGATAATACACTTGGTGCATTGTTTGGTTTTCCAAGTCCCAGATAACAAAATGTTCTATGAGAAGGAGTAAATTTGCAGCATTATTTACACCGATTTGTAGCATTAACTTTTGGCAAGCACCAAAATTTTAAAGCCTTACCTGCGGAAAAACATTAATGTACATTAGTTAGTAAATATAAAACAATGTTCTGTAATACAGCATATCACCAAGTCTCTTCACCTTCTATAACGTCCATTCAGTAATTATGCAACCAGTCTATTGCATACCAGCCCTTGCCGTGAAACTTGAGACTATTTTTGTGTTAAAAAGTCCCATATATGGAATGCGACTTCCACAAAGTCGGAAAAAAACCCACAGAAGCTGCCACAAAATGCCCCAAATCGCCCCCTCAATGAGCGGTTGCGGTTTTGAAGATGACAACTGAAGCACAAAAATCCAGTGATATCAGTGAGAAATTAGTCCTTGCAAATTTGAGAGCAAATGTGCTAAAATGACGCGTAAAAAAAAACAACAGTCACAAAAAAAACATCAGAAAACCACAAAACACACTGATAATTCCCACCATTGGAAGATACTATAGTTAATGGAGGCCAAGTAGTGCATGAGAACCTTATCTGTTTGTGTGTGCATAGAGAAAACTGGTCCCCAAAGTGTTGGGAGGGGATTTATTTAGAGCTGGCACATAATCCGCCGCCTCTTGATGATCCACCCTCCCCTGCGCCGGATATACTACGGTCAGAGTAATTTTACGCCGGGTCCTGTGTCCAGAGTAATTCTACGCCAGCGTTCCCATTCAGGGGGGAAAAGTTGCAATTCCTGCCTATGCACCAGGAGTTGTCACTTTTAATAAACTCCCTCCATTGTGTGAGACAAAAACATAGTTTTGAGATTGAAGGGAAAAAGTGAAAACATCCTAAATGTAATCTTGTAGATCAGCTTACCAGAAAGCCAGATATTTACTGGAAGTTCCTCAAACCCATTTTAACTCTATATGGGAAATCACCTTCCTAGTCTGTTACTTGATGTGAGACAGTTTTCGATATTTAGATGTTATAGAGCTTACTGCAGGGCAGTCTGTAGTATGTAATCTAGGACATGCCACTCCTTCACAGAAGAAGATAGGACACATATATTACATTGTTGATCCATTGGTGGTTATGTGCTTTCACTTATCAGCCTTATCTTCTGAAAGCACAACTTATAAGATAATTAATGACAGGTAAAGATTGCAGCGATACCCCCGTATACGTACAAATCATAGTTATCTGACAACGTCTGACATTTACAATATGTATTTCCATATTTCCAAGGGTGGAATAGTATTTGGTAGCTGAATAATACATTGAGAAAGACTTATCAAGACAATGATATTTCATACTGGAGTACAAATGCACCTACTTCCTCAACAGGCATACACTTCTCAATGAATTTGGCACAAATCCTCCACACTATGCACCAAAAACTCGAGGAGCCAGGAATTCGCTTAGACCAGGAATATAATTTATCTCAATCTTTGGGGCTACATTATAGTAAATTTGTTTGGATCTTCTTTTAAGCCCATCCGAATTGGAAAAGAGGCAATGGGAAAAAAGCAGTGGGCCGTGTATGTTGCGCAGGGTGCTCTATCTGCTACTAATTATGCCGCCACCTGCGTGACTGCTAGACATGCACTTGCTCCTATTCTCCAAGTGGCTGCATGTTGGCATCTGTGACATATCTGGAGAGCAGGGTGACATCACCCGCTGCTTGGTTGGAGTACTGTTCACCAAGGTTGATTTCCTTTAAGATGAGTTGTACTTTATGTGCCATTTTTGGAACGGATGTAGTACAACAGTGTTTCATTTATTGTTATTTACACTAAATATTATTCCTTGTGGGACAATTGTTAAAGTGCTCAATGCTTTAGCACTCTAGCATCTGTTCCTGTGCTTCAGGTCCTCTGCTAATGCTGTCCTCTAGTTTAGTTCTGGTATCTGATCCATATAAAACTTGGACATTCCTCAAGTAGCTTATTCTTTGATTCTATCATTTCAACAAAAGGATAGACCTTCTCATATACACGTTCAACATTAGAGTTTGATTTGCTTGTATGTAAATGTTCTTGATAAAATAATTCTTACATATCTGGAGGGCTGTGGGAGGGGTGGTCATGTGATGTTGGTACCATTCAGGGTTGGCTCCAGGTATCAGTAGGCCCCTGGGCGACAGAGCCTTAATAGGCCCCTTTGCAGTGAACTCATGTGGCAGCATTTAAAATTCAGAAACTGAGACAGTCTCCTGTTCCCTAAAATATTCCCAAGTTTATCTTCCCAAACAGCGTCCTCATGGTTATTTTATATACATGGATTCCTTATGCACAGCCTCATGTGGGCCCCCCAGCAGCTCTGGGCCCCGGCACTTGCCCAGGTATGCCCAGTGCTGGAGTCGGCCCTGGTACCATTGACCAGCACATCTGACCTGGGATACTGGCTGCAATTGTACTATCTTCCTGAATGTGGCTCATGGATGCTCCCAATTCTTTATGGTGTACTGTAACACTGCTTTTTAAAATGAGTTATTGCAGAGTCCTTTCTCTGTTTGCACTTCCTGACGTTCTGAACGTTTTGGGATGGCTCCAATCTCACTTTTTCTGGCATAAGGTCTTTAGTTTGTTGACTATAGTGTTTTGGACTGTGGTTGCTACAACCCCCTTAGTTAAAGTATTTGGTTCGGTTAGACTGTCTCACCTCACCCTCCACCTCATGTCCTCTCGCTGCAGCTCAGCAAGTTTTAGCACATAGCGGAAGGCGGGGGGGGGGGGAGTGATCCTTGCACACTGTACACTGTAACAGCCTGTGAATCGACAGCACAAAGGGGCTCTGGGAACCTCCGTAGTAGTCCGTTGGCCTCATTAGCATAATGTTAAAAGTTGCTTTTGGAAGGCTGGGGATAACAAATATAGGAAGATTACCCCAGTAACGGTACCTGGGTCTATGAGTCAGTGTCCCTTGTTCATCATGCTGGATTCTGATGGTAGATTTCCTTGAAGGCGGAAATGTAGTAAAAAGATGGGTGAGATGACATCTCCCTGGCCAGCACTCTGGATAATTTGTGTGAGCCTTTTGGTGACCACATTCTGTGCATTAACATCATTTATCTTTCTTATAAAACTCAGGCTAATCTCCTTAAACATCAGCAAATTAAGAATAGTAATAAGAATTAGATATAGAAGGAGAAAAATAACAGAAAATCGTTTTACGGTAAGTAGAGGAAATGAGCAATCTATAACCAGAAAGTGCAGCTATTTCAACTTCTACAAAGTTTAGTTAGACTTCTGAAAAGCTTGCTCCTTACTCATCACTTGTCCCCAGGTCATATCCAGTATCACTAACCTTTAATTAAACACTTGCAATAAGAAAAATAGAAACCAGCGATATAAAGGAGGACACTGCTACTGCAGGCACGGAGACAGGAGTCTGGAGCAAGGTCTCATGACCACAGTGTTATTTCATTGTGCAACACACAATATTAATACATACAATGCAGCTAACACAGGACACAAGGGTCCAGCTTTTTATCTGCTTTTATCCTCACAGTAGCAAAAAAAATCTTGTGTTGGCCAATTTATGCACATTAAATTCATACAACCCAACCAGAGAATTAAACTCCTTATGGAGCTGGTCTTAGCAGACCACCTTTACAGGTATATGAAGACCAGGAATTGTATATTTCAGCTCCAAAACGTATAACTGTCTGCCTTATTCTAGAACACAATATAAACCGTGGAGGCAGTAGCTTGTAATAAGAGAGGACGCAAATCTGTTCTCCCGTCGTTCACACAGGCAGTTTGGAACCATGAATAGCCCCCTCTAGAACACTTCACAATAGCTGAAAATATAGAAACAGTCCCAAGGCTACAAAACCCCTCTGCACTTCATGAGGTGGATAGAACGCTACATGTGTTCTGCAGACATACAGTAGGGGTAAAAAGGGGTTTAGTTAGCCACCAATTGAGCAAGTTATCCCCCTTTAAAAGATGAGAGGGGCCTGTAATTGACATCATAGGTAGAACCTCAACTATAAAGGTACCAAAATGTGAGAACAAATCCAGAAAATCACATTGTCTGATTTCTGTAAAGCTTGTTTACAAATTATGGTGGGAAATAAGTATTTGGTCACCTGCAAACAAGCAAGATTTCTTCTTTAGAAGGATTCTCTGTCCTTCTCCCTTTACCTGGTAGACCTGCACCGGGCTGGGAAGATTGAATCTGCAATAGGCAGCAGCTTGGTGTAAAGTAATCACCTGTGGGAGCAATAATTAGAAAATGGAAGACATACAAGACCACTGATAATCTCCTTCGATCAGGGTCTCCACACAAAATCTCATCCCGTGGGGTCAAAATGATCACAAGATCGGTGAGCAAAAATTCCAGAACCAGATGGAGGGACCTAGTGACTGACCTCAAAGCTGGGACCAACGTAACAAAGGCTACAGTCAGTATCCCACTCTACGACTCAGACCTGCAGTGCCAGATGTGTCCCCCTACTTAAGCCACTACATATACGGGCCATCTGAAGTTTGCTAGAGAGATTTTGGATGTTTCAGAAGAGTATTGGGAAAATGAAATAGGGTCACATGAAACTAAAGTAGAAGTGTTTGGAAGAAACACAACTACTCGTGTTTGGAGGAGAGTGAATGCTGAGTTGCATCCAAAGATCACCATAACTACCATGAAGCATGGGGGGCAACATCAAGATTAGGGGCTGTTACTCTGCAAAGGGACTAGGACAACTGATACATGCACATGACAGAAAGAATGGGACCATGCATTGAGAGAATTTGAGTACAAACGTCCTTGCATCAGCAAGAGCAGCATGACAATGATCACAATCACAGGGCAACAAATGAGTGGCTTCATAAGCAGCATTTCAAGGTCCTGGAGTGGACTAGCCAGTCTCTAGATCTCAACCCCATAGAAAACCTTTGGAGGGAGCGACAACCCCAAAACATCACTGCTCTAGAGGAGATCTGCAAGGAGGAATACCAGCCAACATACCAGCAACAGTCTGCACCATCTTGTGAAAACATTTGTCATTGCCCACAAAGGATATATAACTAAGTGTAGAGACAAACTTTTGTTATTGAACAAATAATTATTTTCCAACATAATTTGCAAATACATTCTTTAAAAATCAGACAATGTGATGTTCTGGATTTGTTTTCTCATTTTGTCTCTAATAGTTGAGGTTCTACCTTTGATGTCAATAACAGGTCTCTCATCTTTATAAGTTGGAGACCTAAATTAGAAGTTGACTAAATACATTTTTTAGCCACTGTATTACAGCAAATCTACCTTTAAAATCAAGCGCCATAACCCAAGGACACTTGTGCAAGGGCTTATTTTCTGCATAACAAATTTTATTTCTCAGTGTTGTTATTTATTATTCCATGGTAAAATTTTTGAAAAAAAGCATTTGCGTCACTTTCTTGTGGGCTCAGTTTTTAGGACTTTTACTGTGAGCTCCAAATGATAAATCTACTTTATTCTTTGGCTCGGTACAATCACAGTGATGCCAAATTTATAGAGGTTTTATTGTGTTTTATTACATTTACAAAAATTAAAACTATGGGTATGAAAAAAAAAATTGCGCTATCTTTTGCTGCTAATACATTTTTCATACTTCCGTTTACAGAGCTGTGTAAGACGTCATCTTTTGCAATATTTGTTGGCATTTTCATTGCTACCTGTTAGAGAACTGTGCAACCTTTTGATCACTTTATATAAAATTCTTATATTATGTAAAATGGTGTAAAAGTGGCGTTTGGGTCATTTGGGAGCTATTTTCCATTATTGAGTTCACCACCGGGAATAACCGTTTTTATATTTTGATAGATGGGGCATTTTGGTACATGGCAATATCCAACATGTTTAATTTTAACTGATTATTTAGTTTTATATCAATTCTAGGGAAAGGGGGTGTGAATTGAAATGGTTTATTTTTTATAATTTTTTTAAATTTTTTTACATTTTTCTTTACAATTTTTTAGACCATCTAGGGTTTTTTAACCCTAGAAGGTCTGATCGTTCCTACAATATACTGCAATACTACTGTATTCCAGTATATGTCATTTTTACATAGGATTCATTACAATGCGCCACTGGCACATTGTAATGAATCTGCAGAAGCCATACAGGCTAAGGTCTGACAAAGATCTGAGGCTGTCAACCAATCGACATTCCCTGATGACATCTCCGGGAGTGGCGATCTCGTCACACTTACATCGATCAAGGAGTTATTATTTGAGATTGGTGCTAGCCCCCAATCTAGGGTATTAGCAGTGGGTGTTTTCTGCAATATGCAGCAAACCCCACGTCTGTATGACGAGGGCTCTGCCCTTGAGCCCTCTACATACAGCGTTAGTAGCCCTGTGTCATGTACAGCGCACATCGTGAAGCAGTTTAAGCCAAACCAGTATATCAATTCAAGAAGGAACAGATTCCCAGCTGTAGACAGCAATGTTTTGATGTGGTTGCATCTCGTCAGTACAGTGCAGGAAACTATACACTCATGGGGTAGATAGGAGTGAGCATGACACCCCCACCCTCTGCAATTACAAAAGGAAACACCAGAATAATACGAGTCTATTACAGAAATTACAAATATCTATAAAATAATATTTTATAGACATAGAAAAGAATTTGAGTGAACACCCATAATCAAGACACAATAAAACCACATTATCTATTGGCTACAGAATTGATCTGAACTATAATCTTAAGAGGAAGTTTGAGTAGGAACATGGCACAGCGAGGTTGCGGCACCCGACATACGTTACCACCTTTCCTAAACCATGATGTTACTGCTACAACTGTGATCCCTCTATCATATCATGTAAAATAGGGAGGAATACATTTGGTTAACAATTGGTTTATATATTTATTCTGATGAATAAATGAACATGAAAATTAAAATAAATTGAAATAAAATCATGTAAAATAACCAGCAAAATAAAAGACAGAAACTTCTAATTGTAAATAACTGGAATATAATATAGAGCAGTGTTCCCCAACCACCGGTCCATGGCCCAGGAAAAGGCCGTGGAACACCTGGTTCCGGACCGCGGCCATTCTCTGTAAAAAACAAACAAACAAACAATACTCACCTTCCCTGTTCCCCTGCAGCAGACTTCTCTTCATTTCCTTCATTTCCACATAATTGCGCTGCCCTATTGCTGGCGCGTGTGATGATTTCATCACATTGTGTTTCCTGACAATAGAGCTATGAACTAATGCTGAAGAGAAGTGAAGGAGGAGGGGACAGCTGCAAGGGAACGAGGAAGGAGAGGGTGGGGGCAGCTAAAGAAAAGGGGACATGGGAGGGGGGCATGCTGCAGGAAAGGGGTCAATATAAGTGGGGGGGTGCTTGTTCAGGAAATGGGACAATATAAGTTAGGCACACAGGGACCTATGGTGGGGCATGCAAATATACATTTTTGGCTATGAAACTATGACACCAGACCGCATCCCCCACCCACCAGTCGCTGGAGAAAATTTATGTTTACAGTCTATCCCTGGGCAAAAAAAAGGTTGGGGACCACTGATATAGAGGATTAATTGGTTTTATTTTTGAGTGGATTCAAAATACTTGTAGGTATCTATAGATCGCATAGTAAATGAGGTTAGACAAATACATCAGTCCATCCAGTCCAACCTATTAAACCTGGCAAATCAGCCCCGCGCCTTGTGCACTTGGAGGCCTATTTGAATATCTGTTAAAAGTTGATTATCTTGATATTGCTTCATTGGTTTTAGGTTTCTGAGCTTTATGAAGAACCCTTAGGGCACTAATATTGGTATGGGAGGTTCCCTTTAATAAGGCTGTAATGTGAGCCGGCTCCGGCAGCTGTATCTCTGACCCTAACTGCAAACGTTCAGACAAAGCCCTCTGCTGTTCTATAAACCATTCAGGTGAAAGTAATCCTGCGAGGATATAAAAGTCTTTTTTTCCATAAGCAATATATTATTTCGTGTTCACCTGCGGTATTAGGCTTTTCCAAATCTCTCCTTTAGCTAATGTTTTAATAGATGGACACGCGACACATCTGGTATAAACCAAATATTTTCAGTCAGTTGGCGCCCAAAGTAAATATTTGCTAAAGAAATTACAGAGACAATTAGGAAGTATGCGCTCGCTGAAGAGAAGATATTAACCCTTTATGGCACCTGCTTCGTGGAAGGAAGTGACAGATTTCGCAGGGAACTCCCTGTCTGAGGAGATTGCAGAATGCTATATAAATACCTTCAAACTCAAATGCCTCTGCCCTATGTCATCCATACGCTCAGGCTGGTTAATAAGTAACAGGCTGCAGGTTCATATCTATAATACAGACTGCAAGCGCAAATGGCGCTATACAGTATATGGTGACTTTTTTTTACTGATCCTTTTTTTTTTTTTTAAGTGAAACAATTTTCCACATTCCCATAAATCAAAAATCTAATTTTTTTTCCCTGTTCTATTTTAGTAAGAGAAGATACACAAAGGGCTAAATACAATAATGACTGTTATAGGGGTCCTCTGCATAGGAAAACCACTACTGGTTAGAAGGATCCCATGATAATAAGCTGATCAAAAAGTTTTACCAAAGAATTTCTGCAGCACTAAGGGTTCCTAAGAGCACAATGACCTCTATAATCCTAAATAGAAGAAATTTGGGATGAGAACAACTCTTATCGACCTGGCCATCCAGGCAAAACCAGGCATTTGAGCGGGAAGAGCCTTGGTGAAAACGGTTAAAGAAGAGCCCCATGATCAGTGTGTCTGAGCGCTGGAGATACAGTGAGATGGGAGAAAGTTCCACAAAGTCATTTATCACTGCAGCCTCCACCAGTCATGGTTTTATAGCAGAGTGTGCCGACGTAAGCCTCCCCTCAGTGCAAGACATATGAAAGCTGCATACAGTGTGCAAAAAAACAAATGACGGACTCCCAGACTATGAGAAATAAGATTATCTGGTCTGATGAGATGGAGATTGAACATTTTGGTGTTAAGTCTAAGCGGTATGTGTGGAGAAAACCAAATACATCACCAAATACAATCCTAACAGTGACACATGGTGGTGGCAGCATCATGCTATGGGGCAGGGACTGGATGACTGGTTGCAATTCAAAGATGAATGCGGCCAAGTACAGAGAGATCCTGGATGAAAACCTCTTCCGGAGAGCTCTGGATCTCAGACTGGGCTAAGGTGCACCTTCCAACAAGACAATGACCCTAAGCACACAGCTAAAATAATGAAGTAGTGGCTTCAGTACAACTCTGTGAGAATTCATGACTGCCCCAGCCAGAACCCGGACCTAAACCCAAGTGAGCATCTCTGGAAAGACATGAAAATGACCTCTACCAACGTTCACCATCCAACCTGAGGGAACTGGAGAGGATCTGCCAGGAAGAGGCAGATGATCCCCAAATCCAGGTGTGAAAAACTTGTTGCATCTTCCCAAGAAGACTCTTGGCTGTATCAGCTCCAAAGCTGCTTCTACTCAATACTGAGCAAAGGGGCTGAATACTTATGACCATGCGGCATTTAATTTTTTTTTTCCGTTAAATAAATTGGCAAAAATATCTACATTCCTGTTTCCAAGATGGGGTGCAGAGTGTACATTAATGAGCAAAAAAAATCTGAATACTTTCTGTGCCCACTGTAGGTGGCAGATGATCATGGAGTAGGGGACAAGGTGAAGAATGGTCAGGAGTAAGCCGAGATCAGGCCAGGGTCATCACAGTAACACCGCACAGTCGCAAAAGGATTCAGCAGTGAAGTTCCAGATTAATTGAATACTCAGGGACTGGTCTGGGATGTTTTGCCTGTAGGCAAAGTGGTCCTTCAAATAGCACATATACCGGCATGCCGGGGAAGTAGACAGTGGGGACTAAGTAACCTGGTGGTCATGACCCCCAGGGTGAGGGTTGTAGGCTGATGGAACCTCACCCATTACATCAATCAATGGAACTTGACCTCAAAAATTTGCAAATAAGTTCGGATATTAAACTGAGTCAAAGCCGGAGTATCAATTATGGATCTGCATTTGGAGGATTTGTTAAGAGTCCTTATTGCAGATTTAAGATAAATGCACTCTTTACTACGTTTTTCTTGTAGGATGGCCAATGGGATTCATCTGATGCAGTTCAATATTCCTGTTTCTACGACAGAATATATATGTCAATTTATACTGAAACTATAAAAATATTGCAAGAAAGTAAAACAAAAACCTGGCAGTAACCATAATCTGTATACATGTTTCTGTGACAGTAGTATCTTTATCAGCATGAATAAAAGAAATGTTGAGAGACAATGTATCTGATTGAGCTGATTTTGTTTCCTGCATCATAAACTATTCATTTGGTGCAGAACAGATTGCAGGCCTGCTCCCGGACCTCTACATAGATGATCACATGTCAAGCCTGCTAACAATGGCTGAGGGTTAAGCCAGAAATCCATGTCAGGGCCCAGAGCAAGAATCGCCAGGTGATGAATCTCCAAGTCTTTCCATCGGTGCAGTGAATCAAAATATTACCATGCCAAGGAACCTTTGCCTCAATCATACTGTTGACTTTCTATGATATAAAATAGCTTGTTAACAGCCTGATTATGTGTGTTTGACGCATATCAATGTAATCACCTAACAGAAGGTATGCACTGCAGCGCTGGCTTTGTTTCCTGCCAGGCAGTAAAACATTGTACCCTTTGTGAAATGAAAGGTTTAATGCTTTTACTGTAAAAACAGGTGCACATAGTATGAGGGATTGATAACTAAAGGCCAGTCAAGAAATTTATCAGATCTATTGGATAAAGCAAATAGCATAAAACAAGGGATACTGTAAAGTAAAACTGAAAAAATATCCCTGTTTCCATAATGTGCCTTTTTAGGGAAAACATAAATCAATGTCAATAGTCACAAAATGTCGGTATTAAAACATTGCTGCCTGTAAAAATGATTTTACAAATTTATGTTTGATGTAAAGAAGAACAAGGGGTCCTGGAAGGGATGACATGACCCCCACAAAGCACAAGAGACCTCAACATCATCAAGTCTGTTTGGGATTACATAAAGAGACAGAAGGATTTGAGAAAAACTACTTGAACAAAAAATCTGTGGTTATTTTTTTAAGATGTCTGCAACAACCTCCATGCCGAGCTCCTCCAAAAACAGTGCACAAGTCTACTATGAAAAGGTTTTGAAAGCAAAGGTTTGTGAAACCAGATGTTTAGATCTCTTTTTTTGTTTATTTGCTTTTGTTAATTTATAAAAATAAATGATGTAACTTTTTTTTTTTTTTAAACATTCTTATGTTTGCAACATTTTTTCTAAACACTGGCACTGTACATTTAAGGGGTTGTACACTTTATATTACTTTATTATGAAGTTTTACAAGTATTAAATATAAGGTGAATGTAGTTTATACACCATGTTTAGGAGAATACAGGTATATTAAAAATATATATAACAAATATATATAACAAAAATTCCAATATTTCCTTTTCTACAAATATATTTAGATTTTTAACAAATAAAAAGTGGACAACCCATTTAACCAATCTTTTTACCAGGGTCATGGCTAGGAACAATTCTGCATAATGCTAGTGAAGTTATGGACTCCCACTATCTCACCTCCTGAGGAAATTAAGAAAGGTAACAATTTTCTACAAGGAAGAGTTAGGGTACCTTCAGATGTAGTGTAATAGCTACAGAATAAAAGAGGCCATGGATAACAAATACAAGAAGACTACTGCAACCCTGTGGCCCAGTTTAGTCAGAATTGGTGGTATCCCTATCTAGTAACCAATAGGGAACTCACTTTCTGTCATAGCTGGTTACCATTGTGACAAAATGCATAGGAAGGTGTTTGCAAGGGTCAGTTTTCTGGGTGCTGCCCTCGTAAGGGTGGGAGCAAACTATGGGGAACACAGGTGCCAGTTCAATAGTAGGGACACAGAGACGCTCCCTAGCCACCAACCTTATTCTTTGATAGAGAAGTAGCCAAGATGAGCCACAGCGAGGGGAGAGCGACCCCAAAAGTCCTCTTGGCCTATAGCAGAAGTAGGAGGAGGAAAGAAAACCCAGTAGGATACCCAACAGGGTGATGTCTGGTGTCCGCGTGGATTGACTATATGCGCATTTTTATCAGATTTTGTGTGAGTAGAACCAGGAATAAAGAGTTTTTATTTGTTGAAACCATCTACGCTATGTCCATACTTATTTCCTCTAAAATAAAAAGAACTGCAGCGGTTTCGTGTCTGAACAGTGGCTTATTCCCAATGAAATCTTTAGTCTGAAAATATCTTCATGGACTGAAGGAAGTCCTATATACATATTCATTGGAATAGAAGATTTCAAGAACTGTGAGCTCCGGTCAGATTAAGAAAACGTTTTAGAATTTGCATTTTGGATGTTTGGTGGATCCATCCCGGACCGTTCTTATGTCCAGCTCTTAATCTGTGTTTGGAAGGATACTCAACAGCGAGGACCTGAACAGTGTGGCCATCTGTAGTGGACTGGAAGGCACAATTGATGACCTAGGCCTTAGGTGAAGTTCCATTGGTCTTTCTTGGTGACCCCCTCCAGTTTAGTCCTTGTGTCCTTCACTTGCCAACTTAGAGTTATGTTTTTTATTTATTTTCTTCTTTAAATGCTGGTGCTCAGCCAGTTGGCTTAGCCATGTACCTTTCACACCCTACACCAATTCCAACTCGTTTCATTGTTTTACAGGTGTAGCTCCTCTTAATCCAGTGCAGGTGGAATCTTAGTGAGCAATCAGTGCCGGCACATAATATGCTAATTAGGCTTTCTACAGTCAGGTGGGTGGTGCCAGTCCAATAGCTCCAGTTCATAAACATTCACTTTTCAGGGCCTAATTATATAGATATATTGGATGCCAAAACTAACCGCACTGATTATTTGGAAACAGTGAAAGCAAGGAGGCTGCAATAGACATTTCGGAGGAGATTTATGTGAAGAGAGCATATCTTTTTTTAGTTGCCAATCACAACAAATCAGGGCTGCGCTTTTATTTTCCTACAGCTGTTTATAAAATTAAAGCTGAACTCTGATTGGTTTCCACAGGCAACTGGAACAGGTTTACCACAAGCACTTCTGATAAATCTCCCCCTTCATGTTTTACTAGTATTATTTATTATACTTGTGCTCCTGCAATCTATTACTCTATTGTAGAAAGTTTCCTGTGCAGATATTTTTCTATAACACACAGCTTTGTTCACAAATGGGTTTCTCAAACTAATGCAACAAGCCAAGTAAGTGCTTTTTGCCTGTGGCTATAATGGCAGATATCACAGCAATGCAGACATCTGGAGGAGCATGTGCATGCTATATTTACTGGGATGTGTATTTTATGTATGGAAGATTTGTTCAGCTTCAGTGCATTACAGGGGATGTATATATGTGTATATGTATATGTGTGTATATAGTCCAAACAAATACAAAAGATAGGCTCCGTCTTTTTGACTCTTAGTGTGTACACTGGTCTAGTAACTCGGGCTCTCACTTCCTGTTGAAAACATAGCGATTTTTGACAAATATCCAGACCACAAATATCGATGTCCTAGGACTTTCCGGAGGCGCTGGCGTCTCAGTGAATAGCCATTACTACCTAGCGTGGACTTTTTCTATGGACAATTGTCATGTCTCGCCGAACCCAAAAAAACCTAGAAGGGCATTCTGTCTCTACCCCACTTGAAGCCGTGACTGCAGAATGATATCCCTGCGCCACATACGTCTGGGATGCAGTGATTAAGGCAATTTAACCTTCTGTGCTATTTTCATAGGTAATTATATAGACATCGGTACAGTCAGGGGCGTAACTTTAGGGGGTGCAGAGGTTGCGGTCGCACCTGGGCCCAAGAGGTTTAGGGGGCCTTATGGTTTCACTTTCCCATATGAGAAGACTATTACTATAAACCATATATTATAGTCGGGGCCTGGCACAGACTTTGCACTGGGGCCTATCAGCTTCTAGCTACACCACTGGGTACAGTCAATTGTTTCAGTAAGTAATTATTCCAGCTGCTTCTTCTGGCTAAAGCAATAGGTCACGGTACCATGTTCCACACAGCGGTTCCGCCAGTACTGCCCTGGTGTCACCCCTGCCATGGAGAAACTTACAAACCATTGCTCCAGTTCTTCACCGATACTAGTTTTACGGTAAAATGGCCAGTAAGAAGCCTCTCTACAGGAACACACATAAAAGGTAAACTATAGAAAGATGCTACAGGCCCCTCGCCTCAATCACCCCCTTCTATTTTGCGTTCCATACCTCATAATCAGCACCCCCATCCTCACAGTAAGCCCGCCCTTTATATCCCCCTTCTCATTTTCCCTCTATCCTCACACTAGCCCCCCTCTCTAACCACAGGCAGCCCACCTCCTCATTTTCCCCATATACACATAGTGAGCAGTGCTATAATCTTCTCCTGCACGTACAATGCATTTTCCTGGAGGCCATGTGATCATGGCAAGTTCTTTCTGTATTTGTAATATCCTCCCAGGCAGCAGGACCTGAATGTCATGTGAGAGAGTGCAGGTAATGCTGTGTGCTTGCACTACTATTATTTCATTGTGTTTATGTAGCATATCATGGCAAAAATGCCATGAAACTGAACCAGCAGTTCAGTGCTGCCGGGGGTGCTGTCTGTTAGAATCTGAACTCGCCTCATGGTAGGAACATCCCTGCAAGCAACAAGCTTCTCTGGTCTGATGAAAAATGTAAATGTGAAATGAAACTAAATGAAAATGTAATTGTAAAACATTGAAATGATTTTTAACAGCCTGTTTTCACACTCTCGTTATGAACTACTGAATACAGATTGTAGAGAGAAAACTTAAAGTGTATTATAGTTTAGCATTATATATTATGTGGTTTGTGGTTTAAAATCGTACTCGTTGCATTGTAATTCATCTCTGTATTCAAGTGACTATCCATCAACTACTCACCATGTTGTCCTTTAGAAACGGATAGTTGTCCTTGGATACAACCACCCCTGCGCTTGGGTGGGGCCTGCATTGGGGGTCACACATGCACAGTTGAGGCCCTTCCTGACCACCTGGATTCAGGGTTCATTGCCACAGGACAGCTGTGGGACATGCAGTAACTACTGGCCATTTCACATCCAAAAACTATGTACAATCACTGCAGCAGGGGTGGTCCTATCCAAGGACAACAATCTCGTTCCTAAGGGACAACATGATTAACTTTATAGGAAATTATTTTCACACAGGTACATTTTATTCAAAAACCTCCTATGGAAGAGATGTGTGCATATGGCGGATGGATTAAACTAAATGTTCAGATGAGAACACCCCTTCAAGTAATTTATGCGTTATTTTGACTTTAAGTATCACAGATGATAACTGAATGCTGCTCCCAAAGGGTAATAAAGAAGGTTTAAATATTTTTATTTCTAATACGGTACATTTTTACTACAAGAGTCACAAATAGAAACCCGAAACTCTCTCAACTTCCACTTTATAAAGACATAAATATTGTATGTTGCATTGGTTACAGATCTATTTTTTTTAATGCACCCACAGATGACCAGCAAGTTTACATAAAGGCTTAATTTAGATGATAGGGTGTGCCCCAAGCATAGTTCAGGTAACTTGGTTCTTGGTTGTATCTGCTCAGGGTGTGCCCTCAAATCAGGTCAATACAATTAGGCTGTGCAGCAGAGCAGTAACTTGTAAGAGCCCCCAATGTGTACTTTCCCAGTTGGCAAGCAAATCGTGACTCATAGACTGTTTTATGACAGCCATATGCTGAACCTACCTCTATCTCTTCAACACTAAGTTTTCTAATCAGGATCCATCATTAAACAGGATTCACCATAAATGTAACAATTACCACCCCTGCATATCGACAACATATAATACACATCATAAACAATTAATTAACCCTGTATATGAATCTACTATATGCCCTGACATGTTTACTGTAGTTTACAGAAAGTAGCTAAAATCGATACCTGCATGTATTTTAGAGTCAAACCCACCTAACATGTGAACCCCTTTAAAATATTAGGCACATATAATCTTTTTGGTACAGGGGAGATGACGTTCAAAATAACCAACACCAGTGATTGATAATGAATAGCTATTTTCCCACTTAGGCTTCTTGAAAGTCAGACATTGATCTAGAGCAGTGGTTCTCAACCTTTCTAATGCTGTGACCCCGCAATACAGTTCCTCATGCTGTGGTGACCCCAAACCATGCAACTCGCAGTAAAAACACAGTAAAATTTCGGCTCCGATGGCTTTAGGCGACCCCCGGTTTTGGTCGTTCGACCCCCGCTGGGGTCCCGACCCACAGGTTGAGAACCACTGATCTAGAGGGAGCTGCCTTATTTACAGTGAGTCATAGTTATCTTTTTCCTATTTTGGAAAACCTATTTGCATATTCCTTACTTACCGGTATAATCCCTGGAGGAGCATGTATGCCATTCAAATAGATGTTGGCCAACGGTATATAAGGCTGGCAATAGGCCTAAGTCCATCAAGTTCAACCTTTAAGAATTAAATAAATGTTTTATCCCCATAACCCGTGATATTTTTTTCTCTCCAGAAAGTCATCCAGGCCTCCCTTGATCATGTACATAGAGTCCGCCATAACAACCTCCTGCGGCAGAGAGTTCCATAGTCTCACTGCTCGTACAGTAAAGAATCCCCATCTATGGTGATGGTAGAATCTACTGGCACCTTATCTCAAGGCTAAGAGTATTGACAATTAGAATTCATTATGCCCAACATCATTTGTCGATGGAGAATCCTAAATATCCTAAATACATTACATAATCAACTTTTCCTGGCAAAGTCAGTGGGTTCTTGTATACATTTTACACAATACTGTCTCTTTTACACAAATGGATTACAATGTCGGGGCAGAGAAGCAGGGATTCCTTGCATCACAGATTGATATGATACAAGGAATCCCATCTTTGTCATGTTGTAAGACTGTGACACAGGACTCAGCATGGTCCTAATTTACAGCCTTTTTTAGCTTGTGCTTTTTTTTGTAAGTCTCGACTTTATAATGGTTTGTCCATTGTACACTGATGTACTGGCGAGTCTCTGATAGACTTATGCTTATAAACAACAGCCAATCTTATAGGGCTGAACTGTAAGCGGTAGGGATTGTCCGTGGCCTGTACCAATGATGAGATAGGTGGTGTGGCAGCAGTCTAATGTCACAGCTCTGCCCTTATAAAGTTGAGTTTAACGTTCGATATGGTCACGTCCGACCAAGTGCACTAAATGGATATTGCAGATAAATCCCCAATGTAAATTGAACAGATTATGATTACACATATCACATACTATTCTTATATCACGATGTGCGCTTTGTATTTTAGGTAGAAAAACAGCATTTTGCAGCAGCTGCACCGATCAAACATATGTCAATGTAGACGACACCTTGAGACCCTCCTGTAGTCTTGGCACAGGCTCAGTGCCTACCTAACCACATACAAGCCTTTTATGCATGGCACCCTTCCCTTTAGGGCTTAACCACATAGAAATACAAGAGAAAGCTGAATAAATCTTGGCACGCCTCAATTTATTCTCACAAATAGTATGTGCTTCTGATTGTAGAAAGTTTTCTTAGAAGTAAGTCTGCGGGAAAGTGTTCGGAGCAGGGCAAGTCTTCTCAACAACACATGTACATAGGACCACCGTTCAGCGCTAACCACGGGGGGCTGCCATGTGTTACTATACCCTACACCTAAAGCGATTACCCTGAGCTGTGGTTTCTTACAGACGTACAGCAGCTAAAACCCTGAACCTGACAGTAAGATTACACATGGGGTCCCGTAAATGTATTTGCAGGGAATTTAATTTTCTAAAAGTAAAAATGACAAATATTCAGAAATATCAATCAAATGCCGCATCACAAAAATGATGATAATCAGCAGCCCCTTCGCTTAATACAAGACCCTGCTGTCTACTGAAGATGGCCGTACACATAGGACGTATAAGATATGTCAGCTGAACCTACCTGCCCATCCAGTATGTATGGGTGGGGGTGTTGTGTGTGACGACTTAAGATTGATAAAAAACACACCAGGTGAACTTTTGGTCAAAAAGTAAACCGACAGCTTACAATATCGTTTCATTTCACTTTATGATAATAAAAAATAACCAACTACACAGAAGACAAGGACAATGTATGGCTGGCAAAGTTTCTTTTCAAGCTCTCCAGATCTTCCTTTTCGAAGTGCAATTCCTCGAGGAGCTTGGATACAAACTGGGTGTAGAGTGGATTCTGCTCAGAGTCCTTGTGAAGAGGCATTGTGGGTAATAGACTAGAAGAGAGACAAATATGACATACATAGATGGATATTTTATAGATGACATAAATAGATGGATATACAAAACCTTGTAGCATGGAGTTTCTAAATATTGCTTCAGTTAAAGGAAATCTACCATTAAAATCCAGCACGATAAACCAGGGACACTTACTCATAGATCCAGGCACCGTGACTGTGGTAATCTTCTTATATTTGTTATCCATGGCCTCCTTTCTTTGAAAATCAACTTTCAAAAAATCTGCTAATGAGCCAGTTTGGCTCTGGGCGTGTTACCAGAGACCCTCCATGCAATAAATTCACAGGCTGTTTCTATGCTGGAGCTTTTACCCCTCCCTCTGTGTGCTGCAACATCCTCTGCTGCAGTGAGATCATGTCAGGCAGAGAGAGGAGGGAGTGCTGGGAGAGCAGGGGGGTGGGTAAGACTAAAGCCTTTGAAGCTACAGCACTGAGGGACTCGTGTAACCCCCCAGGAGCCCTTCAGGCTCATAATAATAGTTTTAAAAGTTGACGTTAGAAAGTAGGAGGCCATGGATGAAAAATATAGAAAGATTACCACAGTCACGGTGCCTGGATCTATGAGTAAGTGCCGATGATTTATCATGTTTTTAATGGTAGATTTCCTTCCGCTTCCTTACACAGCAACATAATCAGAATATATGTTAAAACTCACCTGTTGTGTTCTCCAACAGAGCATTCATTTATCTACACTGCTGCTGCCTTTACACTCTAATCCATCAACATCTTGATGTATAGACTTCTCTATTGCTGTTCTCTGCAGTAACAAATAGGCAGCAGGTGACAGTACCCTCCTTGCCTACTTGGAGAACAGTGTAATTCCATCTAGATGCAGATGTATTGTGTGTATTTCACTGGTTGCAAACATATTTGATGTCCCTTGTTTGTGGCCCTTATGTCAGCCACATATGTGAAGTTCACTGATATGTCCATGACTGTCTAAGTTGTAAAAATGGGCAGTGCTATTATTTTTACTGGGGTGCTTCTTTAACAAAGATCATGGAAATAATAAGACTCATTGGGATTTATTTATTAAGAGTAACAAATGCACTTGCGTCCGACTTTGCACCTTTTTCGGGATTTGGGCCTCTTTGACAGGTATTTAACAGGTGTCTGTGCTGGGATTGTGTTGCACGGTTTTTGGCGCAGCAGCGCCGACTTCCATGCCGCAGAAATCGCATGATCCGACTGATTTGAACTAAGTGCAGGATTTAACTCTCAAATTGTGTTGCAAGACAATGCACTTACATGTACCAGGAAGAATGTGAACTCTGTTGGACCTGAGTGGGGAGCGACACATGCAGGATATCGGGCGCACAATCTTAGAGAATCACGGCACAGTGCATGATCGTTGGATAATGCACTTCGGGTGAACTCCGTCAGACAGGTAAGTAAATGTTCTTAAATGGAGGCTTTGCCATTAAAGGCCATCTCTGCAGGAGTGTGGAGACTTACAGTCATTAATGCTCCACAGGGGGATTCTGGGAAATATACAAATACGTTTTCCAAGACGAGATAAGGAAAACATTGGCTCTTAGCTACCTTGTAAGGCAGCTCCTTTAACATCAAGCATGACTTTTTCATATAAAAGGTAGATCGGGAGGTAGGTACATCTATTGGACGTGAGGATAGCCCTTTTAAAAGGGCTAATCCTCATGTCCCCGCAATCTTTTTATAACTTTTATTTCCCTAATATGCAGATTTTCTAAAGAGGCTACTGGGGCGTGCACGCCCCAGTATCCTCTTTGACCCTCCTCCTCCACGAAGCCTGCCGTCTGGGCAGGACTTAAAGGGAACCTACCACCACGAATCTACCTATAAAAGGTAGATCGGGTGGTAGGTGGATGTAAGGATAGCTCTTTTTGGAGCTAATCCTCACGTCCCCGCTAACTCTGAGCTGGTGCTGCTCGTCCGTCATGATGGCGTTCTGCGCATGCGCAGAACGCAGGCCGGCGGCTGAGCAGCACCAGCTCAGCGGCCGGAGCTACGGCGCAGGCGCAGTAGCCGGCTTGTCGGACGAGGGCCGCACGCAACAGGGTAGGAGGAGTAATGTGGCTACTGGGGCGTGGAGAAGCCGCGCTGTGTAGCCTCGTGCTCGGCTACTCAACGCCCCAGTAGCCACATAACGAAATTTACATATTAGCTCAATAAAGTGTACCAAAAGTTAGCGGGGACGTGAGGATTAGCTCTAAAAAGAGCTATCCTTACATCCACCTACCACCCGATCTACCTTTATAGGTAGAATCGTGGTGGTATGTTCTCTTTAAGGGCTACTCTATATCCTTAATCTTGTACTGTTCATAAAAGTTACTTAATGATGAATTTAATTCAAACGTGCTCTTATAACCAATCTATTTACGAAAGCATCACATTCTCGAACTGCATGAAGCCCTCTGCCCCGACTGCCGTCTTGACAAGGTCTCCCAGACAGTGTAGGAGATGTGGATGCTGCCCCTGGCTGGCTGCCCCTCATACTGTAAATACTCACATATACGCCGAGGCTCCTAATTTTACCCCCCCCCCCAAAAAAAAATGGAAAAATGTCCACAGCAGATGGCCCCTTTAATGAAATTTCCACCACTGATGCCCCCCTTTACATAGGTGTCCACAGCAGAGATTCCCCCCACCCCATTAAAGGGTTTTTCCCACAAAACAAGTTAGACCCTGTCCACAGGATCGCGAGAATGAGGGGACCAATGGGGTCCCAGGTACCTCTGACGGACCCCTCGTTGTTCCCGGAGATTAATGGAGCAGACGGCCGCGCATGACCGTTCTTCTCCATTCATCTGACAGTGATTCAGGAGAGATGGCTCCATAGAGATGAATGGAGCAGAACGGTCATGCCTAGCCGGATGCTCCATTATTTATTTATTTTTTTTTTAAGGCAGATCTTCATATAAGGTTGGGTCTTACCGCCTATATGAAGATCCGCCATTGCATACATGTGACAGGCTGCCTTTTACAATTATAGAGAAAATATGAAAAAAGATGAAAGCTTTAGGAAAGAAATCTGGTTGTGCACAACTTCAATCTATCACTGCAGCAAAAATAAACTGACCTCACATTTAGTTCTAGGACAAGATTTCAGCTAACGTGATTCTCCCAGAAATGATTTTTTCATTAACTTCAGCCGCAGCCGCTGGGCACATGAAATATGAATAGACACAACTCCTGGGAAGTGATGGATCAATAACCACAGAGAAGGAATCACAACTTTGCATTTTATCACTGGGTGAGTGGTGGAGACAATTTACAGATTGTACAGCAATGTACAGATATACAGATTTGGAAACATACCATATATACTTGAGTATATACTTTTACATAACATATACACCAATAAAGAAAAAGAAAAAAAAAAGAAAAGATAGAGGGGCTGTATTCTTTGAAGAGAACCGGTCAGGCTTATCTGGACCACTAAACTAACTACATAACTTGTTGGACCTGTGGTGTATTATTTCAATTCCCCCACATCTTTGATGAAGTTATTGCACAGACCCCATGAAGCTGGGGATAAATTCTACACGCCGCTAAATAATGGACCAAAAGATAAATACAGGCAGTCCCCGGGTTACATACAAGATAGGGTCTGTAGGTTTGTTCTTAAGTTGAATATGTATGCAAGTCGGAACTGTATACTTTATAATTGTAGCCCCAGGTCTCTGTCACAATTGTATTTTAAAAATGTTGGGTTGCCATAAGAACCAGGATTAACACTAAATCTTCATTGCAGACATCATTTATAACTGTTATAGATGTTTATTGTAGCCTAGGACTAAAGTACAGTAAATTACCAAAATCCAGAGGTCCGTTTGTAACTAGGGGTCGTTTGTAAGTCGGGTGTTCTTAAGTATGGGACAGACTGTAATATAAAGCGATTTAGGACCATAAATCAATGGTCCATGACAACTTGTAGCTGCTTTAAGTGTCCCAAACCTTTAACCCCTTTCTGACCAGCCTTAAAAAAAAGTCTCTGTCTTTTGTCATACGTATGGCAAGACGTGGCTCCCTATGGAGAGGGGAGGGCTGAGGAGCGCTTACCTCCCTTTCCTTCTACGGCTGGCCTTATGTTCACCCAGGGAGCATAGGTTTGTGCGAAAGGGGTCTTAGTGTGCAAGGAGAACTTACCCCCTTTTTATAGCAGGCAGAGAAAGGGGGGAGTGCTAAGGGAGCAGGAGGGGGAGACATCTGTTGAAGCTGGAGCATGGAGAGACTCTGGTAACCCCCCCCCCCCCCACACACACACACACGAGCCTTTCAGGCTCATAATCATAATTTTAGAAGTTGATTTAGAATTAAGGAGGCCATGGATAACCAATTTAAGAATATTACCACAATCACAGCACCTGGATCTATGGATCTATAAGTAAAAAAAAAAATGTTAGAAGGACCTTTTTGTAATGTATAGTATATATTTTTTAAAATGTTCAAATGAACGTACTAACCATTATACACGAATTCCATAGTGTGTGATGGTCTCATTGATATGTAATATGTATAGTCTCGGGCACACAAGGCGACTATGTCAATTTTTTATTTTTTTTTTATTATTATTATAGTGTAGACACCTAAGGGGGACATTTCTACAGTTTTTTTTCTTTTACAAGTTTTCCACTGTATCTGGCCATTTATAGCAGCCCCAGTTACAAGGAAAAACCACCCTCTATGGGGGCAAATGTCTGGGGCAGAGATTTATTGGGTCTGATCAGACCAAGCTGCTCTGCTTAACTCTTTCAGAGCCAGCAACCATGGGGTGCTTAAAGGAAATTTACCATCAAAGTTAAGCATGATAATCTATGAGAAAGTGTCCCTGGTTCATAATGATGGATTTTGATGGTAGATTTTCTTTAAGACATCCGTGTCTTAAACACACACACTATTATTTATAGCACTGTTGAGTGTTATATTTCTGCCTGTTGCTTGGTAGAAATGTTCCTCTTCATACTGGGAATGTTTTAGATTGTAATTTTATGATTTTCCATGACTCTTTGATTTGTAGAGAATTGGTGTCTTAAAGGGGTTTTCCCATGAAACGGAACCCTTGACACTCCCCTGAGTTTAATGGAGTGGCCACCCGCTCCATAGAGATGAATGGAGCAGAACGGTCATGCGCGCCCATCTGCTCCATTAATCTCGGGGAGCGGTACCTGGACCCCATCGGACCCCTCCTTCTTGTGATCCATCTGTGATCATCACTGAGAACCACATCGATCAGAAAGATATGCCCTGTCCACAAGATATGGCCTAACTTGTTTGGTGGGAAAACCCCTTTAAGGCTGCATGTACATGACCATATAACAGATCTTTACAGTGTTGTATTGGGCTGTAACACTGAACCCAGAGACATCTCAGGAGCCACGTATTATAGCTGCCATTACAAACAGAGGCTTCCCAAGAAATTTTCTATTGAATGCATTATGGATTATGAATGGATTTTCTAAATTACCAAGCGAACTGTGGATTCTCTGTTTTTCAGTAAAAAAAATCCTCTATTTTGACTAGTAGTCGGAATAAAAGGCAGAGGCTGCGCCGTGCATCTGATTAAAGATGTAAGATTGCAGCAGATTGTTTAAAATATTCAAAAGAAAAGCCTTGTGTCTACATATTAGGCTTGAATGGATGCTTTTTCCATTCCATAACCCCCAATGCTGAAGTACAGGGCTGCAAACTGAACAGCGAGGATAGGACTGTCACCTTAGCGTCTCATAGTCAGCGTATTGGGAAACACTTATGTATTACACCTGTGCAAAAAATAAAAATTAAACGTCTGGCCTGGAAGAAATTTGTGTTCGCAAAACATTTTGACAGAAGAAAGGGATGAGAGAAGTAGAGAGGAAGTCCTGGGAGAGCGAGATCTCAGTGTGGTTAGGTCTGTACCATTGGAGACAAGGATATCAGAATGTAAGAGTGGAGCACATGTACACAGCCTCCCATCACAGCATTACAGATCATTCAGGAGATTGCCAACCCCACTGGCACCAGCTCCCAGACACAGATCTTTGCAACCACAAAACAAAAAAAACAAAAAAAATGCTAATCTTTGGAAACGGAAGGAAAAACACATCAACTTCGAGAATTCTGTTTCATTGATTTCTCAATTAACAGACAATATGATGATAGATGTACTGGAAATCTACACGTAAACGGTTACACATCAATGTGAAAATTCTCATAGTTACGAAACATAGTTAAAAGGAGTTTTCCAGAAAAAAAAGTGCCATGTATTTATATAGAAAAAGTACTGGATAAGTGTCTGATCAGTGGGGATCACTGAAACCCTTTATAGATCATAAGTGCACCACCATTCAATTCATCTCTACACAACTTCCAAGGGTTAATTTGTGTCCTTTTAACCATCAGTGACCCTGGTCATAAGAATTCCGCTCATCAGATGCTTATCACCAGAATTAAACCCTAGGGGGTCTGATCGCTTTTACCATATACTGCAAAAATAATTCAGTTACTTTCATTAAAGGGAGCCTGTCACCAGGAATGTAATTTCAGCAGTTATTATAGTTTATTTCACATTACCTGGCACCCTGCCACAAAACACATTGCAACTTCATTGCAGGCCTGCCTTAAAAGGAGCAGCTAACATCGTTTCAGTGATTGCTCCAGTAACACAGGTGTGGGTGTTGATGAGGAAAGGGCTGGAGATCAATCTGTCATGATTAAGAAAGAATCACACCACTGGACACTATAACCCCTAGGCGCACCAGGACGTTATAGTATGTCCCCGGGGCTAGATGCTTAGCGCACGGGGACGTTCTGTAACGTCCTGCTTCTGGCACCGGCTCACGAACGGAGCCGGTACCAGAAGCAGCGGCTGTCGACTGTCTAGTACAGCTGACAGCCTGCGCTAACACCCGCGATCGGAGCCGGCTCCGATCGCGGGTGTTAACCCCTTACACGCCGCGGTCAAACATGACCGCGGCGTGTAAGGGTGTTTGCGCTGTGGATCGGATCCCCCGTGCCGCTTACCGGGGGATCCGATCCACTTCTGGGCAGCTCCGAGGACTGGCATGTGCCCCGGAGCTGCCCGGTCTCCATGGCAGTCAGACCCCTTCCGGGTCTGACTGTAAACTGTCTGAGCATGCGCAAGCTTGCTCAGACAGTTTACACTGCTCTACAATAAAATAGTATTGTAGAGCAGTGTATTGAACTTAAACCAGTGATCAGAGCATCACTGGTTCAACTTCAAGTATGTATAAGTAAAAATATGCAAAAACACTTAAACACTACACATTATAATAAATAAAAAATAAATACATAAAAATATATGCCCCTAAAATGTCACTTTCCCATAAAAACACTTAATAAAGTATAAAAAACACAAAAACACAAAAAACCCTGCATATTTGGTATTGCCGCGTCCGTAACAATCTGTATAATAAAACAGAATCGTTACTGGACCCGCACGGTACACGCCGTAGAAAAAAAAACGCAAAAACGTTCCGAAAAAAGATAATTTTTAATTAATACTCTATAAAAAAAAAATGCTCTAAAAAGTAATTTAAAAAATGTTATGCACTCCAAACTAAGCCCACTAAAAAGAACAACTCTTCTCGCAAAAAATAAGCCCCTAACTAGATTTGTCAGCCGAAAAATAAAAAAGTTATGCATATGAAAAGATGATGATGCTAAAATGAACAAGATTTTCTCCAAATTGGTTTTTATTCAGTACAATTGAATAAAATACACAAAACCCCCACATATTTGGTATCCCTGCGTCCGTAACAATCTGCATAATAAAACAGAATCATTATTAGATCCGCAAAGTGAACCCCGTAAAAAACAAAACAAAAAAAAGCTCCAGAAAAAAAGATCATTTTCAATTAATACCCTATAAAAATGCTCTAAAAAGGGATTTAAAAAAATGTTATGCACTCTAAAATAAGACCACTAAAAAGAACAATCCTTCTCGCAAAAAATAAGCCCTTAAACAGATTTGTGAGGCGAAAAATAAAAAAGTTATGCATATGAAAGACGGTGATGCTAAAATTAACAACATTTTTGCCAAATTACTTTTTATGCAGTAAAAATGGGAAAAAAATAAAAAAATCTATATAAATGAGGTCTTTTTGTAATCGTGGCGACCCATAGAATAAAAACAATATACTATTTTTATGGTATGGTAAACAGCCAAAAAAAAAAAAAACCCATAAAAATCTTCCTGAAAAGTGATGATTTTCATTTCCTCCACCAACAAAGAGTTAATAAAATCTCACCAATTAGCCTATAGATTCCCCCAAATTACGTACCAGAAAAGTGCATCTCATGTGGCAAAAGAAATAAGCCCCTATAGGTCCACATTAAAAAAAAGAAAAAAAATTATAGCCTGTACATTGTGACATAGCAAATCTGATCTGGATGGCGCCTCCTTCCCTTCTTTGCCCGGCCGTGCGCCCATACAGCAGGTTACCACCACACATGGGGTATCGGTGTACTCGGGAGGAATTGGGTAACAAACTTTGTGGAGCCTTTATTCATTTAATCCATTGTAAATGTTTAATTTTCCACCCAAAATGGGTGTATTGTGAAAAAATATTACAATTTGCAGACTGCACCTCCATTTTGTTTTAACCCCTATAAAACACGTAAAGCGTTAACAAACTTCTTAAAAGTGGTTTTTCATACGTTGAGGTGTGTAGTTTCCACAATGGGGTAATTTACGAGTCTCACTATCATTTAGGCCTCTCAGTGTCAATTAGAAGTTGAGCAGGTCCATCTAAATACAGGTTTTGGTGATTTTACAAAAAATGTGAAAAATGATACCTAAATTCTGAGCCTCATAACATTCTAGTAAAATATGTGGAATCTTAAAAAACCATACCAACATAAAGCAGACATTTGGGAAATGTAAGTTATGAATTTATTTGGGAGCTATGACTATCTGCATCAAAAGTAGAGAATTTAGAACGTTGAAAATAAAGAATTTTTCCAAATTTTGTTTTTTTTCATAACTAAACACAAAATATTTCATCCAAATTTTTAAACTAATTTGAGGTACAATGTGTCACGAGAAAACAATCTCAAAATCCCCTGGATATCTCATAGCGTTCCAAAACTATAACCACTTATAGTGACACAGGTCAGATTTGAAGAATGGGGTCGCGTCCTTAAGGGCAAAAGAGGCTGAGTCCCGTAGGGGTTAAAAGGAGGCTGGGGCTTGGCATCATTGTTTCTCTTCTCATGGTTATCTCTAGAACAACATGTGCAGTCATCATTGCACTACACAAAACTGTCCTAACAGGGAAGAGTATCGCAGCTAGAAAAGGAATTCAAGGAGAGAGGTTCCATCGTTGCCAAAAAGGCTCCAGGGCGCCCAAGAAGGACCAGATAGTGCCAGGACCGTCTCTTAAAAGTGTTTCAGCTTCGGGATGGGGCTCCCAGCAGTGCAGAGCTTGCTCAGGAATAGCAGCAGGCAGGTGTGAGTGCATCTGCACGCACTGTGAGGCGGAGACTCTTGGAGCAAGGCCTGGTGTCAAGGAGGGCAGCAAAGAAGCCACTTCTCTCCAGAAAAATCATCAGGGACAGTCTGATATTCTGCAAAAGGTACAGGGAGTGGACTGCTGAGGACTGGGGTAAAGTCATTTTCTCTGATGAATCACCTTTCCGATTGTTTGGAACATCTGGAAAACAGCTTGTTGGGAGAAGACAAGGTGAGCGATGCCACCAGTCATGTGTGGGGCAGCTTCTCAGCCAAGGGAATCGGCTCTCACAGTCTTGCCTAAAAACACATTGATGAATAAAGAATGGGACCAGAATGTCCTCCAAGAGCAACTTCTCCCAACTGTCCAAGAGCAGTTTGGTGATCAACAATGCCTTTTCCAGCATGATGGAGCACCTTGCCATAAAGCAAAAGGTGATAACTAAATGGCTCAGGGAACAAAACAGAGATTTTGGGTCCATGGCCTGGAAACTCTCCAGAACTTGTGGTCAATCATCAAGAGACGGGAGGACAAACAAAAACCAACAAATTGTGACAAAATGCAAGTATTGATTGTGCAAGAATGGACGGCTATCAGTCAGGATTTGGTCCAGAAGTTGATTGAGAGCTGCCAGGGAGAATTGCAGAGGTCCTGAAGAAGAAGGGTCAACACTGCACATATTGACTTGCTGCAGTAACTCATTGTAACTGTCAATAAAAGCTTTTGTTACCCATAATATGATTGCACTTGTATTTCTGTATGTGATAAAAACATCTGACAAACACACATAAAAACCAGAGGACAACAGATCATGTGAAAATATAATATTTGTGTCATTCTCAAAACTTTTGGCCATGACTGTATATGACAGCCCCCTCCCCAGGAGTCACCACACACTGGTGGCAGGGAGCCAGGTAATGCCAAATAAACTAATATAAACTACTGAATGCCGAGCACATTTTTAAAATCAGCATGGCATAGGCTATTGGAGCCTTTTGATGGGGGAAACCCCTGTGATTCGACTCCTACTCAACAAAGGCTTATCCTGTTTATGTTATACACCATTTACCTTGGTAAACCCCTTGAAGCAGGTCAGTAGAATAAACTAATCTAAGCTCTCTCAATCAGTGTCTGGGACAGGAGGCGATTGCAGATCATTGAATTTATTGCTGGGGGTGAATGCACCAGTTTAATATGGCCTTTACAACTACTTATTACATTATCACATGTAACAAGGTACTTCTGCACTATTGGCTTCTGTATATCTTATGTTGCAATCTTAATGACATCTGTTCATCAATAATAAAAGATTTATACTGATATAGAACAATATCGCAGCCACTGCACTAAGAACTATAAATGGATACGTTAAAAACGGTTACCGTACTTTAAAATTAAGCAAACAGAGAAATGAATTTACATTTCTTCCAAATACAAGCATAAAGATAGATAAGCGTCTCACTAGTTGATTTATTGTACTATGAATTTGCATCTTCTACTATAGTTTTTTTTGCATGATTTTATATAGTAAAGTAATGGAGTGGTTGGTACAAAGGGCAGCAAGATGCAGTATAAACAAAAAAAACTGAAATAAAATATTAATAGATATCAGGATGGAGGATAATAGTCCTGAGAGTCCTGAAAAGCTTCTATTAAAAAGGACAATGTTTGATTTTAATTTCACGTACAACATCATCAATGGATATTGAGTTACAACAAACAGAAAAACTAAAAGAGGAAAAATGAAGTCCCCATTTGAAAAAGTAATGAAATCAGACCCAAGTAGAATACAGGATTAGGCAACATCAACTACTGGAATCTGTAATTTGTGCCAAATTTAACCATTGTGCTCCATTTTGTGTCATTTCAAGTGAAGTCAGTCCATCTCCCTCTCAATGGCAGTCACTATGCCGGACACTATTGGAGCCCGAAATATCCCATTGACTATCATGAGGGTCCTAAGGGTTTCTGTGCTGCTGTCACTTTAATGCACAAAAAAATCCTTTATGCAGGATGTTTTGTCTGCTTTTTAAGGATTCTAGGTCTGAGCCTTGTTCTACGTACACAAAAAGTCAATGGTGGATGATATGTGTATTTTTCCATAGAAATCACAGTAGCAGGTCCAGAGCAGCTCACCCTGCACAGCAGAGAGGAGTACGGCATATGGCAGATACAGGATTTCTGCAATGTAGGAAGTATAACTGCTGTGTAGTGAAGACGCTGGCAGTTACTTGCACATCTGCTAGCGACGGCTCTGCTCATATTTTCACAGTTAACACCTCCAGGTTACAGAAAGATTGTCAGTCTTGGCCAGAACAAGCTGCAGGAGCCATAACTTAAAATGCACCATCTGTGATTTGCAACGATTCCTGCCCCTGACTGGATCAACAGTTACTCAGAAACTCTATCTTTCGCATCTACAGGTGATCAAACAGACACAGGGCTTTGAAAAACAGACACTTTACCCCAGTTTTGAGGATATGAACTTGAAAAATCACTTATCCACATCTGTATATTAAACCGTAAAACCCTGTATGATTCCTGATCTGTTGTACTGAGAGATGACGAAAGCCGACACCTTGGAACGGAGTCTAAATGGCACCCGGTTTTCACCAGAGCACGCCGCAAAGCGGGTTGGACTTGCTGCCAAGAGGTACCACCAGGTCGTTCAACAGGCGTGACTTTGTTCGCAGTGGCGGCCAAAGCGTAGTACAAAGTCGTAAGGCAAGATCATAGTCGGGAACAGGCAGGAGGTCTAGACAGGCAGCACAGGATCAGAGTCGGGACATACAGAGCGAAAGGTCCGGACAGGCAGCATGGGATCGAAGTCAATAACGGAACTGGGTTCAACCACAATTTGGAATACAAGCAGAGGCGAGGACGCGCACGCCTGACCTCCGGAGCCGGAAGAGGAACGCTGGAGAACGGAGAGGGGCAGAGGTGAGCCCGCTCCCGTGACGTGGGTCGCGGTAGCACCCATGACACGTTATCTGCAGCGGTTACATTTCCTTGTTGGAATATCATACAGCAAGATGATCAGTGTTAAAGGACATCTCCCACCAGGATTAAAGACTGGCTGCAAATAAGGCTGAGGGATTCCAGGCTCCGTTCACACCCTTGGAGCCTGCAGCCCCTCAGGCTAATTTGCATGCAGTCCTTCATTCTGGTGCTAGATGCCCTTTAAAGGCTGTATTAACCAGAAACTGTTTAAGCGCTAAAGGGTAGATTTTGGATACCATTACCTGTATTTGATAATTGTTTGATAATGGTATCAAAGATTAATTCCATTTTACAATCTATCGATTCTATATTAAGGTGCCTCTCCCTACTGCTCACACTCTGAACTGTGTCAATGACCTGACACAGCAGGGGCAATGCCTGGAAGTAGGTGGGGGTCTGACGTTTGCTTTCTTGGATGTCCAGCTTATGGCAGTGCGTTTACATATGACTTTATCCCGGTGTTCCTTACATCCTTTCAATGATTCTATGAGGAATCCAGTGCATCAGTTCTTGCACCATATACCGCCAGACCTATGAAAAGGTCTGAATAAAAAATGCCACATACAGTGCGTTTTGTCCCAGCTATACTCCTTTAGTGGCCACGAAATGGGTGCATCTGATGCTCTAGAATGTAACCTGTTATTTCAGACCCTGGCACAAAACTATTGGCCAAAATCAACTAATATATGGGAATGTACCCTGGCCACATAGATGCTTCTCCATAGTAAGCAATTAAAACTATATACTGTCGGTCTGTAGCCAGCACTACTTAGAAAAAAAGATCCTATTCTGGACCAGCCGCCCCCTAGCCGAAAATCAAACATAGGTAACATGATTCACGTTTCTGATTGAACATAAACTGTGTAGTAGATTACAAACAGACAAAGGACTTTATAATGTTTAATTTTTTTTAAAGGGAAAGAATTATTTTAGTATCGGGAAACAAGATATTACACTAAGTATCGGTAACAAAGTCCAAATTCTGGCATTGTGACTAGTCATTACAATAGCAGTCAGAAGCATAGAGGTTTCTAATCTTTAGGCACGGCTGTTAGGAGCCATGTGCACTCTTATTGAGGACAATCCAGATGTTGACAATACATTCTAGAATCTAGGTTAACACCTGCAAATCGATTGTCTCTTAAAAGCTTATGCAACTCAACACCATTTTTTAAAATAATAGTGCCCTTTCACACAGACGTTTTGGGGACATAATATACATGCCCATAGACACCTATGGCGCCCAACCACAGTACGCTGAGCACATGCGTGAGTCACCGTACCTTACCATTGCCGGGAAAAATTTAGAGCATGCTCTATCTTTCCCCGTACGTACGGCCAAGCACAATGCCTTGCTATGGAGAGAGGTGAGCAGCGAATGTATCTGGCGGTCATATGCTAGCCAGCTAGCTGGCTACTGCCATAGTAGTGAATGGTGCCGTGCCGTAAAAAAGATCGAGCTATACGAAAGGGCTTCCGTCTGCAGTGGCTCATATCCAAGCACCTTCCTCTGTGGAACCACCCCTGCTTTCCCCAAGGTCGACAGAGTAGGCTATTTGCGGAATGGAAAGACAAGGGGATACATACAGGCAGGGAACTCCAACAGCAACACTAGGGAGGAACGGATAGATAAATATAACCTAGGAGGATCCCAATTTTTTCGATTTGCACAGATTAAACATTTTTGCATAGATGTTGTTAGGGATATGGAACTAGAAGCAAGTCAAAATCAATTTTACAATATACTGTTGATGCTAATACGCACAGGAGGGATCTCAATTCTGTATAAGGTACTGTGAAGGAAATTGGAAAAGGAAGATTTGACATTTCCAGGCTGGGTGACACAACTGGGGGGACGCGGAGACGGCAGAGAAAATCCTTAAGGGCCGGCAAGTCCTATGTAAAGCAGTAGTAAACCAGGCGTGGAGAGACACACATGATGCACAGGGCAATATACACCTTCAATCTCCCACCATCCCCAACCAACCCTCAACGGTTGACGGCCTGCCCAAAATGTCAGATGACAGGCACGGATATATACCATGGCTTATGGTTATGAGAACTCCCAGGCCTTCTGGGAACAAATGAGAGATAGGTGAAGACCTATGGCAGCGGGTAATACCCATGGACCCAATGACATATCTGTTCCATTATGGCACCCAACAAGACGATGAGACCATCCAGAATTTTTGCTGGCTGCCAAAATTGTTCCACGTGCTGTGCCTGGTGGCAAAGAGGTCACTGCTGCAGCAACGACTAGAGCCAGGGGTTCCGACAACAAACAAGGTGGTTGAGCAGATGAAAAAAACTCTTCTACATTGAAAGATTGGAGGCAGAGCGCCGTAAGTCCAAGTTGGCGGGTAAACTCTTTAAGAAGTGGAGGTTATTCAATTGTAAAATATTTCACTGCACAGTAAAGAGTAGAACTAATGAAGCCTTTTACTCTTACCCAATGGTATCTGACAGAGCATGGCACAAGGCTATCTTTTACCAAAAATATGTTGTGGCTGTGAGGCTCCGTATGGAGAGGGGATAAGGTAGCATATGTTTGAGGGCTAAGGCTCCCTGCACATGAAGGTGTACAATATCAGGCCTGAGTGTAATTGGCATGAGGTCCGCTCACACTGTGATTACAGCAGAAAAGCAGTGCCGGAAGCAGGATTAGAACCTGCTCCAGAATTTGTGGCTTGGGCAGTCGGCTCATACACGGTATATGTATACAAATCCTTTGTATAAGCCCATAGAAATACATGCAGTCTCATGCCAGCCAATCCAACAGTGGCTAGGCCAATGACCAAAAGCTTAAAAGCTGTAAGGTGAAGCTTGACATATTAAGAGCTGTTCCCAAATATAAGAATTCTGATTTATTAGTATGTACCAATTCTATGGTACATACAGTATATTCCCTCTGTGTTTTTGATTTTTTTTTGTTATTTTTTTGATAATAAAATATATTTAAAGGCATTTGTTTTGCAATTTGTGTGTTGTAGTATGGTGGGTGGAATATTAGGCAAGTTATTAATATACATGTATTAAAAGTTTTGCAGCACTTTCCTGAAATGTAAAGTAAAGTCCCTGGTTCAGAAATATCTTTTACCACATCAGCCAGACATTCCTGTCCATAGAGAGTCTTGTGATCCTAACTGTCCATTACAAATCTACCTACCAGGACCTTAAGCTTGTATTCATAAATCCTATCATACAGTTCAGCAAGGGCGATTGGCTGGAGATGGAGGGTCATGCAATCCTTACGGCCCATAACCATTTTATAGAGATAATAAAAGGTAAAAACATTTCTGAACCAGGGGCTTTAATTTAGATTACAGGAAAGTGGTGCAGAACTTTTAATAGGTGTAAGTTACCCTGCCCCCTATACTTGCACTCAAATGGAGCATGTTGACAATCTTTTTGATAATCAAATACAATGAAGTTTTTCTTTAGAATACTCTCGACGATGAATGTAAATTAGCTTTATGTGTACTTGACCGCTGTATGCCTAGAGAAACCGGAAGGCTCAATAGGCATCAACCACTTCTCCTTTTTAGTGGTAGCAATATTAGCCAAATGTTAAATCATTTTAATATTTTGCAGCTATGGCTACGTAGATGTGCTTAAACTTTCAACCTGGCTCTTTCTTTTTGGAGTTTAGGAAAATTGGAAAATTAACTCCCTTTAAAGAGACCCGCTGACATGCAGAGCTAGTAGTGGGAACAAATGATCAGTAGCAATACAGCAGCAAAACGAGTGCCATATGAACAGTAGCGGCCAGTGCCACATCTACCATAAGATCAGTCAAGCCTTTGGCCTCAGGGCGGCAGAGTGTAGTGTAAATCATATCCTGCTAGTTATGGTCTTTTGCACTTTTTAAATTCTGTAACATGTGCTGCCTTAAAGGTCTACGATTCCTTACAAGTCCTTAGCAGCCACCTCCATGCCACCCCATGTTTCACAGCTGGTATGGTGTTCTTAGGCTTGCAAGCTTCCCTTATGTTTATGTTGGAGTAATGGTTTCTTCCTGGCAGAGAGCTCTTTCCGCACTTCCCTGGTGATACAGGACTCATTTTTCTGCGGATAATGACACTTTCTTACCAGCTTCAGTCAGCATCTTCACAAGGTTTTTTGCTTTTGTTCTTGGGGTTGATTTGAACATTTTGGCACATCTGTGGGGCACAGAACCCATCTCCATCATGAGTGGTATGATGGCTGGACATTCTTGTTTGTACTTGTGTATAATTGGTTGTACAGATGAACAAGGCACCTTCAGGTATCTGGAAATTGCACCGAACTATTGAACCAGAATTGGGCAAATCCACAATTCTCTTCTTGATATCTTGATTTCTTTATGCCTTGTCATGATGTTGCACAAAGAATCAGTGCATTTCCGGTGTGCCTTCAAATACATCTGCAGACATATCTCTACTTTGACTTCAGCTTCGAAAAAAAGGTTGACTGAGGGGAGACCTCATTACAATGTATATATTTCTGAACGGTCAGTGAAGAGATCTCTCCAAAGATATTTTTATACCTAGGCCTGTGGCCAGGACAAAGGACATCCTCTTAGCCGATGATTCTACCATCACCGTAGATGAGGATGCTTTACTGTAAAAACAGTGAGACTATGGAACATCACTGCAGCAGAAGGTTGTTATGGCGGACTCTATGTACATGTTCAAGAGAGCCTTTCCAGAGAGCAATAATATCACGTTGTATGGGAATAAAACTTTTTGTAAGTAGTAGTTTAAGTGATCCAGGGAGTTAGGGGTCGTGAAGGAATTTTTTCCCTGCTTTAGGCCAATTGGCATCAGCCTTGCAGAGTTTTGCCTTCTTCTGGATCAATACAGTACAATTTAATAGGTTGTACTTAATAGGCTGATGTCTTCTTCTAACCTTCGTTTATACTATATTACTTTGCAAAACGTAATAAAAACGCCTAAAGAATTATCTTGCTCTCATTTTTCTGGCATTTGGCAAATATACATTTGGTAATACTAACTGACCTAATAAGGGAAATGTTTTTTTTCTGATTATATGTTAGATAACATATAATCTAACGTATATACTCGTGTATAAGCCGAGTTTTTCAGCACAAAAAATGTGCTGAAAAATGTCCCCTCGGCTTATACACAAGTCATACAGTCATGAAAAATCTTTAAAAAATAATAAACTTATATACTCACCCTCCGGTGGCCCCGACCTGCAGCGCTGCTCCCCCGATGTCCGCGCGGGTCCTCTTCTGGCTTCGGCGCCCGTCTTCTGTCTTCACTAACTTCGTGCGTCATACTAGGCGCCGTCCAGGGGATAACAATGGCGGCGCCCGGTGCGGTGTTAGTGAAGACAGAAGACGGGCGCGGAAGCCAGAAGAGGACCCGCACGGACATTGGGGGAGCAGCGCTGCAGGTCGGGGCCACCGGAGGGTGAGTATATAAGTTTATTATTTTATTTTAATGCTGGGCTGGCTGTATACTACTGGGGGCAGGGCTGTATACATACTGGGGGCAGGGCTGTATACATACTGGGGGCAGGGCTGTATACATACTGGGGGCAGGGCTGTATACATACTGGGGGCAGGGCTGTATACATACTGGGGGCAGGGCTGTATACATACTGGGGGCAGGGCTGTATACATACTGGGGTCAGGGCTGTATACATACTGGGGGCAGGCTGTATACATACTTGGGGGGTCTGTGACTAATGCATTTCCCACCCTCGGCTTATACTCGAGTCAATAGGTTTTCCCAGTTTTTAATGGTAAAATTAGGGGTCTCGGCTTATACTCGGGTCGGCTTATACTCGAGTATATACGGTAAATATGTATTTCTATATAATAAATGTAAACTTCTGGTTTCAACTGTAGAAACTGGTTATATACTCGGCAGCTACTCCTCTTTTTGACATGTTAAAGAGGCAGTGTTAGTAATGAATCGGGTTGCCATTCTTACAGTAATCTAAATAAAAAGAAATTCATAAAAAGAATTCTTGGTACATCAACATTTCATGTGATTTCTTTACAACATTGCTAACGCTCCTACCAAACCTTGCCCTTTTCTCCTATGTACTGGAATTTTCTATATGGCTGCCACGCAGGGGAGGACGCAGCAGCCAACAACCAGGAGCAGGAGCATACCATAGCATATATCTCCTACAAATCTCACTCATCCTTTCATATAACATTCTTACTACAATACAAGCTGCCTTTCTTCTTATAAAATAAAAAACCTCTAAAAATAAAAAGTAGACAATAGGCATTGTCATGTCCATAAATTAACCTCCTGACCAATAAAATAAACATGTTATATAAAGTACAAATCTCCCCCATCAACCCGTCCAAAATTGTGAAATTGACATAAAATGGTGCCAAAAAAATAGCATTTCCTTCACTTAAGTAATAGATTTCTGAACAAATGGGACACATTTTAAGGGTTTAAATAGTTCCATCACAGCAACAGGTACTCTATAAAGGGGTTGTCAGGGATTTAAAAAAACATGGCTGCTTTCTTACAGAAACGGCATTCAAAAGCCTTCAGTCCTTATTAGAAAGATTTAGACAGAACCCAACCCTATTTCTGTACGTAGGCTTCTCCATACTGACAAACATCTATGGGTAGAACGCCGAGGCCATAATATGATACAATTGTGTAGCAAAATGTATCTCCTCCATGACTTGTTTCTCCCACCAACTCTCCGTAATCCAGCAAATGCTATCATGAAGTAAAAACACAACCTCTGGGGAGCTGCTTTTTCCATTACATGACATTAATTTTTAATGCACATATCCGAACCCTATCTCAGAGGCATCGACATGTGTTGGTTAAAACGCTACTAGTCGAATATTTGTTACTCAGGTTAATGTATTATTCGGAATTATAAACAGAGATTAACTAATATTTCCTAAGGGATGGTAAAATCTTACTAAAAATAAACATGTACTAAAGCTAATGGGACGAGAACTCAAACTGTCCTGTAAAAAATATATTTAAAAAGTACATAATGAATAAACGTAAAATATTAATAGCTATATTATAACGTTAAAAAAGATCTTCAATCAATCGAATTTACGGTCTAAAATAAAAACTAAAATCTATCAACATTTACACATGCATCCAACAGGTGCAAACCCAATGCAGCCCTAGGGCTTATTCACACAAACATGTTCAGCCACAGAAAACACTGACTGTATAGGGGCCACATTTTAAGGCAGGAGTCCAAGCATCATAGTTATATATGATGCAAGGAGTCCCTGCATTCTCAGTGGAAGCTTCTTTTAATCATTTATAGTTATGCTTAGACTACTTTCCCTGAAGCAGCATTTGATCAGTGAAAAAATGCTTGGTCAATATCCAGTATAAGTGGCCACAGCTAATGCTCAAGACTTCCCCTTTTAAGTGAGTCAATCACAACGTGTAAGTACCTAAACTAACTATGCTACATAGGGCTATGCCCACACGTGCCACCAATGCTTTTGTTTTATGCTTCGTCCATGCCAAAACTTCACTTTAGAAATATGCTAATTTGGCTGAGGTGCTATTTCTGTACTCAGAAGTGACATAGCTATAGGGATAAGGATGAGAGAAGGGGTTGGGTGGGGTAAATTTAGCATGGGGCACTTCAGCCTAATTTGCATATTTCTACGGTAAAGTTTTTGCACAGAAGGAGGAGTTAGTTCAGGTAGGTAAAGTGTGGGGATAGATCCCCTATCATTGCCTGGCTGTTGGATATGCAACATCCACATGCAGTTGGCAATGAATGGAAACCGGTGACCACTAGCAATAATGAAATAATTTCATTATTTCAGTTAATGGCTACAGTTATACTGCAACACAAACATATTTTAGTGCAATTTTCCATGAAAACACACATTTTTTTTTTCCAAGGTAAAAGTGAGGTTTTACCACTATTTGGTGGCAAACATTGAGCAAAACCATAGTTGTACCGTACAACCCAGCCTTGGGCTAAGGACACACATTCAAGTTTTTGGATGTGGTTATTAAAGCCATAAAAGTTTTAGAACATTACATTTTTTTAAAATATCATCTAAAAAACTACATGCGTACCCTTTACCTAATGATAGCAATAGAGAATCCCTGATCTTTACCCAATAATATCAGTCAATTGCCCTGTAGATTATTTGCACCTGCCTGGCAATGCCTTCAACGTGCGCTTTCCTGCAAAAGACAGCAGCTGCTTAGCACAGAGATAATGTGTAAAATAAACTACAAGATGTACACCGTGATAGAGAGGCGATGATGGAAGATTATTAAATGGCTGCAAATATAATGGCCAAATTAACTGAAAAAAAAAAAAATTACTGATATGAGAGTACGCTATCGGACTGCTAAGACATAATTCTGCGCCATTTACAGTCACGAGGAAACCTATGATCAACATCCATCATGATAAACCAGGGACACTTACTCATAGATCCAGCACAGTGACTGTGGAAATCTTCTTATAGTTGTTATCAATGCTCTTCCTTCTTCTAAAATTAACCAGGCAGAAGGTCACTGGGGGGGTGTTACCAGAGCCCCATGGTGCTCAGCTGCAGCTTAACAGGCTGTTACACTGTGCAGAAGGACTCCCCCCTCACACTATGCACTGAAACTTCTATGCTGCCGAGAAGGAGCAGATGGGGAGGGAAGTCCTTCAGACTCATTAGCATAATTAAAAAAAATGGACTCTTATAGGAAGGATAACAACTATAAGAAAGTTACCACAGTCACTGTGCCTGGATCTATACGTAGGTGTCCCTGGTTTATCATGATGGATTTTAGTTTCCAAATGTTTTTATTAAAGCATGTACTATATTAAGCTGTACAATCCCTCACAGCTACAATTTTTCCTTCGAAGGGGGTCAACTACCACACATAACAAATAGACAAGGCTGGTGGTTCACAGCTGTCTAAATTTGCTTATTCTACGGAGAGGGGGCAACAATACCAGTTAGAGATAATTGTAACGCTCTATCCATGTGGGAGACGCCGAGAACCAGATCCACGGTTGCCAAATATAATTGAAGTGCTTTAATCAATCAAACCTCAATCCTCTCATACATCAAACAAATTGAGGCGGCTAATGACGGCTTCCATAGAGGGGGAAGGTTTACGCCATCTCGCTCCTACAACAAGAAAGTGTATAAAAAGTTCTATTATTAACTCTGGAGGGTTTGTTCCCCAACGATAACGCAGTAGGGCCAATATTTAGGTGTAGAGAGAGGACTGAGGCCGATAGATTGCCAACCCCTGACCACAAAACGGCCACCACTGGGCAGGTCTACCAGATGTGTTGATGATAACCCACCTCCCGGCAACCTCTGAAACATAAATGGTAAATGTAATGCAATATTTTAAGCGAAGTTTTGGTTAGTAAGACTTGGTGACTGCCCCTGGAAAGAAAAGTCATAACATTCTTGATTTTAATGGTAGATTTACTTGAAGTCTTTTTAATTGTATTCTTGCAGACCAGTGTTAGTGTAGTAAACTATAACCTGGGCTGTAGAGAGACCTAGTTGACATAATTCATGGCGATTTTACCAAGACCACTGCTGACACTGCTTGTACAACAACACATACAGAAAAAATATTCTCATTAGCAAGATCAGTAGAAGTAAAACCGGAGGGGCTGGTGTGACAACTGCTACTATTAATGGAACAATAGATGAACATAATCAAGAAGCGTTTAGCACGAGCTTCCATTTACTTGCTCCCTGCCACGTTTGTACCCTGGAGTATCCTGGCAGGACATATTTACTCACAAGTGGTTGCACGATTGACAAGCGATTATGGTCATTTTCTGACTGTTTAAATACAGTCTCCCAGAGCTGATGCTTTTGCTCCCTGAACATTTGGAAAGGCTCTCACAAGCTTTTAGAGGAGACGGCGTTACCTGCCCTGCTGTTACTGGAGGAATGGCTGACCACAGTTCACTGGCAGCAGACACTGCAGATAAATAGAATCTAACAAGACATTTCTTTGGGAAAATGATGAAAGCTTCCATTAGCCTGTATCTGGGGTATAACTGAAGAAGGCTCATATCTACCTGAAAAGAAGCTGCTTGGTACTTTAAGCTTTCACTAATAATATAATGATAACCAAGTCTAGACATCTTTTTTTAATCATTTAAAAAAAATAAAAAAAACTTGATAGATGCCTTTAGAAAGCGCATGAAAATATGAAAGGTAAAAAAAATAATACAGGAACCACCAAACCACATGCTTAAAAATTACAGCATAGTGAAACAACAACTATCACACCATCTATAAATACACATAATCAACATGAAGTGATAAAATGGGCTCCATAGCAAAATCAAAAGCGTTCTTACACTTAAATGATGAAACTGAGTAGGGGAAAGATTCAGAAATGCTTTTATGTGAGAGGGAAGCCTCTAAGCCGATAGGTTTTAAAATAAAAGCTACCAATGTTCTTGATAATTTGGGGAAAATGTTTAAAATCCTTAATAAAAAAAACAGTAATACAAAAAAAATTAAAAAAGTAAATTTTTTTTATTAAATATACCATTTAAAAAATGCTCTGAACTCCCTTACAACCAATCCTACCATTGTAGGATTTTCAGATATGTCTCTCCTGTATCCTTCAGATCTGTCAACCGGGGCTAAAACACATAAGAAACACACAATGCTTTCGCCTTTTCAGGATTACGGTTCATCTTGAAAAGATCTAGAAGATACATAAAGATGTTCTTGGCAATGCATGTAGTTTGCAGTCGCTGGGAAGTGTGGGCATCTCTGTGACTGTGGTTAGCTTATTAATCAGAATTTTACCATTTGCATATCTGCACGTAATACAGAGAGTTCTCCAGCACAAGACTCATAAACGCTGATAACATCTAGATGAAGTTCTTACTGCTCAATCTAATTTATCTTCATTCAAGCAGATTGAGAAATCTTTACATAAAACTGGGTACTTGGTATTTAACATTAAATAATATTTTTTGCATAAAGGTTTTTTTTATCCTGAAAGGAAAATCCACTTCAATCCAACAACTAGAGAAGACTGGGTGCTGTAATGTGAATGGTTAGATTGGATGGATGTATAAATGGATCAATGGATATTGAAGAGGAGCTTTCTCCCTCCACTAACTCCCACTCTCTGCATTATAGAACAATCATTGCTATTGGTTTTCCAACCAATATCATCATTAGACTTCATACTGTTAAGTGGGGAGTCCCAGGCCGACTGCTCCAGTCATGCGCCACCTACAGGACAGAGGAAAGTCTAACCTAATGGCACCAAGTGCTTGGGGATTTTGGGGTTGTAGAAAATAAAAATTCCAACTGAAGTGGTCTAACCACAAGAGATCAGCTGTTCTCCCCAAATGATAACAATGCAACGGAAAGGGGAGCAGACAGTGCCATTCTACATAGTATATGGTCTGACCTATACACAGAGAACAGTGCTGCTTGTATCATGTTTCTTTCTTTGTGTATCAGCTGTTAAGATATGATATTGTGGGGGGGGGGGGGGGGAGGCGGGGGGAGGGTGATGGTTGTTAATGCCCAATCAATCTGATATTGTGGATTCTATTCTTTTGATATTAATGAATATTTAAGCCTTGAAAATATCTTAATTAATGATGGAAAGGTTTGTACCATTTTTATCCAATGTTTTTGCATACATTTCTACCTTAATTAAAGAGGTTGTCCAAGTTTTAAGGGGTTGTCCGATATAATAATTTTTCCAGCCATATATAAAACAACCCCTTTAACTTCCTTAGAATTGAACAAAAAAAAAAAACAAAAGAAACGGTAAAATAGCCTTGATTAAATATACCCCTAATATTCTGTGTATGTGGCTTCTAGGCAGCAGTGTGGAGTTCTATATTAGTCCCTTATTCTTGCTCTGAAGACTGCAGGGAGGCATAAATGGAGAGTAACACCTGACTACAGCACTACATATGTAGTCTGTTGCCATAGAAACACTAAAAGCTAAATATTTTAAAAATGATTTTTAAAAGTATACAAATTTGCTAATTTAATTAAATTTTTGATACTTGGGACAACTATAAATGAATAAGAAACCCATATAAAATCTTATCAGTTAAAATGTTCCTTTATATTTTATTACCAAGAAATTGAATTTTTGGGATTTGTAGTAACTTGTAGATTTGCAAACATTAATATGTAGTTTAATGGCTGGAGATTATGTCTGGTTTTACACAATTTCTAGAATCCACGCATGTACCTGTAGTGTACACTATTTGGCAATGGCTTATAGGTTTTTTTTTTCCCTATAAATGGCACGGAAAGACTAAAAAATTCATAAGATCTGTTTCACAAATCACCAATTCAACCAAAAAAAGCATATAATAAAAATGACAAAAGATTTGTTCTTATAGCTAATAAAATATTGATGCCAAAGCATTCAAGTAAAGTTACTTTCTGTGTTCTGATTTAATGAATCATTTGAGCAGTATCTGACGGAGTGACACAGATGTAGGGCTCGCTGAAGCCTACGCTAATACCTACTAGTATGGACTTCCATGGGACAGTGAATATAGAACAATGTGTCAGACTGAAGCAATATCAAAAGATATTAAGTGCTGTGCCAAGGATGCTACAATGTTGGACCACAACGTTCCTTGACCTGTGAAAGTCTCCAAAGTACTTCCTTGCCCTAGAGGCTCAAATGACTCATAAAATCCACAACAAGAGGCAAGAGTAACACTGGTACATTTTCTGGAAATGACTGTAATTGAAGATATGGATCTTGTTTATCTTTGTGAATAATGTTCTAGTAAATGTGTTTTTTTCCTTGTTGCACAGAATAAAATACTAAGAACACGTTATTTACTGATCTGTTTAGATAAAAAAAATATTACCTAGCAAGTATATATTATACATGTATATGATCACATTATAGATAATTATTATACAGGTTCACCAGTCACTGAGAATATTATATGAAAGGTCAAAATCCTTTGTTTAGAAACTACTGTTTTATACAATATATGTATTAAAATGATTTAAATGAGGGAGGGGTTGTTATGTTTTTCAGTCTTGTAAGAGAATTTGTCACATGTAAATGCGGTCTGATCTTCCAGCAGCAGGTTATAGAGCAGGAGGAACTGAGCAGATTGCATCTCATGTCCTATCTGCAGGCATTATGTTATAGAGCAGAAGTTTCTGAGCAGATTGTATTACGTTTCCTATATTAAGGAATAATATTATAATGCAGGAGGAGCTCATTATAAAAAGTACAAAGTGTAATAGGTGCAGATGGCATGTTATAGAGCAGTAGGGCCTGCACAGATTGTATCACATGTCCAATCTTCCAGCAGCAGGTCATAGAGCAGGAGCAGATTATTATATATCCCGTGTCCTATCTGCCAGTAGCAGGTCATAGAGCAGGAGTTGCTGAGCAGATTATATAGAGTTTCCTATATGCAGGCAGCATATTATAGTGCAGGAGGAGCAGACTTCAACATACAAAGTTTAATATATGCAGACAGCATGTTATAGAGCAGGAGAAGCTAAGCAGATTATACTTGGTACCCTATATGCATAGTGCATGATGTAGAGCAGGAAAACTGAGAAGGTTTTGCATGGAGTCCTATCTGTAGGCAGCATGTCATAGAACAGAAGGAGCTGGGCAGATTAATATAGATTTGTCAGAAAGATTTAATGCAACTTGTCATTATTTCCTCCAAAGGAGGTGGTCATATAAAAGACATGCTGCTCCCTTTCTATGACTGTTAATACAGGGATAATTGTCCAAGTACCCTGCTAGAAAATATAGACCTCTCCCATGGCACTGCCCATGATAAACAGGAATCGAGACATACATCTTACAGACAGCTGCTACTATTTTTGAAGGGGAGGCAGATTGTGTTAGGTATTGGCTGTAATCAATTGTGTGACTGTACCTTTGTGTGTGTTTTAGTAGCAGCAGGATTGTACAAAATGCAGTTATGTATCAGGATTGTAGCTGGACTTGGTCTGGTTTGTTTGATGCATCACTGGTAGATGTGGTAGAGAGGAGGAGCTGGGGAACAGTTGCATGCAGTTGAATGTAAAAATAAAAAATAACATTACACATAAAATATTATTATGCATGGCGTTTGGTTTATACCTTGTAACAGGATTATTTATACTTACACAGATAGCAGAACTATGGCAATGATTGACCATTCAGGGACTGTGTGAATAATGTTTGTATTTGTAAATCTGCAACACAAAATAATTGATAAAATGAATGACAAAACATACAGAACCTACAGAACAGCAGCAAACAAGGTTAATAATGTAGGATCGAGGCCACTAGTGTGTTACTTTATGTTACTATGAGGTCCCCGATGCTTATTTTTAGTAAAAACGATAATGGAAGGAAGATGTGATTTACCCAAATCAATTTTGATATTTGAATGAATCAAAAATAATTTTTGGTTAAATAGTTTTTTATAAATTGAAAAGCATACTAATCATATACAGACATAATCATTATGTATATGTATATATACTTCACATACATACACAGCGGATTGCAAAAGTATTCATACCCCTTAAAGTAGCAAATTACACTGAAAATACTCACCTTCTCTCCATCTTGATCCCAGGACTGGTGTTTAATAATCTTGACATGCCGGGATTGGGCTCTCTTATTAAAATCAAGATCAGCAAAGACCAGCGCCGGGGACATGATGAAGAGGAGAGTAGGTGAGTATTTTCAGGGTTATTTGCCTTACAGCTACGGGTAGATGTCCTTTAACCTTTTTCTAATTTTTAGATGTTACAGACACAAAACTAAGTTTATTTTATTCAATGGGAAAGAGCTACTCAAAGTGTCAATTATTTGTTAAGTTTGGAAAAAAAAAAATTAGATACCTGCTTATGTAAATGTATGCAAATTTCAAAACTGCAGCCAGTGGCTGGTATACATATTCAGCCTCGCATATCCCTAAATAAAATCCAGTTTGTCTAACTGCCTTTTTTAAGTCACCGAATACCTGAGGTAAGTTTAGTTTATCCGTCTGTATGGTCAGTATAACTACAGTTGCTTAGTGAAGACCTAAGAAGTTTCTTAGAGAACATAAGTGAATAAACAACACAATGAAAACCAAGCAAAACACCAGACAATTCAGGGATAAAGTTGTGGCAAAGTGGATTGCAGGGTTTGGTTTGAAAATTTGCTAATGTGCAGGGACCCTCGGCTATTTAAAGTTGTCCGAATAAGCGTATACTGTATACTTGTACTTCCCATAAAATAGAGATGCTGGAACATCTTTTCTTACAACTCTGCATTGTGCTGTTGCTCTGTTATTCCTCTTAGGACAGGAGATAACCATAAAAAGGGAATGGTAAAGTTGTCAATTTATATATGTACCAGGAAGAATAACAGAGGCAGGGCACAATGCAGAGTACAGGTAGTCCCCTATTTAAGAACACCAGACCCCTAGTTAAAAACAGACCTTTGGATGTTGGTAATTTACTGTACTTTAGCCTCAGACTACAATGATCAGCTGTAATAATGATTAATGGTGTATCAATGCAATTAAGCTTAATTGTCAATCCTGGTTCTTATGACAAACCAACATTTTTAAAATGCAATTATCACAGAGACCAAAAAGATTTTGGTTGGGGTTACAATTATAACATGTATATGATCATATTATAGATGATTATTATACAGGTTCACCAGTTACTGAGAATATTATATAAAAGGTCAAAATCCTTTGTTTAGAAACTACTGTTTTATACAATATATGTATTAAAATTATTTAAATGAGGGAGGGGGTTGTTATGTTTTTCAGTCTTGTAAGAGAATTTGTCACATGTAAATGCGGTCTGATCTTCCAGCAGCAGGTTATAGAACAGGAGGAGTTGAGCAGATTGTATCTCGGGTCCTATCTGCAGGCAGCATATTATAGAGCAGGATGAATTGAGCACATTGTATATCATATCCTATCTGCAGGCAGCATATTATAGAGCAGGAGGAATTGAGCAGATTGCATCTCATGTCCTATCTGCAGGCAGTATGTTATAGAGCAGAAGTTTCTGCGTAATCCTGGTTCTTATGCTTAATTGTTAATCCTGGTTCTTATGACAACCCGACATTTTTAAAATGCAATTATCACAGAGACCAAAAAAAATTTTGGCTGGGGTTACAATTATAAAATATACAATTTCGACTTACTTACAAATTCAACTTAAGAAAAAACCTACAAAACCTATCATGTTCGTAACCCAGAGACTGCCTGAACCAGTGTTGGGAGCTTGCAGTCCCGTCCCAGGCATACAAGATAGGTTCTGTAGGTTTGTTCTTAAGTTGAATTACCAAAATCTCCAGGTCCGTTTGTAACTAGGGGTTGACTGTAAGTTGGGTCTTCTTATTTTTTTTTAAACATATTTTTATTAAAAGTCGGGTGTTCCTAAGTAGGGGACCGCATGTACCAGAAAACGAGACTCACTGGTATTTCAACCCAGAGACTTCCGGGGTATTCCTTTAAACAATGCAATTGCATACGAATTTGTAGATTTCACAAATGGGGAGGAGCTGAGGAGGAACGATAGGATCAGCTTTGTGAAGTGAAGAGATAGGCGGCTATCAGTGGTGGGAATGATATGTGTGCAGTGATGTGCTTGCAGGAATTATGCTGACAGTCCGCGCTCATGTGACAATGCTGTAAATCTGCTAGGCTGGAGATAAGTGATAGAGACAGGCCTGATTCATCTGGGGACCTGCCAACAAACAGGCCGAGGAGCAGCGAGTGCTGTGCACTATGTCCAGCTATTGATTGAAGCATGGGGAGGCGATGTCCATGTACACAAACAGTAGTAGCTGCAGATCTTTGTGTCTATTAACTACTAGTCAATGTTCTTATTGATTGGCAAGCTCCCAACACTGGTCCATGCCATTAATATGCTACTTGAGCTGTTATATCGAGAGGAATTGCCGATAGAAAACCACCTGTGAGAGGCAGAGTCACTCCATATTACAGTAACTGCTTGCAAAAAGGCAGCAATAATATGCAGGATAAAATAGAGGGACACATTTTTAAAACCTGCAACTTTGTGTTACATAGAATTTCTCAAATTAAAGGGATTCTCCAGTGACATACAAGCTAGGCCCTATCCACTGGGTAGGCTATAACTTGCTGATTGGTGGGGGTCTCAGTGAAGAAACCCCCACAGATCAAGAGAACGGCAGTCCGTTGTACCCCTGTCAAACCTCGTGATGAAGACAGCAGCCAATCTCTGTCAGCGCCATAGAAATGAATAGAGCAGCCTGTGCACGCACAACCGGCTACTCAGAGTATGACAGGGATACAACGGACCCCTGTTCTCAAGATCTGTGGGGGGTTCAGCAATGGATAAAAGTAAACTTGTATGTTACTGGAGAACCCCTTTAAGTAAAAGGGGTGTTCTATCCATAAGCATGTATCACTTTTTCCAAAGGTTGAAGTCAGACTGTTGGGATTAGAATGAAAACCTAGAACTAAACAATTCAGTCTCCCACAAGGGTAAAACCGTGCCATGGAGATTGAATGTTGTGGTGGAAGATAATGACAACCTGCAATACCATTTAACGGCACCACCAATCACACTTCTCCTAACAAGTTGTGTATTTTATGGCACCCAGGCTATTATCCCAGCACACAGTTCACTAGACAGGACAGAATCTCCCGGCAGTCCCAGGCAACTTCTGCTCTCAGGGCCATATTAAAGCAACACATCTTTGGCTGCTTGGGTCTGCAGGTAGAGAAATAAGCTAAGGACAGGGCCAATTATCTTTAGAGTTCCTTCTGATGGCCCCAAAATTCTTTAAGTACAGAGGGACCGTGGAGAGAAGCTACAATGATAGCCGAATTTGCCCTCCTTCTTTCACCTATGTTGGTGACCTCAGAAGGCCGATTCCATTGACAGTTGTGGAAGAAGAGGGAGCAATAGGTTTTTACTTAAATTGCTGTGTAGGCCCTTAGCGATAAATGAGTGGCTTTTGGTTGAAGTCCCTAAATGGTTTGCCATCTCTGTTTAAAGGATGTCAAAGTGATTTTACCCTCCCTGTATCATGCTTCTCTGCTTCTTTCTCCTGTAGTGAACAGTGCATCTGGAAGCCTTCAGAGATCCATCCACAGGGTGGCGAATAATTAATATTTTTTTATACCCAGAGCATGATTCAATGAGTTAAGAGAAAACCCCCCAATAGAACGCAGGGTACTCGGACGAGGGCGCGCATCTACGAGGAGCTGCGCGCCGAAGATTACCTGGTAGGCGGAGGAACGAGGCTACTGGGGCGTGGAGTAGCCGCGACTAGTAGCCTCACGTCCGGCTACTCCACGCCCCAGTAGCCGTTTAAGAAAATTAGCATATACAAGCAATAAAGTTTACAAAAGGATAGCCGGGACGTGAGGATTAGCCAAAAAAAAGGCTATCCTCACGTATATTATAGGTAGAATCGTGGTGGTAGGTCCCCTTTATTGTTACCTTGTACATTGATTTTTATTTTTGCATCTGTACCACGATTTACCGATTGAATGCAAACAATACAGTAAAAAAAAAAAACCCCTGAGATTTACAGGAAATCTATAAATAACCCATACCGCCACATATTAAATGCAATACCATACTAAACTGCTCTCAGAGCAAAAGATTCCCTTAAGTGAATTTAAAGGGGAAACCTAGTCAAAAAATTATCTTGAGATCTAGATCAGGTGAATAATAAAAAGTGTTGCTTGCGGTGTTTATCAGGCTGCATGTAAACAGTCTTGAAGAAATTGTTAAAAGGGTTGTCAACTCTCAGTAAATAATTGACATGGCTTGTGTAATTAAAAGTTGTGCAATTTTCCAGTATTCCTTGCAGTTTTATAGATCTCTGCTTCTCGACATTCATCACGAAGCATCATTGTTTACTTCTTGAGGCTCAAAACTGGTACCTGGTCATGTGATGTCGCACAGGTGCACAGCCCGTCATATCTCAGAGCTGTGTTATATAACGAGAAGTGCACCTGTGTGACATCATATGACCATGGACCAATTCTATCCACAGGAAGTAAACAGTCAAGACTCCACCTTAATGACCCCAACCTCAACTTTGTGCACCAGTCGGAACCATATCTGACCTAACTCTCTCACTAACTCTGCTGCATCTATGAAGCTCCCATATGTCAGAACCTGGAATAGATCTCACAAGCTGCCCCAGCTCTCTGGCCCAAGGTATAGTAAATCATGCAGTTTTAAAACTATCCTCCCACTGACCTCCCATCTTTATCCACTTTTTACAAAAGTGATGAGGGCCGTGAAAAGTTAGGAAAAGTTGCAATGAAGTGTTGGTGTTTGCATATTGGCCCTATGGTTTAATTTTTTAAGCCATTAAAGCAGCTCTGACAAGGGGGTAGAGAGCTTGCTGGGAAGGTGATAAGACTTTAAGGAAATCTACCATTGACATCCATCAGGATAAACCAGGGACACTTACTCATAGATCCAGGCACCGTTATGTTCTTATATTTGTTATCCATGGCCTCCTTACTTCTAAAATCAACTTTAAAGCCTGATAGGCTACCCTAGCCCTTCTTTGATCTGGCTTTACAGACTGTTATCCCCCTGCTCCCTCAGTAGAGATCAAAGCAGGAAGCACTCACTGTACAAGTGCAGAGGAGGCAGGGGGTGTGTGTGTGTGAGACAGTGTAACAGCCTGTAAAGCCAGCTAGGGTAGTCGCTTAGTCACATCATTTTTAAAGTTAGTTTTTAGAAGGAAGGAGGTCATGGATAACAAATATAAGAAGATGCCTGGATCTATGAGTATGTGTTTATCATGCTCTGGATTTTTATGGTAGATTCCCTGTAAAGGGGCATTTCCATCTTATGTATTTAGGACATATCCACATTTACCTTGGGAATGGGGTTCCACCTATGACCTATAGATATATGATAAATACAGAGACTGACCATTAATCTGACCATTTATATATGGTCTAGCCTATCCTATTAGACAGGATTAGTAAAACTGTATTGTATATAGAACGTAGAGCCCTATAGGTGGAGCGAGACTCTAAATTCTGGACACGTAGCAGTCACCCAGGTACTATATCCAATGGCCCAAGTGAAGCACATGATTTACCTTTTAGCTTGCATAGTGGCCTGACAGACAGACATCCTCCTGAGAATAATGTGACATTTCGGTTTTGGTAACGAAAGCGTACAGGCACACTGGGACCTTGCAGAGAATGAACTAGAACTGTACTAAAATGTCTTCTGACGTCTCCTTAGAGCTTTTCCTCGTCTGTACAGAGTGGACTAAAACGTTGCAGCAAATAGGATGAATTAGAAGTGTTTCTGAAGGACTCAGTCGAGGGGAAAATTGCAGCTCTGTGATAAGCACCCGTCTCCGTCAGTCCCCTCTATTGGGCTGTGTGACAACAGACTGTCATTTCTCTCCGGCTCAGAGACATAGAGAGGCCAGAGGTTACCGATATCATCACTGCAGCCTCTTAACGCTAAAATCACTTGTCGTTTCATGTACCGAGAAGGAAATAGCTGCTCCTGTTACCCAGTGTAAACCCTTCCACTAAACTACTACACACAACCATTTCAAAGTAGCAAACTTTACCATATTACAAGATCTAGAAGTAAGATTATTTCCTTAGCCAGATAGCTCCAACATATGTAGTAGAGTGGTACACTGACATCAGTGACAATATAGTGCGTTTCAGGAAAAAGTGCTATTAGTGGAAATAAATATTATTTTAGCTCTTAGAAGTGGCACAGAATAAAAATGGGAATACAATAATGTGGTGAATATTGTGCAGAACTTAATGTGTTTTTCTAGTCCTCTCAAACCAAATTATTACATAATCAGCCAGTTTGGGTTTGGCAAGTTTGGCATTCAGTAGTACCCGCAATCATGAGATCCCCTATTTCATGCATTGTCTGCAGCATTTAACATCTGTGATTGGTTCCAGCACCATTGTTTGCGTGGGTTTCCTCCGGGTCCTCCGGTTTCCTCCCACACTGCAAAAACATACTGGTAGGTTGATTAGATTGTGAGCCCCCATGGGGACAGGGACTGATCTTACAATCTCTGTGGCACTCTGTAGCACTGTGGAATATGTTGGCGCTATATAAATAAAGTAATTATTATTACCGCTGTTACCAGTGAGTGCCTGGGTTCGGGTACCCAAACCGAGCTGTGTTGAAGGTTTTGTGGAACATAACCTGAATATCCTCAAATTTTTAACATGAAACTCACCTGAATGTTTTGACCAGATCATGTAACTCCTTGGACACATCACTATATGTTATCTGAAGTGGTATTAATATAGCCGGAAGACTAGAGAGAAGAAAATATTAATTAGTTTCAGTAAAGACATTAAATGACATCGATCAGACATAAACCTTAGAATGTCACCTCTAAGTGACAACTTCACAGATAGCTCTAGCAGACATATGTCTAGGCACAGAATGGATTCTATTGGTGAGACCCTACAAACAGCACCCATGGACTGCTAAGCATGTAACCTGTATGACAGACCATTTCTGATGTTTTATTAGAGTCATATGGATGTCATAGAGGGGGTAACTTGGCTGTGTGCCCTCTGTAATACATATACCCACATGGTTTAGGCCCCCGCCAACCCAAGAATCCCTATTACAGTGGTGGCGAACCTATTGCACGGGTGCCAGAGGTGGCACTCAGAGCCCTCTATATGGGCACTCTTGCCATCACCCCAGGGCAGAGTTCACAAGACAGGACTCAAGGCCTCTTGTAGTCCCAGGCAACCCTAGAAGGAAGCTACAATGATAATCCAAACTTCTTTTTCTTTCTACTGTATTTGTCTCCTCAGGTGCTTATACAATTTAAACCTGTGAAAGAGCAGGGAGTAATAGGTTACTGCTAAAATTGTCACATTGGCACTTTGTGAAAAATATGCGGGTTTTGGTTGTAGTTTGGGCACTCAGTGTCTAAAAGGTTTGCCATCAATGCCCTATTATAATGAATTAGAAAAATAACCTTACAAATAGATTTGTTGAGCAAGTACAGTATATATGGAGAGATGGCGGCAATGGGTGGAAAGAAGAAGACTCAATAAAGAACCTCTTCATTATTGCTCTTGCTATAGGAGGGCAAATGCAGAAGATCAGAAAATAGAGAAGATTTTCCACTTCAAATTGTGTGAAATTTCTTCAATGGATTGACCGAACAGTGACCGAGTGGCTCGGTGATACTATTTAAACATTTGGGAATATTTCTGCAGGGAAACTTAACCACACCTACCCCACAAAGAAGACCTAGAGTTATCTGAAAATAAGCCCTATTTACAAACGGTTATTTCTTCTGAACCCTGGCAACTAGAAATGATTCTGGTGTCATTTTAAAGAGGAGAAACTCCCCTTTTATATATTATATGAATTTTACAATAGGGAGTGTGATTGTCACATACAACTGCTACTCCCAACTGTAACTTTAACAGTGGATATCTCTGATATGGCACCTCCAAACATGATCCTGGTGTGGTTTTAAAGGGGAACTTCTCCTCTTTAAAATGACACCAGCAGTTAAAGCCGTTCTTCAGGTTGTCAGCCGAAGGCAGCATGGTAAGGGAGTAGGAGGGGAAAAAAAGGGCTGACAGATGCAATATGCTGCAAGCAGCTACACGGACAAGAGGAGCTTGTGTAAGGAAGGTTGTGAGACATGAGAAATTAGGTTCAAAAATTCCAATGGCAACAGAGCCACAAAAACCTCACAATGGAATTCAGGGTTTGGAGAGTTCTAGAGTTAAATATGAACAATGATTATAATTAAATAAATGTAGATTTTTTTTTGTTCAAGAATAAAAATATTGTTCACACATAAAATAAGACATGAAAAAAAGCCCTAACCCATTTTACAAGTGAAAAATAGTAGAAGTCTTATTTTGGAGAAATATAGCACATAACCTGTGGTTTAAGAAAAAAATTCTGCTTCAGATTTTTTGCAGATCCCTACGTTCTCAATGGAAGATGAGAAATCCTCGGTGGAATATGCAGTGAAATCTGGAGAAAAATCTCCAGTGAATTAGCAAATATGTCTAGATCTTAGATATAGACGTACCGGTAGTTTGTGAGAATCTGCCTTTACAAAACAGTGACCCCAAATATAAACACTGGAATAGTAGGGTTTGAGAAGCCATAAACAGTTATGATAAGCAAAGCAGAATTCACATGGCTACATGATGTCTGTATTGTGCAGAGCATATTTCAGCAGCAAATCCACTCTGTTGGACTAAATCTAAAGACTTAAAGCATTATAGATCACTGCGTGTTGTTATCATTTGCTACATACACAACTACAATAGTGACACCTACAGGTTAAAGGGCTTTCTCTTTGCCAAGGCAACTAATAACAGCATTTAAATGCAGAATCGGAGAGAGAGCAAATACAAGAAGTCTCATAGATTGTAAGCTCTTGCAAGCAGAGCCCTTGTTCCAATCGTTTCATATTTGTACCCCATGATCTTTATAACACTGAGAAATAGGATGGGCCCCTTAGAAATAAAAGATACATTATTACTATTAGTACAAAGTCGCTCTGATGATAGTGGATTGGCGCAGCCACAACTATTGTAGGAATCTACCACTTCAGTCTGGAAGGATGTCAGAGGGGTCTTCTGTGTAACGGTAGCTATAAACTCTTCTGATAAATGTATTTCATTACAAAAAATTGAAATAATCCACAAAATAATCCTCTCTAAGTAACAATAGAGCCTTGGATAGTGCTCTTCATATGCTTCCCAGATTTACTATGACCGTTTCTCAGTGATCTCTCATTTTAGAGAAAATTATGATTTTATTGTATGTAAATGCGCTGCTTGGTGCACAATGGACGGGGCTGTCACTTAGTGCACCTGTATTTCTTTTATTTGATGCCACGGTTTACCATCCATCATGGCCTAGCACAATGACTGACAACCCCCTTATTAAATAGGTAAAGGAAGTAGAAATCTAGTAAACTGCAGGCAAAGCCCCGCCCCTGGCGCACCAGAAAGCGAAAAACTTTAATTTACTCTGTTATAGTAAATTAGATCACTGGAAACAGGCAAGTCTGTAGAGATTAGAATATGCACTAGATTATGCTGAGGGGGAATTTGGATGCTATGAGATTTGCTTGAAATTATTGTATAATAGGAATTAACTCTTTAGTTTTCTTTGTTAGTTAGTAAATTTTCAAGAGAACTACGAAAAAAAAAAAAACCCAATGCCAAGCAGTGAGTGGTCCATACAAAGACCAAGACAAGTATCAAACTGTGTAAGGACATGCATTGTGGACAAGATCAATGGCAACACCTGGTTGTCAATTTGTCAAGGTCCAAGTAAAGATTTTTTTGCATGTAAGAGCAATAATCATATCTAAGAAATTAAAGAAAGTAACCCGAAATCATATAGAAAATGAATTGTTTAAACTACTGCACCAATTTCACAAAAGAGTGCTATTTTCTTGGAAACAAAATCAACAGTGCAACTTTTCACACTTTACAAAAAACAGAAGCCAGCTTCCTGCTCGAGCTGGGCAGGGGAAGGTGACAACAAAAGGGCCATAGAGAAGAGCTCAAAATAATACACATAATGTCATACATGGCCGGAAGTACTAACACATCCAGCTATGAAAGCAAAATCAACAACAAAACAACACTAATGCTAGGTAAACAATATAGACGGTGGGATATCAAATCATTTCAATCGTAAGGTCAGCAAAATAGTGAAATAAAAGTATACATACACAATGCACATGTACTGTAAATACTCAAGTATAAGCCGACCGGAGTATAAGCCGAGACCTCTAATTTTACCACCAAAAACTGTGAAAACCTATTGACTCGAGTATAAGCCGAGGGTGTAGTATATAGCCAGCCCCCCATGTAGTACACAGCCAGCCCCCCATGTAGTACACAGCCAGCCCCCCATGTAGTACACAGCCAGCCCCCCATGTAGTACACAGCCAGTATACAGATGTGGGACATGTGATGATGTCACCCTGGTCACATGACATTGTAGCAGGATACAGAGATAGGATGGGCCACGCCCACTTGACTCGCTATAGCCATGCTTAGATACCAGGTAAAACTATATGACATGGGAATCTCAGGGGAATAATTTTTTAGCTAAAAGAAAGGTGTGAGATAGTTACTAGGGCTCTATGGGTACCTGTCACTACAGTATTTGTGAAAAATGCTGTGACAGGTTCCCTTTAATATACCGTATTTTCCGGACTATAAGGCGCACTTAAAAGCCTTGGATTTCCTGAGGCAGCGGACCATACTTACATAGGTCCCCGCTACCGGAGACAGCAGATCTCCAGCGGGAACTGCAGACCACGCGGCACGAACAACTTCTGCCGCGTGGTCTGCAGTTCCCGCTGGAGATCTGCTGTCTCCGGTAGCGGGGATCTATGTAAGTATTCTATTCTTTACCTCCCCCTCACCTTCCCCGCGTTCCGCGTCTCGTCTCGGCGTCGCGTCTCGTCGGGTCTCTGCTCCGCCCCCGGACCTCCGCCACGCCCCCGACCCTGCGCCTTATAGTCCGATGCGCCTTATATATGGAATTATTACATATATAAGGCGCATCGGACTGTTGCGCCTTATACTCCGGTGCGCCTAATGGCCCGGAAAATACGGTAACTAATTTTAAAGCTAGGTTGCTGGTAAAAATTTTACAAATTCTGGCTCTTGGATCTTGACATGCAAAAGTAATTAAAAAATATTTTTTTTTATATACCTGGTAATATTATAAAAATAACCCAGAAATATTATGACCCATTGTAAAATGAAACCAGTATTGGAAAAAAAGGTTATCTTTTTTTGTCCACAAAGAAATAAAGTAAAAGATCACCAATTCAAACCGACAAAATGTATGCCTCATATCACAAAAATAAACAAATCATCTATATGACTAGGTTAAAAGGAGAGAATTTCTTTTGTGCTTAAAGGAAATCTACCATCAAAATCCAGCATAATAAACCAGGGACACTTATTCATTGATCCAGGCACAGTGACTGTGGTAATCTTCTAATATTTGTTATCCATGACTTCCTTCCTTCTAAAATAAAATTTTATAATTATGAAGCTTCCCCCTCCCACTTTGTTCTGAAACTTCCACTGCAGTCAGATTACATCAGAAAGAGGGAGGGTGAGAAAGTGTAACATACTATGAAGCTACAGCACGGATCGATAGGCAAGTGTCTCTGGTTTATCCATGCTTGATTTTGATGGTAGATTTCCTTTAGCCTTAAAATAGGCTTGTCAAAATCAACTACATAGAGTAGTAGTAGTTCCGAATACATATAATTCACAGATGTTTGAATACTTACACTTTTTTCAGTTTTTCTATTACGATGCGTTTGCGGATTTGTTGCTGGGAACAAGAATCCACAAGAGGAAGAGGTGGAGCCCAAGATGCTGCTTCCTGAAAAAAAAATTGATTATTTGACTATTAATCCCTATTTTGTATGACTATTTTACTTTTTTCTTTTGTTAATATTCTGTACGGTTATTGTTATATTGTTAATATATTATACTCAATCAATCACAATGACATTCCAACTTACGATATATATACACAGGAAGGGGGGGGGGTGAAGAAGGGAAAGTCTTTATACGTTTTGGTTTATTATGGTTCAATTTAGGACTAGGCTTTCACCCACCTGAGGTCTCTCTTGTTCACGTTCCACCTCCTCGGGTAAAATGTAATGCCCCCTAAAGAACTCTTTGACTCGAACGTCTAACATTTGAGTTTCTTCTTTGAGCTTTACATAATCTGGAAGGGGTTTTGAACAACTGTTCTCATTCTTAAAAGGCAAACTTTCATTGAAGGTTGTAGCGCTATGAGAAGCGTTCTCAAGGTCATCATTGTCCAAGATTAAATCATCTTCATCCAGATCCTGTGACTGGGTGGTGGTGACTTTATTGTGTTCTTTATGTTGCACCACATAATTTGTACCGAAGAGATATTTCATGGTATCCTCTGATTTCCATTCATTCAAGGTGTGTGTCAGAACATCCATCATACTACTTTTAACTAATATGGGAGAAACAATGGCTTGTTGGGACACTTGTTGACTCTTAGATTTGGAGAGCAGTTTCCGTAAATGCTCAACGCCACGTTTGCTTACCGCTCTTCGAGTCACTTCAGTCACTACTTCTGAAGACTGGGCCACCTCTGAACTATGTTGGGCCTCTTGAAAGGACTGTCCAGAAGCAAAGTCTCCTTGTTTCTCAAAAGACATCTCAGGGTTATTTAAATCACAATGACTTAACCTTTCGGTTGTGTCTGCCAAATTCTGGTCTATGTCCACCGCGTCCAAAGTCTTCTCCCCCTGTGTGACATTACTACCGTCCTGTAGTGATTCTACAGCATTATGGGTTTGTTCAGGGGCAGGAATAACAGAGGAGACAAAGGCCTGTTCAGGTTCTTCATCGCTGTTTGCACCGCTTAAATCACCAGTTTCTGTCGCACTTTTTGGATTCTCTATTTCTGAAACTGTAATGCGCCTATCGGTTAATTTGATTTCTTCTCCAGATCTGCCACTAAAAAAAATAAAGTGATAAATTTGGACTTTACAAGTGAAGCTCGTCATACAAAACTTCAGAACTGGATTAAGTGAATTAAACTTTTATACAGTACTAAAACTAAAATTTGCTAAAGACAGGTACCTCTATGTTTTTGAGGGCAGTATGGCAGCAGTATAGGCACTGGGACGTATCATACTATATGTAAGCAAACAGCAGCACTGGAACTGGAAATAGAATGGATCAATATGTAGGGTTGTAGCTTCTCCCAGTGCATTAGGGGCATTTAGCTGCTCCTCGGCCTACCTGAATAGTACATCTTGCTTCTCATCAACCTCTCCTTTATGCAAGCTTTTACATTAACCACAAGGTAAGGGATAACAACCTGATCCCTAAAAGCCAAAATACTGGGCCCCAACTAATCACAGGGGGGTCCGGTTCTCTAATCTATGGAGTGGTAGGTCAAGCATGCTTCCTGCAGTGCCATGCAATACTATGGAAATATCCATGCATTTAGTCCAGCTTCTGTGATACAAGGTGCGAAGTTATCGCTGCAGTGTATAGCGAGAGTACTGAGTGCTGTATCAGAGAAGCTGGATGGAATACATCCTAGTGTACTGCGAGTAAGCCAGCAGAGAAGATGCACAGCGCATGCGCATGCAAGGGAAACCTTGACTCTGTCTCTCTGCTACCTGCTTCCAAAACTGATGACATTCATCAACATAAAGAATAAAAGTTATTTTTCTCAACCTTACAGCTAAGCTAGGAGACAAGAGTGGCATCAGTGGAGAAAAGACTACATGATGCAGAAGGCACTAGCACTGAGTGAATCTGAGATAACGGGCTCCCTTTAATGATCCAGCTCTGTGGGGAGCTTACACTATCCAGGGGCCGTCTGTAAAAAGTTAAAGTGAAGCTGTCACCAGGACTGTCATTTTTAGCTGGCGACAGCTATTCTAATTTTAAAAATGTCTTTGGTCAGGATTCTGTATCATTTCTGTAGTTTATATAAGTTTAATTCACATTACATGGATTCCCGCCAGCAGTGTGTGGTGATTTCAGGGATGGGGGGGCAGTTGCAGCCTGTGTGTGCCTGCGTCAGTCTTATCTCCTCCACACTCATGCAGCTCCCTCCCTGTCATGTGCATTGAACAGGCAGGGAGGGAGGGGAATGGTGTTGAGTAGAGGTAGTAGCCTCCTCCCCAGGCGCTTGCTACACACTGCTGGCAGGGAGCCAAATAAAGTGAATTAAACTTTTATACAGTACTAAAACTAAAATTTGCTAAAGACAGGTACCTCTGTGTTTTTGAGGGCAGTATGGCAGCAGTATAGGCACTGGGAATAACTAGCCCTGGATTTCTTGTCTTGCAATACTCATACATTATTATATTGAAGTGTAACTAAACTTTCAAAAAAATTGCATATAATGAATAGTAAAGCTTTCAACTGTAAAAACTTTAATGTACTTCACTAAAGAATATGTTCTTGGGCCCTTCTTTTTCCTCTGCCTTTCTTCTTTTTTTAAATGAAATCTACCACCTGGATGAAGGATTAGACAGAAACAAAACATAGACGGCATGCAACGAGACTGGGGTACTGTGGGGGAGGTACGGGCAAAGTAAAATGACTATGGATAGAATGAGCAGCATGTAAGTAACAAGGCCCTAAAATGTTTTTCCGATTTGAGTGTAATGACAGATACACTAACTTTTAGCTAATGTGGTAGCAATTGGCGAGTCATTTTGGCCACTGTGGACTGGCAGATTACTGCTCACTGGCAAACTCATTTATGTACAAGATATATATAGAATGATTCTCACTCTTCTATTTATTACTCTATATACGCAGTACATATAAATACAAAAAGAAACTTTATTAAGTGAGCCCACGTAGCCATAAAAGCAATATCTACATTATACTGCCTATGGCTGCTGATTAATTCTATGAAAAGTTTTTATGTGGCAGAAAGGAAGTAAAAAAGAGAAAAAAAAAAAAAAACACAAGAAGCAGCAAAAGGGTTTACTGGAGAATTAAGATTCACATCTAATAAAGAAATGAAACAGTGAAATAAAAGTATCAATTTGCAAATTAGCAAAAAAGAGATAAAATCCCCCAAAATGAATAATATTAAAAACCTAGACGGCAATGAAAGTAGATGTATGAGCACCGTTATCTATACATAATCCAGGATGTGACAGAAATCACAGTGCGAATAAATGTATCAATACAAGATACAGATTTAGTGGTTATTCCCTTATATTTAGCACAAGGCTATAAAAGGTAGTGAAAGACATGACGGGGCCCCTGAACACAACACAAATAAATCTGGCATTGAACTGTCATCAGATTTAATGAATAGGACTTTGGGTTCTGCCGGTGATATTGTGCGCCGCCTGTGTACATAGAATGTATTTGTGTAGGATTTCAACAGGCGGCTTTGTTACCTGCAGCTGTACAGTAAATCATACACATCAAACAAAGTTACCCCACACCACACACCAAAAATGACGTCCATCTAATTACCAAAGGCTGAAAGAAGACAATACATCCCCAAAATGTGATTTATTTTTCCACAATATGACAGGATAATTGTTTCATGAATTGGAGATTATATTTGTTTCATAAAACAGACTAAAGCAATAAGTATACAGATGAGAAAAAGACCAATGAGCCCCCATCTAGGAGGGTTTTACTTTTGCAGAGATATTTTTTTTTAATTGTGAAAAAGATGAACAATTTTGTTCTTTTCATCCTTATTTTTTTTTTTAAAGCATACATTATTTTTAGCTGCGTGGGGAGGGGATTTTTATTCTGCTCTCTAGTAAATAACATTATTTTACCATTTTCTTTAGGTTGATACAAATGCAGTTTTTTTTTTATTTTTGGGCAAACAGTTTTATATTGTTTTTCAGTTTTCATTTTACCATATATACTCAAGTATACGCTGATCCGAGTATACGCCGAGGTACCCAATTTAACCACAAAAAACTGGGAAAACCTATTAACCGGAGTATAAGCCTAGGGTGGGAAATGCATTGGTCACAGCCTCCAGTATATAGCCAGCCCCTGCCCCTATATAGCCAGCCAGCCCCCTGCTCCCCAGGAAATAGCCATCCAGCCTGCCCCCAGTAGCACTTAAAAAAATAAAGACTCATCTTTCCGGCGCCTTCTCTTCTTCTGTAGGTAGCGGCAGATTCGTGCATGCCGGCCGACGCATACTATCACATCAGCCACCGCTGACATCATAGCATGTGCTGGGGGACGGAAAAGGACAAGGCCTGCGGAGGGCGCTTCTTCACTAAACATAATTTTAGAGTAAACTATTTGTAAAATAAATGATTTTTTTTAAAGATGAAAGGTATTGGGGATTTACTTACCTGGTCCTGCGCGTTCCCCGATCCGGAGTGTCTAACAAGAATGAACTCTGCCGCAATTCACTTACATGGTACTCCCAATATCCTGCATGTGTCGCTCCCCGCTCAGGTCCGCCGCCGTTCACCATCTTCTTCCCGGCGCACACTTTTAAAGGTAAATCCCGCGTTCTGTCCAAATCAGTCGGATCATCTAGGTCGGATTGCCCCCGATTTCTGTCTCTTGAAAGCCGGCAGCAATGCGCCAAAATCTGATCGCATTTGACACAATCCCCTTTTAAATCCCTGTCACAGTGGCGCGATCATCGAAAACCCGATGGAAATGCGGACGCGGGACCCTTAGTAAATAAGCCCCATTACGTTTTCATGAGGGGGGGGGGGTGTGAGGAATGATTTGAGGTTTTCTTAATTTATCTCCACTAGGCACATATCTTTAGGAGATTTAGGCCCCCTGGCTGCTTTGTCAAGCCATTAGGGTGCGTTTGCACGTTCTGTTCTACAGATGCAGTTTTTGAAGCCAAAATCAGGCGTGGATGCTAAAGGGTTTGATCAACAAACAATGCATCTAAAAACTGAATGTACCCTTAAGGTCCCCCTCTCTAAACCCCTTAATACCAAGGTTGCTAATGACTGCAGCACCTAGGACCAGAGACTTCCCTGGCCATTGCAATAGGAGCTTAATGGTGCGGTCACAGACAACGCGTTTCCGTGGAAATTAATGTGATCGATAACCAGCACCCAGTGTCCAGCATTTAATCACCACGAGTGACCGCACCCTAATAGTCAGTCACCACCATTTTCCCAAGTGAGCATCTAAGCTTGTGTGATCACTGTGAAGTATTTGTACAATACAATGGCCTAATTTTATAAAAAAAAACATTTTGTAAATCAATGCCACAAGTAAATAAACCAAAGTAAGAAGTATTTTTCTTTAATAAAATTGATTAATCTATATTGACCAGCAAAGTTTTACCTCTCCGGTTTCTTTTAACATAGAAGTCTATGGATAAGGAGGGGGCTTCTGGTACAGACACACAGGTTGTTGCTGCTCCTGCAGATGTGCAAGGCAATAAATAAACCAACCGCCAGTGACCCATATCCCACAGTGCTACAATGCTGGTAGGCAATTCCATGATTGCCATGTAGTGCCAATAAGTCTAAAAGCAGGGTTTTCGAACTTGTTACCTGTGCATGTGAATATAGCCTTAGAGTTATAATGGACAATGGAAAGGTCTACACAAAAATCAACTTTTCTAGTACAACTTGAAGGGCAAAGATCTTTGGCTCTGTGATACGTCCATATACATACACATCTATATATAAAGGGATTCTCCTGTTTAATTTGTTTCTAGATGCCAGAGTTCAGGAGATATAGTGGTTTGAGGTTGGCCACCGTCGTGACGTAAATAAACGTCCTTTTGGCAATCTGTCACAGTAAAAGCTGCCGTATATTTATGTGGAGTGGTCGAGAAGAGGTTAAAGTGTCATAATGTAAATACAGAAGGGTAAAAAATTTTCTTCCCACAATAAATTGTATAAAGAAATGAATATGTCAAACTTATAATTGAAATAGCACAATTACACTTACCTTTTTCCTTCCTGGAGAAGTTTAATGACAAGGGGACTAGAAAGGAGACAAAGAAACTAAAATTAATACAAACCGGATCCAGGAAGACAATCACAATGTCAAACACTATGGTTATATAAATGATGGATTCTTCACTTTATCACTTTCCAGACGATCTTCATAAAGGGAGATGTAGATTTCATCCTTTGTACTGCAGCAAAATAGGTAACAGTTTCCAAATCCCAATGCCTAGCACCACCTTGTGGTCATATGGGGTAGAGTTTTAACCAATTAAAAAAAAAAAAATTGCTTTCGCTGTGTGGATTTATCATTTTCGATTTTTGCTGTAGGCTGCTGTAACCAATTCACAAGGACAGATCAAAATCAGAACCTCAAGAACACAGGGTAAGATACTGTCTATAAAATTACTGGCCCTTTTTGGATTTGTCTTGTGTTAGGTCTGCAAATCACCAAGTTAGGTTATTTCCCCAAACTAGGAATAACAAAATACTCTTTGTTCTATTTAAGTAATTTTAACCATCCCAGTTCTTATGGCTTCTTACGCTTCTTATCGGAGGGGGGGGGGGGGATTAGATTATCCAACAAATACAGATTACAGCTAACTTTATCTAAAGTAGAGATATAGGACTATAATAAAAATAATTCAGTAGCTGAAAAAAAAAAAAAAAAAAAAACTGTTCCACATTCAGTTATCAAAGTTTTTGATATCTATTCCTAAGCCCAGATCTTTGAATAGAGAAGTGGTTGATGAGGATAGGTTACCTCTGTCAATCCTAAAAAACGTAAGAAATGGTAACATGCGTCCTAAACCACCACTCTATTTCTTTTACCTCCTACTCTTCATGCATTAAAGGAAACCCATCAGTTAAACCCAGAATCACTAAACATATATTTGAAAAGCACTTTTATACAGCAGTGCAACTATCCCTATATTGTTATTTTCCATGCCTCAGTCCGTTCGTTAAGTTGACTCCCCATCTATGCATATTCATGTCCTTCCAACTCAGGCCATGCCTACAGCTTCCAGATTGACAAGGGGTGCTCTCTCTTCAACTGAGCCAACTTGGCTCTGCTACCTCTTCAATACCTCAGGAATGAGAGAGACTGTGACTCCCTGAAGAGAATTCCTTAGGAGGGTGAATGAGGAACTTCATTTCTCTCGGGAAAGTCAGCATTTCTCTGAAGTCACTCATTCCCCCACCCCCAGGAATTAACTTCAGCGAGTCACACAGCCAACGTCTCTCAGGGAGCTGGAGGTGTGGCTATGCTGTAAGAACAGGAAAGATGATGATTGGATTCCCATGGGGTTGTTTGCATTGATGGTGAGCAAACTTTATGAAAGTACTATGGAACTTTAAAAGCATAGGGAGGAACGATAAAGGGATAGCTGTATAACAGCAGTTTTCAAAGATATGTTTAACCGACAGGTTCCCTTTAAGGAGGAATTGGGACTCGCAACCCTGTTCAGGTGACCAGCAGCGTCCAATATATGGAGCCCTTACAAATGAGGCATTGTTGGTAACGTGGATTGTGAAAAATAGAAAAACATTTTACCACATTTCGCTGAATTTTGGAGAAGACATGAAAATATAAATGTATTTACCTCTCTTCGTCTCTGCTCCAGACAGGGGTTTTGGGGATTTGTGTTTCATAATATTTTGATGCCCGATAACAAAAATTGCTACAAAAACACTGAAACCAAAGAATATTAATTCATTATCACAACATATACATCTTTTTCCATAAACCCATACCCCTTACAGATATCTACAGGTTTGTCAAGATATGATAAAAACAAAGTTATCTTTTTTGATAGACTTTAATTCTATAGTTGCCATAAAGTCAAGATAATGGAAATCAGAGTGAAAAATAGAATGGGGTTGAATGCAAGATTTGTGTTAAATACAAAATAAACCAGTTTTTTTCTGAAAATAAACCCTAGCTACAAATTACATCTTCTGAACTGTAATACCTAGAAACACAGTTCTGGTGTATATTTAAAGAGGTATTAAATCTATAGTTGGGAGTGTAGTTTTCATATATAGCTCCCACTCCAGACTGTAAATTGTACTGTGGTTACCTCTATGTATGCGGCATCTAGAAACTCTAGAGATTCTCACCTTTAAAATGACACCAGAACTGTGTTTCTAGATGCCATAAATCAGAAGAATTTTTGAAGACTGCCCACCTCCAACCTGAATGCTACAGGCTGCATGGAGAAGAAGGGGGATGATCTGGGGAAGAGGAAGTTGGTAGACGCAAAGGCTACAAACAGATACACAGGTAGGTGCTCATGTAAGGAAAGTACCAATGAGATATTAGCAGAGTTTTATAATTGGTTTTGTAGGGCTTTTTTTCACGTATAAAAGTTGCAAAAAAGTTGCATAGAGAGACTTTTTGCGGAAGTTACAAAGGACTATTCCTGCAACTTCACTATACTGGCGTAAAGATAGAACTCCTGCTAGTGCAAGGCCGGAAGATGATGACGCTATTATATTTAAATAAACGTTATTTTAATTATTATTATTTTAGGATCCGGTCCTAATTTCAGACAAATACGGTACCAGCTTTGCATAAAGTACAGTAAAATCTTGTGTTAGTCGAGAAACTTTTTGGTTTTATTATCAGCAAAAGAGGGGGAAAGAAAGAAAATACAGGCGGTCCTCGACTTAAAAACACCCGACTTACAGACAACCCCTAGTTACAAACGGCCCTCTGGATATTGGTAATTTACTGTACTTTAGTCCCAGCCTACAAAAATCTGCTGCAAGAGTTATCAAAGGTGTCTGCAATTAAGATTTATTGTTAATCCTGGTTCTTATGACAACTCAAGAGTTTTTTTTGACGGGAGTTACAATTATAAAATATACAGTTCAGACTTGCATACAAATTCAACTTAAGAACAAACCTACAGAACCTATCTTGTATGTAACCCGAGGACTGCCTATAATGGGAACGAAAGATCATCATCATTATGTGACACTTACCTTTCTTTCTGTAATGTCATATACTTTGTTGGTTTTGGTGGATATTTTATATTTTTGTTTTGGTACCTTTAGAGGAAAGAAAATAAAAGATAAAGGTTATTACAGACTGCTGGGACCGATCACGAGATTGGACTACCAGCAATCTGAAAAATGGTGTTCCCATTCTCATTAATAGGTGGAGTGGCAAGACATGTATGCATCCTGCAGCTACAGTCAATTGTAATGAAATGTTGAAAATTGCCTAGCACAGCGCTCAGCTATCTCCAGCTCCCTAGTCAGATCACTGACTAGGAGAGAGTCAGAGTCAATTTCTGACCCTCCCATTGTACTAACTAATGAGAGGATGCATGCTTGACCTCTCACTCAACCCATTAGTGAGAATGAGACCCCTGTGGATTCAAGATAACTTGAAGAAAATCTACCATGAAAATCAAGCATGGATATACGTCACATTGTACTTACATTTTCAAGCTTATTCTTACAGATTGGATAGCCACATATCATTATAATAGACCGTTCCTCTATGATATCCTTATAGTGTGATGGAGAAATAAATTTAGCCTGTAGGGGGAAAAAAGGAAGTATTAGGACCATTAGGTCTGTATAAAGAGAACAAAGTGGAAATATGGAAACTTGCAAACATTTGGCACAAGGCCTAGAGATTTGTAAAATCATCCAAATAACAAGGAGTTTAGGATGTGTTATTCACAAAAGTCCTATGGAGCGGGCAACACATGGAAATGAATGGCCGTTATACAACTATAATGTACCAATCTTATAAAAGATTGTTGTAGAATTATCCCATACAGACTTACACAGTCCATCAGGAAATCTTCTGTGATGTTGGTCTCAAGGAGTCGTTCCACTATCTGAAGCGCTCTTTTCTCTGTTTCAATCTTCTTCCGAATAGCATTTTCCAAGGCTGCTTTCCTGCGGGTTCATACAGATACTATTCAGATGTACATAGATTAACAGTATATATAACACATTGTGATGTCCTGAGCAGCCGTCGTCACAGACCTAGTTGGCAATTGTTGTCATTATATGGATGTAGTGAAGGAATAAATCCTGAATAATTATAATCGGAAAGCAGAATATACAATTGTGGCTTTTCATTTATCAAGTATATAAGGATATGAAGATTATGACCTGATTTAGGAACCATATTTAAAGGGAACCTGCCATCAGAAATTGACCTAATAAACCACTACCAGTATGTTGGCAACCAGCTGATACACCTTCTAGATCTTGTTTCTTTCATGATCCAGTGACATCATCCAGAATATCAACTTTGGTTATATACAGTCATGGATGTGGAGATTTTAACACTGAAGTCAAGCTCTCTCTTCCTCAGAAAGCACGCTTTACTGTAATTGATGGTCCTGCATCCAGAGACATCACTAACCAAATCTCCTGGAGTCAGATGCATTATATCAATCACAGAGGAGATGATGTTTAGAGCTTCCACCTTGAATCCAGTATGAAACTTTCCCCCTTTCTTTACTTTATAAAACCAATTTACATCTCACTTCAAAGTTTATTTAAAGATGATGCCACCACACTGGACCATGAAAGAAACAAAAACTGGAAGGTGTTACGCTCTCTGACAATATACTGGTAATGGATTATTAAGCCAATTGCTTATGACAGGTTCCCTTTAAAGCGTACCTTACCTTTCAAGAAACTCTTAGAACAGCGTATATGAGCCGTAGTTCCTGGTCATTATTTGTCCATATCATTCCCTCTGCAGTCTTCTCTCAGTAGACCTAGCTGCTGTGATTCGTTCATTCCACTCCCCATAGAGAATCTATGCAATCTCTGACCTGTCATCACTCAGCCGCAGCTCACTTCTCCTGCTCTTATCAAAAGTACCACTGCCATATGAACCCGGCATCACTGAAATATCAATCAGTCTCAATGCTACCTGGACTTTACCTCTTTTCAGCATCTTCACTACTTGACTCGCTGAACTGCACTTTACCTAATATAAGAATCAAAAGGAAATAAGCAGAAATATTATGTGAGACTTCAACACAGAAAATGATCTAATACATAATAGAATGATGCCAGTAGCTCTTTCACAGAAATAGAATGAGTATCTGGAACTACAGTACCGCATCCCTCTGCAAATTTGCTTTAATCCATTTCCAACCACACAAATTAAATACATGGAAGTTTGCAATGCGCATATTGGGGGATTCCTGTTGCAGAGGAAGTCCAGATATCACTATGATCCAGGTGCATAGATCAGGACATGATTGGTTAACAGAAATCTACCATCAAAATGAAGCATAATAAGCCAGGGCCACTTACTCATAGATCCAGGCACTGTTATTCATGGCCTCCACCATTCTAAAATTAACATTATGCTAATGAGCCAAAATGCCACTGGGGGCCTAACCAGATCCCCTCTATGCTGCAGCCTCATACACTGCAGGAGCACTACCCCCTACCTCTTAGTGTTTGAACTTCCCCTACTGCTATGAGATTACCTCAGGCAGAGGGAAAGGTGAAGTGCCGAGGGTGAGGAGGTAGACAGTATAACAGCCAGTGAAGCTGTAGATCAGTGAAAATCTGGTGCACCCCCATGGGCATTTGGGATCATTAAAATTATTTTAAAAGTTGATTTTACAAGGAAGATGCCGAAGGGTAACACATAAGAAGATTGGTGGTTCTTTGTAGAGGTTAAATTGATGTGGTAGATTTCCTTTACAGTGTTAACGATAGCACCAAAATGAGTGCTTAAAGGGGTTAGCCACTTACTCTAAACTTTAAGAAGTTAAGTATAAGACCCTAATAAGGTCACCTATATTATAATAACCTTGTTAAGGTTTGGAATTAACCGCTGGGAGCAACGGGTCACTCAAGAGTTCCTGTGACATCTTGTGTCCTGAGGGCTCTAGGCGGATGGAAGGGGCTGTGCAGTCGAAACTGCCTGCAGATGAATTTGGCATACCCCTCCAACCATTTATATAGGAGTAGTTATGATGAGGGCATACATACAGTAATGACTGCACGGCGGTGAGCTCAGTGCTTTCATTTCTGTTTCCATAGTTTGTTTACCATGGTTTTTACAAGAATAATAACAAGGTTATTACTATTGCAAAAAATTTTAAGGTTTAAATCAACTAACTAAATTAGAATTCAAGTAAAAACTGAAATATTCTAAGGGGCTCTGGGGGACTTAAGAGATACTAACAGTTGGCTTCACTGACTATTGGGCTAATGCCACCAGTATTGTCCTTCATTCAGTCTCACGAGTGATGGTCCAGAGCAGGGGTCGCACACTATTATGTCATACATCACATACAGACATGGATTATCACCCTGACATCACCCATGTAAGAAGTATTTCATAATGGGTGACAAAGGAAGGGCTCCAGGAGGAGAGACTGGATGCAATATAACACCTATTCAAGGTTTCAGTATAGAACACCCCAAATACTACATAAAACCCTGACTTCCATATCACTTTTCACATATTGCACCTTACCTGCAGTCTTCTTGGTGAACTTGCGTGATTTTAAAGCGCTCCTACTCTCCGCCATGCTTATTACAAACTCAGTTCCGGGTTTTGCGTTCCAGGACTCTCTAACATACACTTCTGCGTTCCAAACCTCCGTCCCATTCACTTTTGCGTCTCAAGCCTCAGTTTTGAATAACTATGCGTTCCATGTCTTAATCAACGCCATTCTGCTGCGTTTCAAGCCTCAATATCGTACAGCTCTGAATCTAAATTCTCAATAGATTACAGATCTCGCGCTTCAAGCCTCATTTACAGATGCACGACTTTTATGCATTGATTACGCACATCTCTGCGTTCCAAGCCTCCACTGGAACAGACAGATTATCACGTGAGAGCTGGAACGCAAAGTGTCCATCCTTTCATATGTGATTAACTGCATGTCATCTGTATTAGGAGCATACATGAGGGACAGGATCAGCCCAGTCCTATATGTTATATAGTGTATTTACAGCTGACTCTTACCAGTTACTTACATTCTGCAGGTCCCAAGGCTCCAACAAGACAGGTAAATCCTTCAGATCGTTCTTTTTGTAGCAGCTCCTATAGATTTCACAGTGTTTTCTGTTAGTTGTCAAGGTTTTTAGTGACAGATACTTGTAGAACTTTATTAACTCCTATTAAATATATCACATTACAAGATGTGACACCTGGAAGAATGTCCTACCCAGATTTACTAAAATTTGCACAAGTATAATGACCAGACCAGAGTTGTGACTTCTTTATAATCGCTTATGGTGATCACCTGTAAACATTATTGAAAAAAATGTAACTTTAAATGAGCTGAATTTTTTATGGTCTCCATAGGAATCCATGTGCACAAGGCGGGATCTGTGAGACATCAGCTGGTAAGATGTTATGGTATATTATGTGACCTCTGAACCCATTCATAATATCATATAAAGACTCATTCCTTCCAAAAATTAGTAATAGAAGATTGGCCCAGCCCAGTGAGGGCCACTAATAACTTAAACGTATCAATCAACAATCTTTGGAATAATAAGTAGTTCTGGTTGTATATCTGCGTAGTAATGATGTTACACAATGTGACATATATATATATATATATACTTATTTAACAGCTCATATCTCCACCGAATGTATTTCTAATTTGTAGCCCTCTCTGAGCTGGTGAATGAAGACCCAGTTGCAGTGATTTTTGGGAAAAATATATCATACGCCGGCATTCTGTGCCCGAAGGCCTATTTCAGGCCTTGTACTGCCATACAAGTTCTGATAAATCTCCCCCATTGTTTCCCTTTGCATTGACTTATATGTAATATGATACCTTCTTGAGATTCTGTCTAGTTATTAGCAAGAGAGAATTCAGCAGATATTTCAAATTCAAATAAGGAAGGAATCTAGGAAGGAGGGTGATAACAGCCAAAGTAAGTGGAGAAGAAGTACTTTGCTCTGATTAGATAAAGATGTTTGCCGAGAAGCCCCCTTTAGGGTGGACTAATTACTGGGGTTAGTTAGACTTTTTTTTAACATTACCCCCATAGCATTTTTGTGTTTAGGTTTTGTCTAGCAGTTTGTGATGTATTTCTGGATGATTGATGCATAGATGCTCATTATTTGGTTGACATTAACTCCTTTCTCTTACTCTCTTTTTGTCTTTTCTATAACTAAATAGATTGCATAGGTCTTATTCCTCATTCCACCTCCAATGGCGTCAGCAGAAGATCTCCAAGTATTAATACAGAAATTTGTAAGTTAGTAGATCTTGTAGTTGTTACATTCTATATGTAGTATGCATTTTCAATATACCTCTGTGTTCTTTTTACTGCAGATTTATAAATAAGTTGGAGGCTACTTGGCCAGCTCCGTCATTGTGCCCACTTTGTCCCCAGAGATGTTATTGCATTGATTCAGCAGCTGATTTAAAGCCCCCTTTGGCCTGGGCTCATGCACACAAATGTATGATGGTGACGTGTGCTAGCCATCTCCAATTCATTCTATGGGCTCATGCCTAAGTCCTGGATTCCACTGCCCCATACATGAGCCAACTACTTGGCCGCAAATTATAGAGCTGGTCCTATTCTTTCCCCTGTTTGTGGCCAAGACTCCTGTCTCGTGAGCAGTCTTCAAACCTCGATCAAGGATGGCTCACAAACAAGGGACCATGGGCCCATTGTTTGCTGCCTAGAAATGGCACATGAGAAAGTGCATGAGGCCTAAATAATATAACAGCTTAAAGGACATCTACCACCAGGATGAACAAATTGTAAACCAAGCGCACTTACATCATGCTGGTGTGTTCCCTCTCTTGCAGGATCTGCTCTTCTTTTAGCTTCTTATGCCCTGGTTTTTTGCAGAAAAAAAAATGCTTTTAAAATTATGCAAATAAGCCTGAGGGGCTCTAGGCTCCATAGGTGCTAATGGAATCTGGAACCCCTCATGCTCATTTTTATAAATTTTAAAGCCTTTTTTTTTCTTAAAAACAAGGGCATACGAAGGCAAAAGAAGAGCAGATCCTGCCAGAGGGGGTACACACCAGTATATCAGTGCTTGGCTTACCATTCTTCATCCTGGTGGTAGATGTCTTTAAAGCACATCTTCTACTACTTAATGGTAGATGCTTACTACTCATCTCTCTGTCCTGCTTTTTTTTTCTACCAAATGCGGTGGTTCTAAAACATACTAAAAGAAGTTTACTGCCAATGTGGACAGAGAGGTGAGTAGTAAGCATCTACCATCAGGTAATCTGATGGTAGATGTGCTTTAAAGGGGTTCTCTGGTGTACAACGGACCCCTGTTCTTGTGGTCCATGAAGTTCCCACCACTGAGATCCTCACCGATCAGCAAATTAGCACCCATCCTGTGCATAGGGGTGAACATGTTGTCACTGGAGGACCCCTTTAATACTATGGGGCACTTTTATTTTTTTTAAAAAAAAAGGCATTTTCACAACAGGAAATTGTGACAAATATACCTGAAATGCACAAAAAATTAACAGTCTCTGGAAATTCTACTTGACTTTACTTTCCTGCTCAATTTACAAAGGGGTCTGACTCCCAAGCCTGTGGGTAGTCAATCCCCTGTAGTGCTCCTTCTAAGGGTGTATGTTTTTCCCGGGCTTTCACTTCTGTGGGAGTTTAAGGGGACAACATTCATGTACCCTTCCATTCCATCCTGTAGATAAGCATCTTTTTAATATTTGATAAAACTTTTTTTTTTATCCAGGCAGTCCCCGGGTTACGTACAATAAATATCAGTAAATTATCAACATACAGAGGTCCGTTTGTAACTAGCGGTCGTCAGGAACTGCTTGTACTTACTTAAACATGAAAAATTTTTCAAGTTAAATATTTATGTGTTGATCAGACTTAAAAAAATAATCAGCAGCCACTACAGTTTTCTGACATTAAATCACATTTTTCTCCAATTTGCAGGTAAAAATCTAGCTGTAAAATAATTCATTAGGATTTGCAACATAAAGAATAGTAAATAAATCCTAAATAATTTAATATCTATTGGCATATGTGTCGCTTAGCTTTTATGAAACTCTTCAGTTATAAATATTATACCTTTTTAGCTTGTGATAAATATTCTTTTATTCTCTTGAAGCAAACACTTTCAGAAGAAGAATATAAGGAAGAAGACACCAATGTGTTTCTGGTGACTTGTCAGAAGTGTTTGGAAGAAGATCAGCTGGAAGTCTTACTGGATACCATCAAAGATGAGAAAAACCAGGTGATAAAAGATTTCTGGACAACCAGATCTGAGCCTTTGAGATGCCAAATGAGGGACCTCTACTATTGGTCCATTACTATAAGAAAGGTGTTCTCCAGTATTCTGAGTGGGCATCTTTTTTATAAAGATAGAAAATAAAACCCCACTTACTCGCCTCTGGGTTCCCACAGTGGTTCTTTGTGGTGCCTCTGGTACCTTATATACTCGAGTATAAGCCTAGTTTTTCAGCACAAAAATGTGCTGAAAAACCCAAACTCGGCTTATACTCGAGTCAAAAAAATAAATACCCCTGCATATCTTCTGTGCGATCTGTCCGCCAGCTGCAGCAGGCTATATACACTGGGGCAGCGTCTGGCAGGCTATATACACTGGGGCAGGGTCTGGCAGGCTATATACACTGGGGCAGGGTCTGGCAGGCTATATACACTGGGGCAGGGTCTGGCAGGCTATATACACTGGGGCAGGGTCTGGCAGGCTATATACACTGGGGCAGGGTCTGGCAGGCTATATACACTGGGGCAGGGGCTGGCAGGCTATATACACTGGGGCAGGGGCTGGCAGGCTATATACACTGGGGCAGCGTCTGGCAGGCTATATACACTGGGGCAGCGTCTGGCAGGCTATATACACTGGGGCAGCGTCTGGCAGGCTATATACACTGGGGCAGCGTCTGGCAGGCTATATACACTGGGGCAGCGTCTGGCAGGCTATATACACTGGGGCAGCGTCTGGCAGGCTATATACACTGGGGCAGCGTCTGGCAGGCTATATACACTGGGGCAGCGTCTGGCAGGCTATATACACTGGGGCAGCGTCTGGCAGGCTATATACACTGGGGCAGCGTCTGGCAGGCTATATACACTGGGGCAGCGTCTGGCAGGCTATATACACTGGGGCAGCGTCTGGCAGGCTATATACACTGGGGCAGCGTCTGGCAGGCTATATACACTGGGGAGGCTGTGACCAATGCATTTCCCACCCTCGGCTTATACTCGAGTCAATAGGCTTTCCCAGTATTTTGTGTTAAAATTAGGGGCCTCGGCTTATACTCGGGTCGGCTTATACTCGAGTATATACGGTACATTTATACATTCATTCAGAGGTGACTACCATTACTGATGCCAGCAACTACACATTGAATCTGTCTTAACCATTTACAGTTTGGAAGGTTGAGCCACTGTTCAAAATTAAAGCGTAACTGTAAAGTTATAGTGATTTTTACCAAATTATTATATGTGGTTCCCCCTTTGAAAACAGAATGATGCCTATGTGTGCTGTTCATCCTTTTCTTTCCAAAGTTCTGGCATTTTCTGTTCTGAAAGAGTTTGACAAAAATCTTTCTCGCCAGAGGTGAAGTGGGCGGAGACTAATATCTGTCTGTCTATGCCCTCAAGCTGAGGCCAGTTAGCCTGCCCACAGATCCCATGATGCCTTGTGTTCGCTCTCAAAATAATTTAGTATTAAATCCATTTGGTTTCCCACATGTAAATCCAGTGAACACTCACAGTGGACATACAGGATGTATATGGTGACAGCCGGGCAGCTTCCATCACATGGAGGAGCAGGGAACATGTAATAAGTGGTAGAGATGATTAGTTACATGCAGTCTATAGCCTGTGGTATGCTGCGCTGAGCACTAAGGGTTAATAGCTTATCTACACAGAACTGATACTGCCGATGACAAGGTGGAGTAGGGGTGCAGCATGAAAAGCAGAGACAGATAGAGAAAGTTCTGTAGAATCACAGACTGGGATGGAGGGACTGATGGGGAACAGGGAGATCTTGTACCTCACTATTCTGTGCAGGAGACTTCTGCAATCACACATCAAGCTCTGCTGCATTCACTGTACTGCACATTTCCATCTCTGTTGCATTCACTGAAACATGACCTCTTCCCCTGTGAGCAGGGAGCAGCAGCTTCTCCCCTCCTATGAATCTGTAGTGTAAACCACATATGGTTTCAGAAGGCTTATAAGCACATGGAGAGAAGGCAGCCACTGCAACAACGAGGTAATATGAGAGGGATAGCAAAGAAACTACTGGTTACAGATAATAAAGATAATAGGCAAAGTTGTTTTACATCCCAAGAGCTATTGATTTGTGAAAAATAAAAAACCTTTACAGTTACTCTTTAAGGAGTCATCCAGAGCTCAGTATGTTTTTTTTTTCTGCCCTACAAATACTGTCCCTTTAGAGTTTTTTTTCTGAATATTGGAAAACCCCTTAAAAGGTGCTGTACAAACTTGGATTGTTGTGCCCCATTCGTGAGATGGGGGTTAACAGTCTCAAGGGGGTCTGACGACTCTCACTAGTTGAGTGAAGCAGCAGATTGTGGATGCGTCATGCTGCTCTATTCAATAGTATGGGAGTGCTGGAAATTTGCAACCTTTTGGGAGTGCCAGAGATCCTCTGCAGTTTCCAGTAATATTGAAAGGAGCAACAAGACGTATGATCAACCGAAAATTGGTTCAGTTGGAGAGAATGCGTCCATTCTTGTGATTGATGGGTTCCTCTATCAGAGACAACCCCTTTCAGAACCTCACTGTAGTAGTTGCAGTTAACTAGTTTGAAGAGGACTTTTTACCTTACTGGTATAGTTGCTACATATTAAAGGAAATTTACCATCAAAAATCCACCATGATAAACCAGGGACACTTACTCATAAATCCAGGCACAGTGATGGTAATCTTTTTACTTATTATCTATAGCCTTCTACCTCCTAAAAATCAACTTTTATAATTATGCTAATGAACCTGAAGGACTAAGGGAAGTGTCACCAGAGGCCATAGTTTCACAGGCAGTTGCACTGTCCCTCTCCAACTGTGTGATTACAGCAGAAAGAGGGAGGGGGAAGTCCTGAGCAGGGAGATAAAACATTCTGATGTACAGAGTAACAGCCTGTCAAGCTACATCATGGAGGGGCTCTTGTAACAGCCCACCAAGCACGTCTGGCTCATTGGCATAATTTAAAAAGTTTATTTTAGAAGCAATAAAATTCTGGATACCAAGAATTATCAAGAATTGGCGTGGCCTTGCACTCCTGCCAATCAGATGAATGCAGGATTTTCTGGTGCAGCGTTATTCTGCGGTTGGAATTGGAACTAGCGGTGCCAGTAGCATTGCTTGTCTTGAAGATTAAGTCGTGCAGTCCAAAGGACTTGGTACAGTGAAACTGCAAATAGCTCAACATAAATCAGCTATGGCAACTATCCATGACCTATCGTATGGTCATGAATAGTAACAGCCTGGAAAATCCCTTTAAGTGGCTGATCACCACTGTCCCTGCCTGTTGTGAAATTTTTTGTGGCTGGAAGAGGATGGAAACTTACTTGTCCTTGTACTGGTACCTGATGGCTTGTGCTTTCCTGGTAGAAATGTAGAACATCAGAGGAGGAAGTGACTTCCTGATCTTTAAACCCTGTAACTAGAAAAATATTACACTATGGGTTACATTTATTAAAGTGTTTGCACCAGTTTTCTGTCTGACTTGGCACTGAAAAGAATGTGCAAACTGCTTGTACATATATTCATAAAGTGTCTGCGCCAGTTTTGTGTCGATGCGCACCTAATGCGGCGTGTTACTGCTTAGTCGGAGTTTGCGCCACATTTATTACTGATGTGCGTCACAATTCTGCAGCCTGAATAAAATGCACCAGAAAAATAATGGCGCCCACTTCCGAAACAGTGTCGGGGGCGCCAAATTCAAGAAGAAGTGCGCCAGTTTTTATTCACTTTTATTTTATTTCGCACTCCACAGGCAAACTGCACATAGTACAGACTGCACTGGTTTTGATAAATGTGGGCCGTGGTGTGCACGTATTAAGAACTTATTTGGGCCTAATAAAGAAGTTGAGCAGTACATCTGTATATTACAGAACCAATGGTACCACATGCACGTGCCATCTCAGCAGGAAAGCAAACATTGTGTTGTATGATCTGGTGGATCTTAGAGTAGTGGCTTATATACCAGTGACTTTATTCTGGTCTTTTGATAAATCGGCTCCAGATTTTGGCATGCTCTTCAGTTTTAGTACAGCTTCAGACATGAGGAGCTTAGCTGTAATCCTGGCACAGACATATGTGCAGATCTGCTATTCATCACTCGGGAATCCGATTATCTGTCTGGTTATCATTCTGGACAATAGCACACTGCCACTTATATATATTTTTGGGGGTAGTTTATACCAAATAAAGAAAATGTTACTTTTGTCTACTGCAGTTACTAAGAAATCAAAGGGTAGAGAACTAGACAGGGTTAAACTTTGTCTTTTAGAGCAGATCTTTTAAGGGAATTTACCATCTTACTCATAGATCCAGACACAGTGACTGTGTAACCTTCTCCTTATAATTGTTATCCATGGCCTCCTTCATACTAAAATATATTTTTAGAATAATGCTAAAGAGTCTGAAGGGTTCTGGAAAGTATTACTGTAGCTTCCCAGGCTATTACTACGAGCAGAGCAATGAGCACTTCCTGCTGCTGTTAGATTACACAGGCAGAGGGAGGAGGGAGGAATGTTCTGCAGCTCAGAGTGGCTCTGGTAACGCCCCCAGAGCCCTTCAAGGTTATTAGCATAATTTTCCGAGAAGACTTTGGAAGAAAGGAGGGCATGGGTAACAAATATAAGATTTATCATGCTTGATTTTTGATGGAAGATTTTCCGTTTTTCCACGTAAAGGGCTGTGTTAAGGCTTTTTTTCTGTGTAACAAATTGCACTTCATAGTGAAAGTATTTATTATTCTATGCCATGTACTGGGAAGTGGGAAAAAATTCCAAATGTGATGAAAATGGCAAAAAACTAATTTGCGCCATTTTCTTGTGGGCTTCTTTTTTTCACTGTTCGCTCCAAGTGATACATGTACTTTATTCTTTGGTTCGGTATGATCACAGTGATATAAGTGTATAAGTTTTAGACTGTTTTAATACATTATAAAAAAAAAATGTAAATATTGTGTACGAAAAAATAATTTAGTTTTGCCATCTTCTGGTGCGAATAACTTTTTCATACTTTGGTGTACGGAGCTGTGTGTCGTGTCATTTTTTTGCGAGATGAGCTGATGTTTTCATTGCTACCATTTGCAGGACGGTGCAACCTTTTGATCACTTTGTATTAAACTTTTTATATTTTTTAAATGGATTAAAAGTGGTGTTTCAGACATTTGGATGCTATTTTCCATTATGGATTCACTGCCGGGAATAACGTTTTTTATATTTTGATAGATCAGGCATTTTGGCATATGGGGATAACTAACATGTTTGATTTTTTCTGTTTTAGGGAAAGGGGGATGATTTTAATTTTCTCCACTTTTTTTTTTTTTTTTTTACATTTATTTACAGTTACTATTTTTTTTATTTTATTTTTTTAGACGCTCTAAGGGTTCTTTCACCCAAGACGGTCTGTGTTTTTTTTTTTTTTTTTTTTTTCTTCCATATACAGCAATACACTACTATTGCACTACAGGCAGTCCCCTACTTTAGTACTCCCCAAATTAAAGATAACCCCTGGTTACAGATGGACCCCTCTGCCCACTGTGACCTCTGGTGAAGCTCTCTGGATGTTACTATAATCCCAGGCTGTAAGGTGTCTGTAATGAAGCTTTATTGATATTCCTTGGTCCCATTACAGCACAAAATTTGGAAATCCAGTTGTCACAGGGCCACTTTTTCATGGAGTTACAATTACAAACTATACAGTTCCGACTTGAATACAAATTCAACTTAAGAACAGACCTAATGAAGCGATTTTGTACGTAACCCGGGGACTACCTGTATATTGCGTTTTTACACATGATCTATTGCAATGAGCCTCTGGCACATTGTAACGAATCTGCAGAAACCATACAGCCCCGGGTCGCTTTCAAAAACCCGAGGCTGTTATGACAACTGATGGCTGCTCCCCAATCACGTCACGTGGGAGCGACTATCAAAAACAAGATGGTGCCAACGTATTTTGACAGCCGGTGGCTTTGCCGGCAGCAGTAGGCAGCAAACCCCATGTCTGTATGACGAGGGCTAACCCGGTACTCAACAGCTCCATGCCATATTTGTATGGCGAGGAGAATTAAGAGGGTAAAGCCGCTTTAATTAAACTTTTTTTTGACAATGACAAATTCTCGAAATGTATCCACTTTGGATGTGAATCTGGGTTATAATTCTGTTACACCTCTTGTATCATTGCACGGGGGCCATCATGGTATCACTGTTGGGTCCCTGTGGGCCCAGTATTTGCCTTTTTGCATGTGCCTGATGTGCAGACCACCTATCAATCGGCATATTATCCACAATGTTATTGATAGGATAAAACTTTCAAACTTTGGTCACCCCCTTAAACTTCCATTTGCTTATTGTTACACAGTGGCCGCTGAATCTAAAACTGCAATAGAGAACATGTATGAGAATATTTGGTCCCAAATTTGTAAATGCTGCAGTATTTTAAAAATGAACATTGACCCACTTTCTATGTGGTTTCCCTCCTAAAATGGACACATATGTGGTGCCGTAACACCTGAAATGGTCAGATAACAGAATGAAATGGCACTTTCATGTGACCACGTGACCCTTCTTAAGATTACATTTCCCAGTGTTCTCTGCTCTTTTGTGCATCCTGTACCTAAAAATATAGCCGAATGGTGTAGACAAGAAACCATGCCTGTGATATAATAGCGACCTGCACATATTGGTTAGATAGAGAACTACTGAGGCACATAAATAATAGGATTGTTTTGAGGTTTGTTTGTTTTTTTGGTGGTGGGGGGGGAGTCATATCTTTTGATGCATCCATCTTTCTAAAAATAATTACATTTACAAAAATGAATGCAATATTTGAAATAAACCTTTAAAGGGAACCTGTCAGCAAAATTTCACATCAGGTTAATAGAAGTTACTGCAGATCACATTATACACAACACAAACATGATGAGATATCTGCTGGTTCCTTTTTGAAAAAGTACCTATCTCTATTCAACTACTGTAGCAGAGTCATGTTTTCATTAGTGATTACATGACTGGGCTGCTGCTTGACACGCCCACATGACTCAAAATTTGAATACAGATGGGTATTTGTTATAAATTTGATTTCTCCAAAACAAACAAGCAAATATCTTGGACAAATACTTGTTTGTGTTGTACATAATAAGACCTGCAGCAGCCTTCATTTACCTGATATGTGAAATCCTGCTGATAGGTTCCATTTTGGTGTTTATCACTATTTACCATATTCCGGTAAAATGTATTTATATCTTATGTTATATTGTTGAACAATAGGAGTCTCTGAAAGTTAATTTCTTGGGAATTTTATGTTATTTCAGATCCTGCTCAGGAACATGGGGTGGAACCTCATTGGACCCATCACGAAGTGTATGCAGAGCTGTGCGCTTGGAAGTGAGAAGGAGAAGGGATGCCTACAAATGCTGAACGGCTTGATCCAGGTGAGTGCCAGGTCTTCATGTCTTGTAACATCCAAGCGTCTTATGCATCATCAATCTGATCGTCTTACAACCTCCTTATACCTGAATATTCTTTGGCACTATGAGTCCTATGACCCGGCATCAGTACTTGGACTACTCCAAGCGGTACTGACCTTGTCACAGTGAATGTTAGATCCGTATACAGGAATTTAAGGGTTAAAACAAAGTAACGCTCTCGGGAGCAGACCAAAGCCAAACCGGGTAGATGGCACAGGGGGTCCGTGACCCGCAGCTTTTTATATTATGCAGTTATAAAATCCATTGTTATAAGGAGGAACTAATGGAAATATAAAGACTGAGCGGCTGTTCCCTCCTGATGCCATCTGGTGTGCGCTGGATTTTTCACTCCTCAGCTCTCCTGTAAGTCCCTCATGAAATAAGTAGCCAACGAGGCATAAGGAGAGGCCACATGTATTTTGCACCTCAAGTGTCAGGGCTGATATGTGATAACTCTGCTATATGCAATAAATCTGGGACACGTATAGATCCAGGCACTGTGACTGTGATAATCTTCTTATATTGGTTATCCATGGCCTCCTTCCTTCTAAAATCAACTTTTATAATTAAGCTAATGAGCTAGAAGCTCTCTGTGGAGCCTTACCAGGGCCCCTCTGTGCTGCCGCTTACACTGTGCAAGGAGCACTTCCCCCCCCCCCTCCCATTGTGTGCTGAAACTTCCTCTCTTGCAGTTAGATTACAGCAGGCAGTGGGAGGGGAGACTGTGTAGCAGCACAAGAAGCTGTGCAGGGAGAAGCTTTGGTAACACCCAAAAGCCCATCAGGCTCATTAGCATAACTGGTTAAGTTGATATTAGAAGGAAGGAGGACATGGATAAGAAATATAAGAAGGGGGAGGTTCTGTCTCGAGATTTATATGTTGTCTTTTGTCTCTGTGGGTATGACTGAGGTCCTTGTGTCTCTTCTACTGGTTCTTTTTTCCTTTCTTGTTTATTAGGACTTTTGCTAGGGAGGTGCTAGCACATAAGCGGATATGTCTCATTGCAAACCTTAGCTATGTGTCCAACAACTTCAGACACCATATGTGGTTCTTGGTTGCATATGTTCAGGTCTCAGCCCTGTTTACATTTTATATTGTACGGTCATAGACCGGAGAATCGCTGTATAATTACTATGTTTGATGAAGGGTTAATCTCTAGTTAAAGAAGCAGATTGTTGCGAGCTTGTATTCTCAGACCCGACAAATTCTGTCTTTCTTTATTTGTCTATACAGGCGGTCCCCTACTTAAGAACACTCGACTTGCATACGACCCCTAGTTACAAACGGACTCTGGATATTTGTAATTTACTGTACTTTATCCTTAGACTACAATAATCAGCTATAACATATATCACAGGTGTCTGTAATGAAGCTTTATTGTTATTCCTGGTTCTTATGACAACCCAACATTTTTAAAATCCAATTGTCACAGAGACCAAAAAGTTCTGGCTGCGATTACAATGATAAAATATACAGTTCCGACTTACATACAAATTCAACTTAAGAACAAACCTCCAGACCCTATCTTGTATGTAACCCGGGGACTGCCTGTATTGTTAAAAAAAAAAAAAATCTTTTACTGCCTGTTTATTTGCTGACATGTGTCATCACATTGTTTGTTAAACTTTTAATAAAAATACAATTATATATATATATATATATATATATAAAAAAAAAAAAAGAAATATAAGAAGATTACCACAGTCCCAGTGCCTGGATCTATGAGTAAGTGTCCCTGGTTTATTAGGATGGATTTTGATGGTAGATTTAATCTAATATACAGGCGGTCCCCTACTTAAGAACACCTGACTTACATACGACCCCTAGTTACAAACGGACCTCTGGATTTTGGTAATTTTCTGTACTTTAGTCCCAGCCTACAATAAACAGCTATAACAGTTATCACAGGTGTCTGTTATTAAGATTTATTGTTAATCCTGGTTCTTATGACAATCCAACATTTTTAAAATCCAATTGTCACAGAGATCAAAAAAATTTTGACTGGGGTTACAATAATAAAGTATACGGTTCCGACTTACATACAAACTCAACTTAAGAACAAACCTACAGACCCTATCTTGTATGTAACCCGAGGACTGCCTGTATATAATATTAATGTGGGTGGGGGGGCATTTTAATGACTTGCTTTATGATGTCCCTCATGTCTGGCATCACATAGGTGTGTAATCCTAAGGAGATCTTGTTGGGAATCCTGGAGCAGATTGATGAAGCTGCAGGAGATCACATTTCCCGGATCATCTTGCCTCTTCTTCAGCCACTACAAATAGGTAATAACATTATTAGATAGATCGTCTTGAGATTGTTGGGGAGTTCAGAACCCTTGCCGATTTGGTCTTCCAGTGGGGGAACGGGGCTCATGTAGCAGCGGTTCTGCATCTCAGGCCAGAAATTAATTTGTCAACATGTTCTTTTTTTTTAATAATTTTATTTATTTATTTATTTTTTTTAGTCCTCCTGAAGCTCGGAAACAAGAGAGCTTACTCCGTGGGTCTGTCCCTCTCCACCCTCCATTCCCGGCTGTCACGTCTGCCAGTGCCGTACACCGCAGAACAGATGCAGGAGGACAAGCATTTGCTCTGTCAGTGCTGTCTGGCTCTGGTCCAGTTTGCTCAGCCTTTCATTGATACAGTGTCACAGAGCATGGACATCTCTACGGAGCCAGATGTCCAGGAGATGCGGAAAGAGCTGCTGACCTTGTAAGTCTAAATATACGCCGGTAGGTCAGAATTGCAGTTTATCAAACGGTAATGGACATGGGACACAAAATTACACTTGACTAAATCACATTTAAAAAGGGAACCTGTCATCAGGATATTTTTTCTGGCTCCCTAGCTCCCCATAAAGATAGTGAGCACACATTGCCAAAGTGTTTTTATAATAAAAAAAAACCTGGGTGTTTCCGATAAAAAGAAAAGTTAGATGGATGTTTAGCTTTCTCTCTGCAGAGCAGCGTCCCATGGGAGTGGCCAGTGAGAATCGGTATCCCCCCCCCCACACCTTTGGGAAACCGCTCCGTCATACATATACTTTAAATTTAAAAACGCCCATATCACTCCTATAGATCCATGACGGAGCGGTTTCCCGAGGGTGGGGGGGAAGCACTCCTCACTGGCCTCTCCCAGGGGACACAGCTCTGCAGAGAGAAAGGTAAACTTTTCTTTTGATCGGAAAAAGCCAGTTTTATTATAAAAACACTTTGGCAATGTGCACGCTATTCTCTATGGGGACACGGGGGAGTCAGAAAAAGGGCTCCTGATGACAGGTTCCCTTTAAAGTGTAAGGAGTTTTTCTTATTTCCTGGGTAGATACTTCCTCCCAATAGGTGTAGACCTAAAACATCCATGTATAGGGGGATTGGGATCGGTAGAGCTGGTGATGGGTATCACGTGTATAAGACCAGCCCCTTTTTTGTTCTGTTTTTCTGTGTCTATTTACTTTGTTTTGGCAAGATTGAGATTTTTATTTAGGAAATTGTGTTCTAGATGACATGATCCGTGTTTAGTTTTGCTGGGATGGATGAGTTAAAGAGATTCTCTGAAACTCAATTGTTTTTGGTGTAGCCAGTCTTAAAGGAAATCGCCCATCAAAATTCAGCATGATGAACCAGGGACACTTACTCCTAGATCCAGGCCATGTGACCGTGGTAATTGTCTTATATTTGTTGTCCATGGCCTCCTTCCTTCTTAAATCCTCTTTCAAAATTGTGCTAATGTGTCTGATGTGCTCTGGGGAGCGTTACCAGAGACCACTTTGCTGTCGCACCTCTCCCATTCCCTGCTGCCATGAGATTACAGCAGCAGAGCAGGGGGAGACCTGCTCGTGAAGCCTGTGAAGCTACAGCATGGAGGGGCTCTGGTAACCCCACCCATAGCACTTCAAATTTAAATAGATTACAATTTAAGATGATACGGGATATGGGATCTCCTGCAGCTTCATCAATCTGCTCCAGGATTCCCAGCAAGATCTCCTTAGTGCCTGGAACTATGAGTAAGTGTCCCTGGTTTATCATGATGATTTTGATCCTATAAATCTCAATTCCCATTTTCAGTGAATTCATAATGTAATATCTTTACTGAAAATATTTACTAGATGGGTGATAAGATGGCACTTGGTACTAGTTTTTGGTGTCATCATGTATTCCACTTCTGAAATCCTGAGGCACTGTGCAGGGCTCCAGATTGTTAAAGGGAACCTATCAGCAGAGATTGGTCTAGTAAACAACTACTAGTATGTTGTAAAGCAGCAAAAACTTTCCAGATCATGTTTCTTTCTTGGCCCAGTGTGGAGAAATCTTGCAGAAAATAAACTCCAAAGTGATATGTAAATTGGTTGTATAAAGGAATGGAGATGGTTAACTCTGTACTTAAGTCAAGCTCTTCCGGCCTCAGAATGTCCCTTTTGCAGTAATGGATGTCTCTGGGTCCAGGAACATGACTTATCGGCTCTCCTGATGTCTGGTTAATGATGTCAATCACAGCAGAGGGGACGTCCTGAGGTGGGGAGAGCTTGACTTCCGTTCTCTACCCTCTCTGCCTTTCTGACTTTATTCAACTAATGTACGTCTAACTTTTTAAAGTGGATTTTCTGGATGATGCCACCATGATAGACCATGAAAGAAGTATGAACTGGAAGGTGTTCTGATGTTTGACATTATACTGACAGTGCTCTATTCGGTCAATTGTTGCTGACAGGTTCCCCACAGTTCAATGTGTTATTTTCTTTTTATACTGATATTGTTTCTATTATTTTCTTAGTTGCTTCAGTTGTTTACAGTCCCCTCTGCTCAGCGCACAACTGAACGCATTACCGGAAGATGAGGACGATAATCCTTTCCGTGTATTTGCTAAGGAGATTATAGTAAGTATCATATACATAGATTTTCTTTTCTACTCAATGCATTTTTGAAGATTTATATTTTAAGATCAAAACGGTAAACGGAATACATCTTATTTTTATGAATTTTATCTTTCGCCCTCATGTATTTTTTTCGGCTACAATTCATGAGATAGAACAGATTAAGGATTTCATGCCCTGATGCAAAGCACCAAACTCCACTTTGATCTTCCCTTCCACACTCTGTTTCCTAGGTAATCCCAGTGCTTGGAGTAAATGATATGCAGAGATGTTCAACTTTACAATGCTGAATGACATCCATACCCTGAAATCCAGTGTCTAGCTAAAGGAAAAAAAATGCACCGAAAATAAATATTTATATGCCAACAAGGGGTTTTCCCATGAATACAAGTTAGGCACTATCCACAGGATATGGTCTAATTTGCTGATCGGTAAGGGATCTCCGTGATAAGACCCCCACAGATCACGAAAACAAGGGGTCCGATTGGGTACCTCCATCAGACCCTTCGTCGCTCGGTGAGAGGAATGAAGCAGACTGGCGCGCGTGACCGTTCTGCTCCATACATCTCAATGGGGCCGACAGAAATTGCTGCACACTGCGCTCGGCGATCTCCGTCATCTCCATACAGATGAATGGAGCAGAACGGTCATGTGCGTCCCTCTGCTCCATTACTCTGATGGAGTAACGAGTGGTGTGATGGAGGCACCTGGGACCCCATCGGACCCCTTGTTTTCATCACTGAAACCCCCACCAATCAGCAAGTTAGGCCCTATCCACAGGATCCTTGATCCTGGTGGTAGATGTGATTTAAAGAGTAACTGTAAAGTATAAAAACTTTTGCCTAACTCTGCACAAAGCAGTTCTCTAATTTTCACTCAGCCATCTAGGCTGGAAGCTAGCAGTTACCTGGTCTCTCTGGCTTGGTTGGTTGCCATGTGATTCTGTAGCTGGAGGGGAGAGAGCTGTGGGGGTAGGGGTCACTAGCATATGTACTCTCAGGATCCGTAAAAGCACCCTGCCGTGATGTCATAAACATACAACTATCAATGAAGAAAAACTTGGCACTCCTTTTTGTGAAATCAGAAAATCTTATTTTATTTTTTGTTCAAATTTGATCAAGAAGAGCAATCCAAATAACAATTTATGCAACGTTTCGGACTTAATTCAGACCTTCATCAGACACTAAGGTGAAACAATGAATATTATTAGTGCCTGATGAAGGTCTGAATTAAGACCGAAACGTTGCATAAATTGTTATTTGGATTGCTCTTCTTGATCAAATTTGAACAAAAAATAAAATAAGATTTTCTGATTTCACAAAAAGGAGTGCCAAGTTTTTCTTCATTGATGAACACGGTTTGGTAACCTACTTGTGCACCCGTCAAGCTCTAAAGATTTCGAGTGACGTGTATTCTTTGTACAATAAACATACGACTAATCACTTGCTTCAGGTCATCCAATTACATACCAGGAGTGGGATGTAGCAGAGCTGTTTGTGTTTGAAAGTGTGGATATAGTAGAATTATGTATGTATGAACGTTTCAGGGCAAAAAAAGACAGAGCTCAGGCTACCCATCTGTTGTAATGACTAGCATCAGATCCTGCACACACAGTACAGTGTATATACAGTACAACCTCTTTGAGTAGATCTCTTTTTACAGGAAGGTGATGGTCAGGATAAAGGGTATAGAGTATAATGGCAAAAAAAGTGTTTTAGGGATGGGTTCTCTCAATGAGATGGTCTTCTGGAGAGGTTTCACTCTGTGTGTGTATACATATATGTACACATACTGTGATGCTGCCATGCGATCATCTTTTTATTCTTATGCAGGTGTTTCATAATGTAGATGTACATGTTTTAGGGTGCGTTCACACGTGGAAGTAACGCATGCATTAACAAAGGCATCATAACAGCTGACAAGAGGAGATTTGCCTGATTACTACATGTTAACATGTGCGTTAACATTTGTGTTGACAAACGCATACATCAACTCTGTGTTAACATATGTGTTGACATTGTGTTAACTGTTGTGTTTTGTAAATGCAAATGCTAACAGCTATGTTATCAGGAATTCTGATGCGTTTGAAAATGCATGTGTTAATGCCATCTTTGATGTAGTAGAAGACGAAGATAAGATGCGGATATCCACTTCAGGAAAAGCTGAGAGGATATTACAGATAGCCTTGTATATCTACTAGCCCTATATCTCAGGATAGGAAGAAGCCAGCGGCACGATGCAGATATCTTCGACATTTTTGTCAAAGGATTTCTCCAGCTGTGCTAAAAGTATTTTATTCAATAACTTTACAGTTACGCTTTACACTATTGATCATTAATAATAATCTTTATTCATATAGCGCTATCATATTCCGTAGCACTTTACAAATCATAGGGGACATATGGATAGAATTTGATTACATAAAGGTCATTTGTCTGCAATGAAATGTAGAATTTGACAGATTTAGGCTCTGCTATGGGCAGTAACACTGCAGAACTTTGAACACCAAAGTTGGAGGAGCAGTGTGCGTCACATTTTACAAGCAATAAGCCTTAAGTAAGCCCAGTATGTCAGTGTGCTTGGTTTACAACCCTTCATCCTGGTGGTAGATGTCCTTTTAGAGGAAATCTAAAACTTTTAAAAATCAGTTTTAGCTGATATCGCTTATTGAAAGCTGTTTTCAAGCAGATACTGCCATTGCTTTTATCTTTCCTAGAACCTGTAGAATATGAGAGAAATGTTATATAAAAATATTCCAATGAGCGTCTGGTGCTCTAGAGTAACTACTTTCCTGCTCGGCAATAGATAATTATGCCCGTCTCTTTCTTTAAATATGCCCTCCTCTGGCCAAGAGCTGCTGACTTGCGCAGCTGCATGGTGCAATTTCAATCACGATTGCGCATACAGCTGGCAAAGTGCCGCGCATGCGCGATCCCCATTGCACTGTGTGAGAGCCGGCTGATATCAGGGGCTCTCGGCCAGGGGAAGGCATAATTAATGAAGGAGGCATCCATGATTATCTATTGCAGTAACAGCTGGAAAGCTGTTACTCCCCAGACGCTCAGTTAAATATTTTTATTAATCCTTTTATCTTTCCTAGAATCTGTAGAAAGAGTGAAAAAGCAATGCCAATATACCCTTGAAAACAACAATTGGTAAGTGAGATCAGATGAAAACTGGTGTTTAAAAGTGGTAAAGTCCTTTTAATACATCATTGGGTTGTTATGAATTTGTCCTATATAAGGTCGGGTTGGAAAGACATTTACCTACTGTATGATCTGCACGGGTCCTATAACTGCAGAATCTAAGTGTATCCTTCAGCTTTGTACTGTGCCTCCTGCTGGTGATAGGTTTTTTCCATGGATTGTAAACCAAGCACACTGACATACTGGTGTGTGCCCTATTTGGCAGAAGATGCTTTTCTTGTAGCTTTGTAGGCTTTTGTTTTTAAGAAAATTAGGTTTTAAAAATTATGCAGATGAGCCTTCAGTGCTCCAAGCTCTATTGACATCTATGGAGTCAGGAGCCCCTGAGGCTCATTTGCATAATTTGTGAAACCTTTTAATTGTAAAAACAAGGTCCTAGGAAGCTAAAAGAAAAGCAGAACCTGCCAAAGGGGGCACACACCAGTATGTCAGTGTGCTTGGTTTACAATCCTTCATCCTGGTGGTAGATTTCCTTTAAGCAGGAGGCAGGGGAGAGCAGTGTAAACAAACAGCATCTCATAGAATACACATGAGCTTATGTCTACAGCAGAAACGGATTGTGTAGACGGACCGTGAAAATAAGGGGAATCTTATAACGTTAACTGATCATTGGAGAGACTTGACTATTTTATCACTGCCCTCCTGTTCCCAGATGGGGCAGAAGTCGATAGTGGAAATTGGGAGAGGACAAAGCCTCAGGACATTATAGAGCAATTGGTTTACATTGATTATAATCATTCTTTCATTTGAAGGGTTTTCTTGAATCTTTGGGGGAATCACTACCCAAGATGTTTGTACAGCGTAATCATAATGCCCAGACACCGGACACTGAAGGGTCTGTTCCTGAGAAAGAGAACTACACTCCGGAGTCTCTCGCCTGCCTCTCCTACCTCCTGTTTGTTCACCACATTGGAATGGACAGCTTCCCCTTTGTGTTTGGGTGAGAAATGGCCATAGGGTCATATGGGATTAAAAAAATAAATCTCTTTTTTTTTTTTTTCTTGGGACAACAACATACTTCTATATAGTTGTGATTTTTATTTCCCTAGGCCGGCTTTTGTAGTAAAGACTAACATGGAACATGTGGATGTGCTGTTAAAAAGGTAAGAACATATTAGGGGTAAACGGCGTTTTTCACTTTCCTACATTTTTTGAGATGGATTGGAATCATATTTGGCAAATCTGCAGCATAAGACAATGGGGCTCATTTACTTGTGTGGCCGCTGGAGTTCACCAAAAGGGTCCGACGATAATGCACTGTGCCGCGTTTCACTAAGATCGTGTGCCCGATATCCTGCATGTGTTGCTTCCCCGCTCAGGTCCGACAGAGTTCATCTTCTTCTTCGTGGTGCATATATGTGGATTGTCTTGTGACACAATTTGAAAGTTAAATCCTGTGCTCAGTCGGATCGTCTGATGGCACGGCCCCCAATTGGTGTTGCATGGAAGCCAGCGCAGCTGCCACAAAAACCAATCGGATGTGACACAATTCCAGCACAGACACCTGTTAAATACCTGTCCAAGCCGTGCAATCCCCGTAAACGGTGCACAGTCCGATGAAAGTGCGACCCTCAGTAAATGAGCCTCAATATAAAACAGAAGGGAGCAGATCCCTCTGACTCCTCACATGCACCACAATGCTTTATTCTCTCAGATGTCCTGCACCTAGACCCATCTATTTTCCGATTTCTGATGCTGATATCAGCAGGGACTTCCAATGGGACCGTGGGAGGAGCCTTTTTTTTTTTTTTTTAGACGATCTCTATAAAAGGTGAGATCCGCCATAAGTTATGGGGGGGTTTTTGTAGCGTTTAAAAGAATTTCTTTCTGTTTCAGAACTGAAGAGTCAATGTTGTCCAAAGGACTGGTAAGTGAGTTTAACAAACCTCAAGAAGTTGATCCGCGTGTCGCCTACTAAAATGAGGTTTTTTTTTTTCTTCCTCTGTTTGCAGGATTTACTGGAGCACAGTTTATTAAGAGTGGATAATGAAAGTCTCCCTGAGGACATATTAGATGTCTCTGTAGTCAACCAAGTGCTGCAGGTGAGATCGCTGTTGGGACAATGTGCTATAATGGTTGTCAGAAGATATCACCTTTTCACAGAATAGGTTATAAGGTTTCAAGTGATAGATCTGTTGGCATCTGACTTATTTTTTTACATTTTATACTCCTTTTACAGAGGTTTTTACTTTTCACCATACTAAGCTGCAGGCAGCATTGGCTATTGTCCCTGAAGTTCTGTGTAATCAGTCATTTGTGTGAGTAGCAGCAGGACAACAAAAAGGCATTTATATTATAGGATTGTAGCTGGACTTGATGCACTCATGATCTCACAGCACAGCCTCTTCCCTCTGTCCTGAGTAAGAGCAGTAGCGGGCTTCTGGTAAGATATTACAGCAGATGGGAGGTTTCCATGGAGAAGTTTGATTGCATAGATCAAAGACCACAACCGTTTTGGGACACTCCAGGGGTGTTTAAAGTCCAGCTACAATCCTGGAAAAGAAATGTATTTTTACAGCCCTGCTACCCCTAACATGCACAATAAGTTATGGTTACACTGGTCACTTCACACTATCTGGGGTGTGCATGGCCAAAACTGCTGGTGGACTCCCTTTAACAATAAAGCAATGAAGACATATACCTACTGAATCATTTAACCTTATTATATCTACTCTCATTTTCTATACAAACTCTTTTTGTTAATTCTTACAATCTCAATGAAATCGCTGTGCAGGATCACAGGTTCTCAAAACTCTGCATTGTTGTAGACAAAGAACTAAAAATGATGAACATATGCTAGAAACCAATGTCTATAACATTTTCTGTCTATAGAAAAGCATCCTATTCACTATCCTAGGATTCCTATAGAGCAGTGGTGGCGAACCGATGGCACTGGTGCCAGAGGTGGCACTCGGAGCACACCTTCTGGGCACCCAGGCCATCACCCCAGAACAGAGTTTCCAGACAGGACTCAAAACCACCTCCTGCAGTCCTTGGCCACCCAGGACATGCTGTAATCACTGCTATTTTAAAGCTACACATCCTTAGCTGCCTGGGACTACAGGAGGAGCATGGAGGAGCAGACAAGGCTGCGTTATTATTGGAGCTCTTGCTCTGGGCCCCCGCAATTCTTCCTGTTCAGGGGACCTTGGATGCTACAATCATAGTCTTAGAATTTCTCCTCTTTCTCTTAATTGAATTGGTGTCCTCAGGATGCCAATACAATTAAAAGCCATTGCAAAACAGGTAGCAACATGTCACTTCTTAAATTGCCATGTGGGCACTCGGTCCCTAAAAGGTTCGCCAACACTGCTATAGAGGGATCTGTAGTATCTCCTATGTATAGCCGTGCTTGCTTCCAGGGTATGCAGTTATCCTTCTGTTCATCTTTTCCTATCCCCTTCTCCATACAGGATTTAGTGAAGGTGATGACCCTGTGTCCTATTGAGCATCTGGTAAGTCAGAGGTGCTGACTGATGGAAACGCTGACATGACCCTGCAGGGCCATTATCTCTCTGATGAATCTCTGGCTCTCTTTATAGAGAAAGAAGAGTCTGGCCATGTTACAGTTAGTAATTGACAAGTTTTGTGTAGAAGGAAAATACAAGTTATTCAGGTGAGACTAAAGACTGATTTTCCCTCAACATATCTAACCCTTGCATGTTTCCAAGTCATTATTAGGAGATGTCAATGTCATTAACCCCTGTACAGTAATGTATCTAGTATGTATCTGTATGAACTAGGGATATTTCTTTTTCCGTTTTTTGCCCCTTTTTTTTTTTTTTTTTTACTTGCACAACTTTTGCCATTGTAGCCTATTTTATCTGTGAACCAAATGGTACTATTTAATATTCTAGGTACTAGGAAGCTGGAAAAAAATTCCACAGTTGTACCATATTTTGAAGGGCTGTATTTTTACGGCTTTCAATGAGCAGTCGAGATTTCTTTGGATCAGTACAATCTCACAGATAACAAATGTATATAGTTTATTTATGTCTTAATACCCTTCAAGGAGACATAATTCTGTAACCCATAGCTTTTTCATACTTCAGTGTATGGAGAAATATAAGATATTATTGTTTGTGAAATGCGATGACGTTTTCATTGATACAGTTTTGAAGACAGTATGACCTTTTGATTACTTTTTATTCAAAATGGTCAAAAAGTGTTGATTTGGACATTTTGGGAGCTATTTTCCTTTCCTGGTTTCAGGAATAATAGTTTTTATATTTGGACAGATTGGCTGTTTTGGGATGCGGTGATGCCTGACATGTTTACAATGTTGCTTGTTTATTTTTATATGTGTTCTATGTATAAGAGGGTAATTTGAATTTCTTGATTTTTTTTTTTTTAATTTGTGTAAAGATGTATTTTTTTTACAATTATTTCAGCCGGCCCCTAGGGTATTTAAATCTTAAGGGGTCTCTGACAGCCTTTAGAAGGCTTCCAGCTGTCATGGCAACCGATTGGTGCCCTCCAGCCATCAAACATGGCAGCACCCATATGAAAGGCTGTCAATCCCGACTGTGGGACCTAACAGGTTAATTGCCATGACCGGTGCCAACACCCTCCGCAGTTACCGGTAGATGTCAGCTGTGTAATACAACCAACAACTGCTGCATATTAAGAGGGCTCAGTCCACACACCCCTTCACGACTGGCCGACGTATATTTAAATTCGCCGTTCCTGAAGGGGTTAAAGGGGTTTTAAAGGATTTAAAAATTGTTTAATGACTCTTTGGAATACGTGCTCAATATCAGATGACACCCAACACCCCCATCGCCTCCTCTTCACAGGTCAGTGATATGTGGGTCATGACCAACACGTGTATTAGACTGAGCAGTAATACCAATAGATCAGGGCCTTCTTTAGTAGGTGCAGGACCAAGCTGTGGGTGTCAAGGGTCAAATTTGCTGTTCATGGTGATATACTGCAAGCTTTTGGTTACCTGCAGAAACTATGAAATAGAAATTCCAGGCAGCCATGAATTTCCTTTACCTAACATACAATATTTAGTGGTAGTAGTACATACTGACCCATCGGCTGTAGTGCAGCTCACTGTCACTGTGACCTACATTTCCCATCAGACGGCTACTATTTATAGTTCTGCATTGGATGCAGCTGATACCCTTATGATGTGCTGCTTTCTCTTTAGGTGTCTCTTGAAGATAAGTAGTCACGCAGGAGTGCAGGGTTACATCATACAAAACATTAAGAACCAGATAGACTCTGCTTTGAAGGTGAGTTGAGTCGGACTGCAGTAGTGTTAGAGCCTCCATCATATACATAGTTATAGGTTGCATCCTGTGACAGATAAAATCTTTTTTTTTCCCCTGCTCTTGGGTGAAAATGTTAGGCAAATCCACAAAACAGATGGTTCTTGGGTACTCGACTCTCTCCACTTCTGCACTCGGCCCTTTCACTTCCCGAAGGAGCAGAAACGGATCTTCTGCAGACCTCTGATCGGTGAGATGTGTGCAGGAACAAATGCATTTAATAGCTTTGCTTTTAATTTCCATTTTATTATTTTTTCATTCTCTTTTAAGGGGTGTTTTCCCAATAAGGACATTTATCCGCTAACCACATGTAAGCATGTTTCCTTAAAGGGGTTGGCCACTAATACAAAAGTTTGCCATGGTAAGTATACAATCCCTTTAATATGGTCACCTATATTGGACTTGCCCTAGTAAACTTTCTCTGCAGTCTGCGGGAGACCTGGCTATGTGACCCGCTTGCAGCAGATATCAAGACTTCCTGTGATGTCCCAGTCGCATGCCACTTCTGGTGGATCAAGGGGGCCGTGTCCTCATTACTGTAGGCACACTCCCTCAGTAAACACCACCCCCATGTCATTGGTTGGGGGGGCATTCATACAGTAATAAGTGCACTGTCCCTTTGATCTGCCAGATGGCCCCAGGACCTGAGAGGTCACAGGAGTTCCTGCATCCTGATGCCAGCAGGTCACATGACCAGGGGCTCCCACTGGCTGCAGGTAAAAGCTTACTAGTGTAAGTGCATTATGGATGAACCTATTAGGGCCTGTAACTGAATGGCAACCCCCTTTAAGAGACCACTAAACCTAGAAATGAAAGATAAAATTATAGTTTTGAGTCACTCCTGCTCCAGCCAGTTGTCTTACAGCTAGAAGGATATGGATCAGAAACACACAGAAGATGTCTTTTATACGCTTTTGTGTAATATGAAACTCATTTGGACTAAGATAAAGGAGGAGATCAAGAAAGGAAGAGTTGGGATTTTTTTTCAGTGCATTTTATTGTTACATACTTCTATGTATATTTCAAGTTTTCATTTTTATGTTCTCTACAGAATTATGGCTTCACTAAACCTTTTAAGGTATTTGGTTATTAAAGATGATGACAATGAAGTAAGTATCCTATCTCTAAAACTTGTTATCTATTAAAATGAAATCAGAATTAACTGAGGCCTCACATTTAGGTGAGCCTGCACATGTTTACATTCAGATCTGCGCCCTTGTTATGTGTATATGACCGTAAATGGAAACTCACCAGAGCATCAATGCACATAGAGGCTAATGAAGACGAATCGCTGAAGAGGAAGACATACTCTGCTTTATTCCTCTGTCCTCCAAAGAGATCCGTCTTTATTAGCGTCCACTCTCCCATGGATTGCTAGTTCTCCTGTCCAAAAAAAAAAAAAAATAGCCTGTGGCATCTGAAGTATTTTATTGCCAAGGGTCCTATGTGTCCTAATATTGATATAAAGGAACAGAAAACCTACAGTGTCATTTATTAGTTGGTGTTGAATAGGTGGGGATTACATTTGCGGGAGTCTAAACCTCATCTACTCTATTAGGGCTTTGCAGTAATTAACTGCTGTATAGATGGTTTCACATTTGACTCTAGAATACCTTTGAATACAAAAGATTTTAAGGGGGCCATTTTAACATAACGAATAAAGACCTGTAGTTTACTATTTGTCCCCTTGAGTTTCAGAAATAAAGGTTTTATTTTGCAAGTTGGAGCTGGGGACGTTAGTCTTTTGTAAATGCTATCCAAGTGCTGAAAAATCCCCAAGATCATCACCAAGTACATTACTGAATTGTTAGACGACTAAGAAATGTACACGATGCAGCAGTTACTTTATGATATCGCTTTGAAACCTTAAATGGGGTGGCCACTTATACTAAACTTTAATGGGTGACCTATATTTTACTGACCCTGTTAAGGTTTGCCTAAACTCCCAGACAGAAGAACTCTAGAGCTCCTGTGACGTGTCCTTCTGGCTTGCTGTCATGTCCCTGGTACTTCCCTTCAACCACTGTTATAGGACTCATATTATGACTCGCTGCACAGACCCGTCCATCTGCCAGGAGCCAGCAGGACATGGGAGATCACAGGAGGTCTTGAGTGGTCCTGTTGCCCTGGAGTCATGTGACACTGAAAATAAAACCATAACGAACGCCCCCCCCCCCCCCCCTTTCATTCCCCGATGCAGTTCTCCAGAAGTCTGTACTTCAGCAACTTAAAGATCACGAAAACGAGGGGTCCGTTGTCGCTCCGTCAGATTGATGGAGCAGAGGGCCGCTTGTGACCGTTCTGCTCCATTAATCTCTATGGAGCTGATGGAGATCACCGAGCGCGGCGCTCAGCAATTTCCGTCGGCTCCATAGAGATTAATGAAGCAGAACGGTCATGAGCGGCCCTCTGCTCCATCAATCTGACAGAACAACGATGGGTCCGACTGAGGTAAGTGGGACCCCATCGGACCCCTCGTCTTCATGATCTGTGGAGGTCTTAGCACTGAGACCCCCACTGATCAGCAAGTTAGGCCCTATCCTGTGGATAGGGACAAACTTTTCTTCGTGGGAAAACCCCTTTAATGAAGCAAGATTCCATTCAAGTTGTCTGCAGTCAGATAATGCAATGTACAGACCTAGACCTACCTACTAAACTTTAACAGGTTGAGTAAGTGGTCAGACCCTTAAATAATATTAACCTTTTCCCCCTTTTTGGTTTTCTGTAGACAGGAGTATGGTCAGAACTTACCAAAATTGAACAGAATTTTCTAAAGCCGCTTCATACAGGGCTGAATATGTCGAGAGCCCACTATGAAGCTGAAATGAGAAGTACAAATGAGAAAAAGAAAGGTGAGATATGAGTCATATTATCACTTATCTTCTGCTTTCCCAACTTTTCCAAAAATGGAATGAAATCTTTGCGAGCCATTTCCACCAAGCAGAATGGATCATCTCTACAGACAATCAGACTGGGGGTAATTTACATGAATATTTTCTTCTCGCAGGGTCCCAGTCTGTGAAGCCGTTGTGTACAGTAACGGCTGGAGGAAACCAGCTACCTGACATGACTCCTGAGATGCAGCTTCAGGTGTGTTGCATATTAGCCATATTTTTTCCTCCTTGCACTCGTTCTTGCCTCTCAGCGTGTTCGAGATTCCACGTAGATCTGTGTAATGTCATTGCACTTATCTAAACAACGTTAACTGTTTCTGACATTTTAGGTTCTACAGTCGGCGCTTTTCACATTTGATTTAATGGAAAGTGTCCTCGCCAGAGTTGAAGAGCTCATTGAAGTGAAGCTAAAATCTGCACCAGAGGAGAAAATTGGGTCAAGTAAAGATGTTTAGTGTTTCTGTTCTGTATTTATGAGTACGTTTTTAGGTAATAAATATTTTACAAGATATGAAAAGTAATTTCCATGAATACACATCTGCGTCTCGTTTTTATAGTAAATATGATCTCTTTAGTCGCTTTACCTTTGGTTTTCCTTGGCTCAGTATTAACATTATATTTGTTATTCCCATTGTGATATCAAAAAAAATTCTGCACTGGTTGCCCATGCAAATAATGTTGATAGAGCCAGGTTTTGATGGGAATCAGGGACAGTCTTGTGTATGGGGAGTCTTGACTAGGCTGATGGCAGACAACAGAAATATTAGATCTGTCAAAATATCAGTAATATCTCCTACCTGTCATATAGATGTAAATGTAGGCCACCTCCAGACCTATTTATCCCATAGAATATGAACTATATGACGCCCATATTTCCCAAACTAAAACCCTGCTCTAGGAACCTAGCATTGTAGTCATATTAGTGCTGGGAGTCCCTGCCTTTCCTTTGAGCCATAGCCTTGTATTGAAAACTACATTACAGTATAGATCTGGTATCTTGAGGTACAGTAGGGACGCCAAGCATCATACGCCAGTACGTGTCCTGGGCATTGTTCAGTCTGGTAAATCATACCATTCATACTTTAAAGGGAACCTGTCACCAGGAGACCCCTTTTTAGCACTCCCCCAGTCCCCACAGAGCATAGTACATACACTGCCAAAGTGTTTTTGGATAAAAAAAAAGTTTTACAGAAAAAAAATATGTTATATAAAACCTTTCATTAGCATCTGCTGTGTGACTAGGCACTCGTCCACTGGGAGGGGCTGGAAAGGAGCAGTTTACCCCCCACCCTTGGGAAACTGCTCCTCCATGTGTCCTTTGCAAATATATGAATAACTCCCCTCACTCGGGATTGGCTGTAGAGGAGCAGGGGGCGTCGCTAAGCCAAGTGATGGGTGTTTTCATATATTTGAAAAGGTTACATGGAGTAGGTGTTCCTCAAGGGTGGGGGTGGGGGGAACTGCTCCTTTCCAGCCCCTCCCAATTGGCAACTGCTTAGTCACACAGCAGATGCTAATGAAAGGTACAATATAACATTTCTTTTTTTCTGTGAAACCAAATTTTAATACAAAAACACTATGGTAGAGTATGTACTATGCTCTGTGGGGACTGGGGGAGTGCTAAAAATGGGTCTCCTGGTGACAGGTTCCCTTTAACAATGAATATGAAAGCATTTGCAGTGTACAGTTGTCGTAAGCTCCCAGGAATACTCCCTGCATGTTTATAAAATATATTCATAGTCCTCCCTATACAGTATTATTTTGGGCTGTGTTGGGCTAGTGTATGCACATGGCATTGTTTATGGCATATGTAAGGAAGTCTATTCACCATGGACACATACAGAATTTCAGTTATGGCCTAAATCTTAATAACACACTCAACCCTTATATATTTCTATATGAATTCATGCATGAAAAATGTTATGTTTTTTTATACGTAACTTTAAATCATGACAGATATGATGAGCATTATAGTAGATGTATACTGATAACCATGTAATAACTATACTGAATCCAGTTGTAAGGAACGATGGAGGTGATAGATGTAGCAGCGGCCACACAATCATATCTTGCGCAGCGTTTCAAACACTTGGCTATTCTCAATAATATGCATTTTAGCCTGGAGAAGTCTGTCTCGAATACTTTCAAGGTAAGGTTTGCAGGAAGCCTGTAAAAGATATATAATAGACATAAGATGCATGTGCTGATGGTGGGTACAGTATCATCTGTATGGATTCATTCCACTTAGTCATTTTCCTTTTGGCCTATAGGAAATGTTACATAATTAATCTGTATTTCTAAGCTTAAAGGGACCCTGTCATCAGAAATTGACCCAATAAACCCCTATCAGTATGTTGTGAAGCATATTAACACCTTCCAGATCATCTTTCTTTTACAGTACTTTTTGGACTATAAGGCGCACCGGAGTATAAGGCGCACCATCAAATTTCTGAGAAAATAAAAGGATTTATAGTCCGAAAAATACGGTATATGGAGCATCATCCACAAAAACTACATGAAAGAGAGATGTAAATTGTATATATGACATGGAGGCAGAGAACTGCGCACAGAAGTGCAGCAAGGACTTACCGGCTATGGAGACGGCTCGGCCCGCAAGCCCTCTCCATGCATCGGGACCCGGCTTGTGGCATACCAGTACGGCGCAAGTCGGGAAGGGGTTAAATCATCGAACTGTAGCTATATGTGCCTTAGGGTAGTTTTCTTATTGTTTTTTATAATGCGCTTCTTTTGCGATTTGTCTGTGTCCGCAAAAAAAACAATTCCGACTTAAAAACATCACACCTGATTTCTCAATCTAATCGGTAAAAAATAAGACATTTCATCAGTTTTTTTTGTTTTGTTTTTTTTACGGACCCATAGACTTGTATTGCCCTCTGTGATCCGCATCAGTAAAAAAAGAAGGACTTGTTTCATAATTTTTCCACAGACAACATATCAGTGAAAAAACTAGGCCAATGTGAAAACCATTGAAAACCATGACTTTGTGAGGCATCTGTGGAAATCACTGAACCATGGATGTGAAAAACACAAGATGTGAAAGATGTGTGGGTGATTGTTATCTTCTATCCTGAATATACAGCATACAGCTAATCCTGCATATACTGGCACTGCACAACATTACTACTACTCTTATGCTGCATAGATGGGCACAGTACTAGTAGTATTCTTATCCTGTTGGTATAGGCACAGCACCGTGTTATTTTTAGGATAGTTTCACACTATGGTCGTAAAATCCAGAGGATCATAACAGACATTACAAATGCCAGAATGACTAATACAAACATAAGACTTTCGTACTGTAATATCTGCTGCAGGCCACTCATTTTTTTTAAATTTACTACCGGTATATTGTAACCACTTAAATCTCCAGAAATTTTGTTTAAAACTGGTCCTCACAACCATTTTTGGTGGTAATATTGTTACCTGGGCTGCAGGCCCACTCGGATGTGTGTTGTCCTCTAGTCCTGAACACCGTTACCTCTAGTTACACCTTTTGGAGAGGATTTGGCAATTTGTGTGTACGTTTTCCTTCAGAAGCATTTCTTTCATGTTGAGTAGCTGACTTTGGAGGAATGAACCAGCTTACCTTTGCTATAGTTAAAATGCTTTTAACCGCCTCCATACTATTATGGGCAGGAATTATTTTTAAGTTACTTCCAAGGAACCTAAAGCAATAAGTGAGAAGGTGAAAATAGGTTCTGTACTTTTTCACATATAATGCATAATTGAACAGTAGAAATATATATTTAAAAAAAAAAAAAAACCTTTAATCATAAACTGCTAATTTCTCCACTTAACATACCTCGGGCTTTGAATTCACATTACTCTGCTTTTAGAATCACATACTTTATCAGATATTCTGGCCACATCAAATTATTTCCTATCCTTGCTGCTTTGTCTTATAGGACACACATAGGCACTGCCACTACATTTACTTTTAGCTACCCCATAGGAGTGGAATAGTAGTTGCCTACTTCTGCCAGTCGTATTGGAAATGAATGGAGAACATGTGGATATTGGACCATTATCTCAATTCATTTGGGCTGCTTTCACTGGTTCCATCTAGATTGTGTTACAAAACGCTATCTAGACAGAAGGGAGGGGCTCGGCCCGATAGCAAATGCATTTCAATCGAAACACATGCGATTGACATTTAGCTTCCGGTGTTTTGCATTGTTTACATGCACAGCAGCGGGCGCTCATTACCAGTCGGATGCGTTTTGAATGAAGCCCTCCACGTTCTGTCTGAATTGTGTTTTGAAATGCAAACCAGACGGAACGTGTCAACACAAACTTGAAGATTTTAGGGAAAGTCATTCACAGCATGCAATGTCAATCAGCTGCCTCTAAAGCAGGGGTCTCAAACTCAATTTACCTGGGGGCCGCTGGAGGTAGATTATGGGTAAGGCTGGGCCGCATCAAGTTTTCCACACAAAATGCGCTTACAAAATATCATTATTCAGATTCAAATGTCATGGCGTCTCCCAGCGCAAGGAAAGCCCCGAGCTGGGAGACATGTTTTTTCTCTATGAACGCGTCCTGTGCACCGAGGGGTCCCAAGCTCCTACCGTACTGAGCCCAGGACACTCCATCCCCTCCTCCCCCCCGGTACTTGCCTCCCATCGAAGAAGATGAAGTCGCCGCTCTGAACTGCACCAAGTGCGTTCAGAGCGGCGACTTCATCTTCTTCAAGTACCGGAGGGAAGGGGATTAACCGGTTACCGGCCCTTTCCTGTTTTTTCATGTCCATTTTTCACTCCCCACCTTCAAAAATCTATAACTTTTTTATTTTTACACGTAAAGAGCTGTGTGATGGCTTGTTTTCTGCTTAACAAATTGCACTTCATAGTGATGGTATTAAATATTACATGCCATGTACTCGGAAGCGGGAAAAAAATTCCAAATGCAATGAAAATGCATTTGCGCCATTTTCTTGTGGGCTTGGATATTACGTCTTTCACTGAGCGCCCCAAATGACATGTCTACTTTATTCTTTGGGTCGGTACGATTAAGGGGATACCAAATTTGTATAGGTTTTATAATGTTTTCATACATTTACAAAAATTAAAACCTCCTGTACAAAAATTATTTTTTTTGATTTTGCCAAATTCTGGCGCTAATAACTTTTTTATACTTTGGTGTACGGAGCTGTGGGTGGTGTCATTTTTTGCGAAATTTGATAATATGTTCAATGATATCATTTTTAGGACTGTACGACCTTTTGATCACTTTTTTATAGATTTTTTTATATTTTTCAAAATGGCAAAAAAGTGCCATTTTCGACTTTGGGCGCTATTTTCCGTAACGGGGTTAAACGCATTGTAAAAAACGTTATCATATTTTGATAGATCGGGCATTTTCGGACGCGTCGATACCTAATGTGTTTATGATTTTTACTGTTTATTTATATTTATGTCAGTTCTAGGGAAAGGGGGGTAATTTGAAATTTAATGTTTTTTTTATTCTAATTTTTTTTTAAAAAACTTTTTTTTATTTTTATTTATACTATTTTTCAGACTCCCTAGGGTACTTTAACCCTAGGTTGTCTGATCGATCCTATCATATACTGCCATACTACAGTATGGCAGTATAAGGGGATTTTCCTCCTCATTCATTACAATGTGCTATCAGCACATTGTAATGAAGGGGTTAAAACGAAATAGCCTCGGGTCTTCGGAAGACCCGAGGCTACCATGGAGACAGATCGCTGCCCCCGGGGGAGCGGCGATCCCAGGTAAGATGGCGGCGCCCATCGCTGTGAAAGCGCCCGCGATCGGTGCTGGCACCGATCGCGGGTGTTACCGGTAAGCCTTTGCTGCAATATGCAGCAAAGACTTACCGGCTATGGAGAGGGCTCAGCCCGTGAGCCCTCTCCATGCAGCGCGACCCGACCGCCGCCGTGAATACACGGCGGGCGGTGCTTTTCCAGGTGGGGGCCGCAAAATGTTGTCCCGCGGGCCGCGAGTTTGAGACCCCTGCTCTAAAGCCAGTAAGATCTTGTCATGTATCAAAAGTGGTATGGACTCTCGTGAAAGGGATGTAATATTTCCACTATACAAGGCATTGGTTCGGCCTCACCTGGAATATGCTGTCCAGTTCTGGGCACCGGTCCATAAAAAGGAAGCCCTGGAACTGGAGAGGGCTCAACAAAGAGCCATATAAATTATAAGGGGTATGGAGGGTCTTAGTTATGAGGAAAGATTAAAACAACTAGATTTATTTAGCGAGGGGACATGATTAATTTATTTAAAGGTCCATACAAAAATCAAATCAATAGACGATCAAATCAAAATTTGATTAAATTAAAAGATGAGAGGTCACTGTCTCCATCTGAAGAAATCAAGGTTTAATCACCTGAGGAGACAGGGCTTTTTTTTACTATGAGAACTGTCAATCTGTGGAATAGCCTGCCTCAGGTGCTGGTCACAGCAGGGACAGCGGAGAGCTTCAAGAAGGGTCTAGATGCCTTTTTAAACCTAAATAACATTGATGGTTATGTTATATAGGATTGTTTCCCCTGAATCCCTTCCTCATCCAATCCCTACCCTTCCTTGGTTGAACTTGATGGACAAGTGTCTTTTTTCAACCGTATAAACTATGATACTATGATACATAATTAGTGGGGATCTTTTTGATCAGTAAGTTTTCCTATGAATAGTGGATTACTTGATGTAGCTATAAAACCCCTATTATTGAGAATGACACCACAAAAAGAAATGTGTACAGGTTGCATTAAAGTGGTTGCACCAAATTTTCAAGATGATCAGTGAGTGTCTGACGGCTGGGACCCCCAACAATCACTGGAATGGTGGTCCTTTGGTGATCACTAATGGATGAAGAGGCAGTATGAGCATGTGTGGAGATGATTGGAGAACCCCTTTAAGCGGTGATCATACACTTTGCATTTTAAGGATATGTTTCTACTTGTCATCTTGCTTGTAGACTTTTCTGCAACATATCTACTGCCTGTATGAGGACATGGCACCAGAGATGTGGTACATGTATCCCAGTTTGAGAATCTAGAACATGCACAATTTTCTATAACAATCAGAATTTAATATAAAACAAGCCACTGCGTAACACAAAAGAATCAGGTTCTATGGGATTTGTGCGGCAGCCTGACAGATGTCAGTTCGTGGGGCAATAACTCGAGTCATTGGAAATGTAAATGAAATACCTGAGCTGAATGCTGAACATCAGGTCTCGTTCCTCTTCTCCGTGGAGAGCTGCCACTATCACTAAGAAGCTGTTTCGATGAATAGATATGAATTGCTGTATTATATCAAAGAAGGATTCTCTCTCACTGCCAAGGGCCTCTTGAGCATTTGCCAGCAAAAATGCTATGCCTTTATAAAGAGAAAAGTATTGGCTAGCCTGTAATGTAATGTGCAATAAAAAATAAAACAACACTGCTTACAACATTTATACGAGATCATGGGAATCAGGTGTAGCATATCCTGGAGAAGTGGAGAGAGGAGCCCTCCTCACCCCTCCATGCCGTGTAGTCAGGACGTACAGATCTTTTTTTCATGCCATGGCACGGTGACACATGTGCTCACCATACCAAGCCAAGTACAAGTCACTTCTATGGCGACCATGTGCTAGCTGCCTTTTTTAGGGCTAGCATATGGCTGTCACGTACAATAGTATGAAAGGGGCCTTGAATTTTAGACACTCTGACAACTAGTATAATAAAGGAGATGTGGTCTTATCATGGGGGTGTGACTTCATGGAGGGAATGGCATACACCAAAAATTATGTAAATAGGCCAAAATTTTATCACCTTTTTCTGGCATGAACTAAGCCAGCAGGAGGGTACATAGTTGAAGGTGGGAAGAAATCTGAATGCAGTAAAATTGACGAGAAAACACTTTTGCACCATATTTTTATCAACTATGTTTTTACAGCCATCACTGTGCGCTCCAAATGATGCCTCAACTTTATTTACAGGAATACATTTACAGGAATACCAAAGTAAGGCTACATTCACACTGACGTGTGCCTGCAGTACAGTAGCACGGCGGACACACGTCGGCGCCAGGGAGAGGAGGAGGAGGTGAACGCTGCTCACCCCCACCCCTCTCCATAGGGTTATATATATGGCTGCAGCGCCGTATTACGGGAGAAAGATAAGACGTGTCCTATCTTTCTCCTGGGAATAGTATGGTGCCGCACATGTTTTTTTTTTTTTTTTTGTAAGGCCCCTTGCTTATGACCGCGTATGGTGGTCTGGCAGGACACCACCCTATGTGACCTCTCCAGTCGAATGTATACTATGCCTGCATCCATGCCCAGGTGTAGCATAGATTGGTGTGTAAGGAGACCAAGTGTGGGGGGAGCAGGATATTAGGTAATTTACCAATCTACATTTATGGGCCGTTCTGCACTGTTTTCTTAAGATGTAAATTGAAGCTTCTTGTTTTCTACCTCATCAGCCAGACATTTCTGTCCATAAAATGGCCGCAGATGGAGGGTCATGTGATCTCTGTCTATGAACAGTCACCCTGCCAGGACCTTAAGATTATATTCATGAATATAAGATGAAAGTCCTGGCAGGACGATTGTGCACACTGTAAAAGAATTGTGCTGTTCATAGACATAGGGGGAGATTTATCAGGGCTTTTATTCCAGAAAACTGGTGTAGAAACACTGAAATAATCCCAATTGCTAGCAAACCTCCAGCAGGTGCAATGATTTCTCCCTTTACGCCATCTCAACTCCAAGGGGGTATGGTAGTGACCTGTCCATAGTAGTTTTGTAATTCATAACAAAACTTAAAAATAAAATTGTCAAGAAGAAAATCTCTTAACTGATGATATGCAATTATTTTTCATAGCAACATACCCGAAAGTGGAAAAATGATAGAACCGGTTATCACAGATTCTGAAACACGGATTTTATGCTTTTGATTTCGTAAGGATGCGATCACGTCTTGCATCTGGTGGAAAGTACAATGTTTTGTGTGAATAATTGTTGAGACAAAAAGGCATATGACAAAAATATCCATGTATTCTTTTTGAAGTTTTTTTTTTTTTTTCTTTCAAAACATAGTATAACAACCAACTAAACATATAGAAAGATGTTTAAGGCGTGCATGAGAATTGGACTGGCTCTCCATTTCTGATGGATCATGAATGTGGAAGATAAATGTGGTAGCAACCCCGAGTCACGGGGGCGTCAGCTGCAATAGCCCGAATCCCCATCTTCTTGAGTCATCCTCTCCATCTGCCTACTTGAGTTAACTGCAGCAAATCTTACACTTTCCCAGTCATCTATCATGCACATGGAGCAGTCGAGATGGGTCACCCTGTCTTCAATCTCACTGCACATACATTGCTGACCTTGGCCGGTTGCTAGTCAGTAAGCGGAGGTTGTGTCTAGCCTCCCTCACTATCAGGAGCAGGGAGGAGGAAATAGGGCGCAGCCCATTGAAGCTGACTTCCCCGGGGCTTGCAGGCAGCCAGGTAAGCTTTTGTATACTTTTATAACTTACTGGAACCATGAAGATTGTCCATAAAGCATTTTTCAGCTGTGTATTACAATGGCTGTTGGAACCCATCATTAGCTAAAAGAGACATTCCTGAAGACAGGTTCCCTTTAAGTCAAACCACATGTAGGTCTTGCATGTATAAAAGTAAATCATGAAATCTGTTATTTGAGAGTAACTTGGGTGGTGCAGTAATTTTCCTCTGGAAATGTGTTTTTATGTCCAAGGCCCAATTTCATAGGACACAGGAGCTTATATACTGTATATTTTGTCTCTAAACTGCAACATCTCCATTGTGTTTTCAGCAATCCACAGGTTACAAAATTGTCATATTGTAAAGATTTTTTATTTTATAAAATCGAGCGCATTTCCTGTGTGTTTTTAGCTGCCCATACCCTAATGTAGCATTAATATAAATGGTACTCACTTTTTCTGCACCTATACTATACAGCACTTGCAGCATATCATCCATGGTTATTCAGAAGCTCCACTGCATTACAACTTAGCCCAGCTGTTGATCCAATTGTTGGTGCTGCTGTTAGGTTGGGCAGCAGGGACTCCTTGCATCATATTTCTCTTTGATGCAGGGGCTCCCATCCACTGCACTTCGCTTGGCCCATGGGATCTGACCAGCATATGGGCCGGTTTCCACGGACTGAGCATGTTCATGTGTGGCCGTAGTTTTTATACAGGTTTTGGTTAAATGAGTAACAGCAGGCCGGGAAAAGTGACCAACATATGGCCTATATTTTCTCATAGACCTAATAGCGGTGTACACCAACCTCTCCAATACCAACCAAACATTGCACTACAAGAATTATACATTACATGATGGATTACATCAAGAGGTTTGTAATTTGTAGGTTGTAATTTTTTCAGCAAAAATTGGGAATAAATGAACTATGCCTCCGAGCTTTGTAACTAATTTCCCAAAATGAATAGTCTAATAACTTAGCATATACAATGGTAGAGCTTCAGCAGTAGTAGTGAAGTGTTCTTTACATAACACAATGAATTCCCGGAGGAGGGTGTATTGCTGACTATAACTTATGTTTGTAATGGAAGAAGACAGTGGTAGTATTAGAGACAATCAGCATGAGCGCATGGTACCTGCACATTACTGCTCACAATCACAGTGGTGCTCCAATCCTTAGCCAGGTTTGCATCCTGAGAGCCCATTATTGCTGCTTCCAGTTGTCTTGACAACATATAAGAAATTATAATTTGCATAAGATCTATACAGAAACATATGGGCAAACTTATACATTCAAACATAACTTCCAACATATTTATGGTTTTAGATCCTGATCTTATGTAATCCTCTGACCAATCTCTTATAAAGGGAATCTGTCACCACATTTTCACATATACAGCTAGTGGCAGGTTCCTGTAGAGCCCTATTCACTAACTGACACCCTTCTTTTAGCTATTGATTCTCTTACATTTACATAAATCAGCTTTACATTATATTCCCTGACATCAGAGAAGGCTTGTCCTGCTCGCCCAGGCCCCTTACATCTATTCCTCCCCATCTTCTCAGAATGTCATGTGACCAGGATATCATCACAGGTCCTTTAGTCTCCTAACATTAGCAAACTGTACATCATGCATACATCTGTATGTATGTAACATGACATTTGCTTATGTCATCCTGGTCATATGACTAAGTGCTCAATAATGTAACAGAGTAGGACAGGACAGGACAGGACAATCCAAGTAAATTTTAATATGTAGGACTCATTTAGTGTGATAGACTGACATCCGGTGAGTTGCATCTACATTTACAAAGTGATTTTTGTAACACTGCAGTAATTGAAAGGAAACAGGGATAAGGGCAATGATTTTTAATTATAGTTATCAACAAAGCCATTATTTTGGGTGGGTTAATTTGCATGACAGGTTTCTCTGTAAACTATGCACTGTGACTTACAGTGATTTATCTGATGTCTGTTCCGAGGCTGTGTTGTGATAAAATGGACTGACTCCACAAACATAAAACAAATTATAAGAATAATGACATTCTCTTTAAATGTCTGTGTTGTTCCTGAGCTAAGTGTTTAAGCCAGGGCTGAACAACATTTATTGGTCCAAGGGCCACATGGTCATACTGCTCAACTTTAAGGGGCTGCATAAGTAACTAGTACCCCCTAGATCAGTGATGGCGAACCTTTTAGCGGCCGAGTGCCCAAACTGAACCCAAAACCCCCTTTATTTATCGCAAAGTGCCAACCAAAAATTAAAGCTGTAACTTATTGCTCCATATTTAACAACTTCATATTTACCTCCTGAGGACAGCAACACAGTTGAAAGATGGAAAATTGTCATTATTTTAGCTTCTTTCCAGTGTCCCTCTCTACACAGAGAATTGTGGGACCAGCAGGAAGTCCTCCAAAGATAATTTGGCCCTGTCTACACATTCTCCCTTTTCCTACAGTTCCAAGGAGTGAAGTAAGTATCAAAATATTACTGACGGCAGCATCTTTTAAGTTGCTTGGAACAGGAGGAAAATTCTTTGAGTCCTGTCTGGTGTGCTGGGGCGATGGCCCGGGTGCCCACAGAAAGGGCTCTGAGTGCCACCTCTGGCACCCGTGCCATAGGTTCTCCACCACTGCCTTAGATGCACCAACAACCAGAGGACAGCACAAAATGCCATCCCAATATTAGATTAAATAAATACTACAGTTTAGCAATAAATACCACCCCAGAAACAAGATACTGCATTCAGAGAAGACAATGATAGTTGAGACCCCAGAGTAGACAATAAGGGGGGCCCAGATAACACAATCATTTTCTTCCCTTGCACCACACTGCAGTTTCTTCTCTCTTCTATGTGCCACTCTGCAGAGAGCAGAGCTGTGGCAGGAAAGGTAGAGGACCCGGGAGCAGTACAGCTGAGAGGTACTTACCGCCAATGGCCCTAGGCTGCATAAAAATTGTCAGCTATTACAAGTCAAATTTTTTAATGGCATTTACTTGGGAAAAGTGGGGGTCCTTCTGTTCACTTTTAGTTCTGCAGTTTGAGGACCTTCGAAGGTCCTGGTCTAAGAATTAGTTGAAAGCATGAGGATTTCATGGTTGGAAGTCCTCCTATTTATTATCTCTACAGGACAGTATCAAACTTGGCAACTGGCAAACCGCCTATATCATAATCCGCTACGTTTTTTGCCGCCCTGGTCTATGTCCTCACCTTGACGCACAGAGTAGAGAGGAGGACGCAGGAGCAGTAAGGATTTCTCAGTTGCACTAACTGCTACCCGGATTTCTGCTTCAATGGGTGCAATTTTCTGTTACAGGGGTTTACCGCTGCAAATAGCCGTTTTATATGTTGATAGATTGTGACGCATTGATACCCAACATGTTTATGATTTTATTGTTCTATTTCTTTATCAGTTTATTTATTTTTTTTATACCCCCAGGGGTGCTTGAACCCATGCAGGTCTAATCCTTCCTAACATACTTAGCCTACATTCACACGGCGATGTGCCCACCCGTACCATAGCACGACGGGCACACATCAGTGTCCGGGAGGGGAGCTCTCCCCTGCCCCTCTCCATAGCAATATATGGCGACGGCGCCATATTATGGGGAAAGATAGGACTTGTCCTTTCTCCAGGCTATGGAACAGTACGGGTCCGCACGCCCATTGCAGTCTATGGGGGACGTATATACGGCCTATATATGTCCCCCTTATGGCCGTGTGAATGTAGACTTATACTGTATTGCAATATATGAAAATCTGCTAGGGATCTATAGCAAATTATCCCCATGTGAAGTGATGATCTCATCCAAGATGGCAACGCCTTACACAATCGATGCCAGCAATGATCGCAGGTGTCAATGTATGGTGTATGAAGAGGGCTGTACATCATAATAGGGTTGAATAAAGCCCACAAGTAAAGAATTGTTTGTATGTATTACTAAAAAAATACATAAATTAATGTAGGTATTGTTGTAATCATACTCTCCCACAGAAAGGTTACATATGGTCAATGGTGAAAAATGTAAATTCCAGAATTAGTGGGGGATTCTCTTCAGAAAGTTAATAAAATTCAGTCAATAAGTTGCAGACAACCCCAAATGGAAACCACAAAAAAGTAATGGCAGCCTTGTCATTGGCATCTGGTACCCATAGAGATACTTTTTAAGAGAAAGGTATTTTGTATGATATAAGTTGTTGTTGTTTTTTTTTTTTTTTTTTGGGGGGGGGGGCCGTATAGGTTAGACTTTAACTGATATGTGTAAATTCAGCCTTCTTTACCCCCAATTTTACCTCACAATAGCTTGTTTTACCATGTACTATCCTGGGGCCTTTTCAGTCAGCAATGGGCAGTAGGCCTGGTTGCTGTGGTAACTACTGAGCTATTCAGTCAAATACTATACTTCATGCAGCCAGTAGGAGGCAGTGTAGTCAGTTTCCAGGCACCATACCTTGCCAATTATCATATATTATTATACTGTATTTACTCATTTTTACACCAATTTTATGATTACAGATATTTTCACCCCAGAATTAGTTTTATATGTAAAAAATATACTTTACATACATGAGTAAACTGAATAAAAGACAGAATGGTCAATAATACCAGTTTTCAGGGGTTGAAGGGGTATGCATGAACAAATATAAATTATTCTTTGTTATAGGAACAGTTATACAATTTTATACATGGACATTCCAGATCTTGGATTTGTAATCTCTGCTTTGGTGGTGTAACTTCCATTTATTTTACAGCAGACATGGGCCACGTGATTTCACATTTGTGAGGTAAAAAAAGAAGTCATACAGACCCTACAGAACGGACATGGAGGCACATTTACCATTTTTTTGCCATTTTTTCCGATATGCCCTGAATTGACCCAGGTTTTTGGCGCACGCGTTCGGATTGCGGCTTGCATGCGTCACAAATCGGGGGCGTGGCCATCAGCCAACCCGATTGATTCGGACAAACTGCGGAATTTAACTTTCAAAATTGTGTCGCAAGATCAGCACTTACATGCACCGGGAAGAAGATAGTGAACTCCGGTGGACCTCAGTGGGGAAGCGACACATGCAGGAAATTGGACCTATTCTGAGTTTTACAGCTTGGGGAATCGGCTCATATACAGGGCAATGAACAACTGCCATGTGTATAAGCCCCTAAAAATACATGATGGCGAGTGCTAGCCATTGAAACAACAGCTAGTAGTCCCCCAAACAGTTTGTAAGACCTAACAGCATAGCACTTTACACAGGCTTTCAAATTTTTAGCGCATATTCGACAATCTATCCATTGCTGTATTGTGTAGCCTCCCTTAAAACCTGTGTCCGCAGCAAATTTGGGATATTAAAACAACTCCAAAGCAAATATGTACTGTACTCAGGGAAGATTCACTAAAATCATTTGCAAAGTCTAAATTTCAAATTGACTTCTAACTTCAAAATTCTGGTGTATTAATACTGGGACTCCAAACTATTTTGTGTAATCTCTGGAGGAACACGGCAGAAAGTATACGGAATCAATTGGTTGTGTGGGATGCCTGGGAATTGTGATTTCTCCAAAGGCTTTCATTTCTGGCTGATCAATGAGGAACCCAAAATTCAGACTGCAGGCTGCTGTTACAGTGTGTACAGTGGTACTGTGTGCAGCAGCAAGTCTAAGACTCACCCTCCCCTCTGAACTTAGCAGCAGTGAATACACAGTGGGAGGAGGGGGAAGTGCTCCTTCAGAATGTAACAACCTGTGAATCTGCAGCACGGAGGGGCTCTGATAACATGTCCGTAGCCTTTCTTATTGGCATAATTTTAAAAGTTGATTTTATAAGGAAGAAGGCCATGTATGACAAATATAAGATTACCACAATCACGGTGGCTAGATCCGTCAAAAATATAAAGTTACCCCACACAGTTACCCCCCAGGAGCAAAACCCCATTACATTCGTGTGAATGTACCCAAAAGCCAGCGGCACATGACCCTGGTCGGTCTGTGACAAACAAAACCGAGTACTGACCAGATTTCATCGACTGCCGTGCAGTCGGCCTGTGACACAGATGTGTGCTGCCGTCTTTGCCCAAATAAAACTTTATTTTTCTGCAACACATAAAAGGTTCTGGTTCTTTGAGTCAAGGATGAATCACATCAACAAAAAAAAAAAACAATTACCAGATATTGGACAGGTGACTTCAGAAAAAGGTTTTAATTTTTCTCAATTATAATTTACGTTTACACACATCTAAGAAATAATTTTTAGGTCATTCCTTTTGGTTTTATTTACATTTTGGCCTATTAAATGCAATCGGTAAGCAAATATACTCAGTGATTAATACAGAGCATTCATGCTAAATCAGACTTCTTCCAAGACAAAATGTTTTATTACCAAGTACCACGAAAACAAACCTCGGACATGCCCATGTCTTCTTCAAGCAAACAAGGCAAAACAAACTAATAAAACGGTGCTCCTTGGCACAACTTGCATTATTTTGCTCAGCTATCTTCATTATAAATATACGGGAATGAGTATGTCGTTCCAGACGCTTGAAGCGGAGAGCACATCAGTTCAGTCTGTGCCGATGTAGTATAATTTTTGTATATATTGTATATCATAAATATTCTCTTCGTATAATAACGTGTAGCTGTCAGTGTCGGAAAAGAAAGCAGCCATGTTGGATATTGGTTAGGGGTCTGTACAAGCAACCTGGTATACTTAGGGTCGCCGACGTCTATAGAAACTGTTGAATATAAATCAATGCAAGGCTTAATGTCTTGGAACAGTGTTTAGTAACAAATCCCGGTGAAGATGGTACGAGAAAAAAAAAAAAAAGAGAAAAAGCAAAAATAGCTATTTTAGTGATGGGTTTCTAATTCGAGGATTGTCCATTCTCCGTGCGGGGAGGAGCACTCGTCAGGAGAGAAGCTAGTCACTGTGACACTTGTAGAGTCCTCAAACGGAGATGATAGATCGCCCCATGGCTTGCCCTGAGATTTGGAATTTTCTCTAGCTAAGAGCAACGTCTGATTGATTAGATACTGCGCTAGACTGAGATCCTCAGGGACCGAGTTTATGATATCAACATCTGATCCGTGATCAGCTAGCAGCTGTCTCAGCAGTGTCCAGTCCCTCTCTACAAACTGCTGATCTTCAAACTCAATATCCATTATTCTAGCTTCAGTCTTCAGCCTCTGCTCAATGCCGTCCACGGGATCCATCTCATATATGGGAGAAAGGGACTTTGGAGGACGATGGTCATACATGCAGGTTTGTGCCATTGAGTCAATATCATCTATGTGCCCTGAAATAATTCATAATACTGCACATTGTAAAATAGTTATGCTCTTTTACCCATCATCACTGAAGACGAACATACGATCAATTAAGACAGCAAGGTACAGAGACATTTCACAAACAGATAATTCTAGACAGCAATTTTTTTTCTTAAAAAAAGCTACTGTTTAGAAGTTAACAAGAAACAGCGATATAACCCTAGCAAGCATATTTCTGATACAGAAAATGGGTTATTGGAGAAAAGACAAAGCAATACATAACATTACAACCCTATACTGTGGTTCTGTCCATATATAAACCATGGACACATCCACTACTGGGAACAGCAGTAACAATAAATAAGGGTGATCAAAGCCAGCACCATTATTGGGTATGTGATCATCAGAATCTGCCTGCCCCAAATCTCCAGGCAGCTAGATGTTGTAAAACACAAAGCAACAAGTCTTTAAAACCAATTTAAAGCATGGTGCAGAATTTTGGACACAGACTAAATACTTGACAGAAAGTAGTTGTGCTTGTTCACCCTTTTTTGACCCAGTTTTCCTCCTCTTATGTGTCTGTCCTTTCTGTAGGCAGCCTGTTACAGAGCAAAAGGAGCTAAGCTGATAAATGTTTACTCCTGTGGGGAAAAATAACAAACTTTAACAGGGTAAGTATAGGATCTTAATAGGGTCACCTGTATTACCCTGATAAAGTTTGCCGTTTGCTGCCAGGAGCCGCAATTTACTGACCCCTAAGTAGAAAGGCCACTCCCACATTAGTGGTTGGGGGCTGAAGCGGACGTCCTTGACCTCATGACCGAGGGGGCATGCAGACAGTAATGACTTCAGAACCCCCTCCATTCGACGAGAACCAGCAGGACGTCACAGGAAGTCCAGAACCATGTTGCCACGGGTCAGCCTGCCTGCGTCTCCAAGCGGTGAACAGCAAACTAACAGGATAAGGCTGCATTTACACTGACATATGTCTGCATACATCAAGGTGACCCTTCCCCTCTCCATAGCAATGCTTGCCATATGGGCCGTAATACAGGGAAAGATAGGACAGGTCCTATCTTTTTCCCTGTGTAAGGAGTGGTATGCAGCACTGGATCGCTCCATGCGACCATTATAACTATTAAAACTATAAATCAACTTGTTCCTCCTGCTCTATAACATGCAGCCTGCAAATCGGACAATGTATTTAATGTGGCAATTTCTCTTTATGCCAACTTATTGGCAAAGGGAAGGTGTGAACAACCCAAGATACATCTATAGAAAGTCAAGGCCGTCTGGTCTGATAAACTCACTCCATGCACTTGCAGTATTTACTGGACTGGACCTAGAATCACTGAACAGAAGGGACATACTGAGTTCAGTTCAGCGACCCTAGGCTCGGTCCAGTAAGTCCCACAAGCACAAGGAGAGAGTTTGTCAGACCAAAATCACTCGTGTGTAATGGGCTTCATTGTGAATATAAATACTGCCCAGATAATTCTGCCTATTACCAAGTCTTTAATTAAATTTAAATCAAAAACTAAACAAAACAACACTTAATCTGCATTTTCCACTTCCAGCAATTTAACCTCTTAACGCTCAGCGTCCGATATATCGGACGCTGAGCGCAGTGACTTAGCGCTCAGCGTCCGATATATCGGACGCTGAGCTGATGCCGGTTCAGCTCAAGATCTGAGCCGAACCGGCATCGGGAAACACGGGGTGCCGGCTGTGACTGATAGCCGGCACCCCAGTGTAACACCCGCGATCGGAGTTGTCTCCGATCGCGGGTGCTTAACCCGTTAAATGCCGCGGTCAGCGCGACCGCGGCATCTAACATGTATCTGGGGGATCTTTCCCCCACGATCGGCCCCCCCGAACCGTTTTCGGGGTGCGCCGATCGTTGCTATAGTAACTCTGGGGTCCGATCTGGACCCCAGAGTTACCTGCAAGAATTGCCAGTAAGATGGCGTCTGTGACGTCATCTTACTGGCACAGTGCCAGCCTATGCAAGTGTATAGGCTGACACTGATAATACTCTGCAATACATCAGTATTGCAGAATATTATCATGAAGAAGCAATCAGATGATTGCTTCTTCATGTCCCATGGTATAAAAGTGAAAAAGTAAAAAAAAAAAGTTATTCAATAAAAAAATAAAGTCATAAATCACTAAAAATGCCCCAAACCCCCAAAACATATAAAGAGACATATAACTCAAAAAAAAGTCTAAATCATAACACAAACCCCACATATATAGTATCACCGCGTCCGTAACAACCCGTAGAATAAAAGTAAATCATTATTGAACCCGCACGATAAACGCCGTAAAAAAAAACTGTTATAAACCCTCCAAAAATTATGATTTTTACCTTTTCAATCCCACAAAAAATGCTATAAAATGTGATCAAAAAACCATATGTACTGCGACATGATACTGGTGCAAAGTACAACATGTCCCGCAAAAAACAAGCCATCAACCAGCTCCGTAGCCAAAAAAGTAACAAAGTTATGCCACTTGGAAGACGGCAATACATAAATGATAGATTTTTCCCCACATTAGGGTTTTATTTGACAAATTTAGTAAAACGTAAGAAAATATATTCATGTCTGGTATCCCCGTAATCGTATCGACCCATAGAATAAAGATAACATGATTATTAGTCTATACGGTGAACACCAAAAAAAAAAGAAGTAAAAAATCCAGTACAGAATTGATGCTTTTCTACTCCTGTCCTCAAAAAACGTTCCTAAATTTTCAACAATAGGTGATACAAACCCCAAAATGGTAACATTGGAAAAAGCATCTCATCCCGCAAAAAAAATGGCATCACATGGCCCCAATAACGAAAAAGCGAAAATTTTATAGCCTTCAAAAGGGGCCAATGAGGAAACTAAAATCCTGGCAGCTGCAGGGTGCTCCTTCCCTCCTGCGCCTCGCTGTGCCCCCATAACACAAGTAATGTCCACATGTGGGGGGTCTTTGTACTCAGGAGAAATTGCAGAACAAATTGTATGGTGGGTTTTCTCTTTTTATCTTTTGGAAATGTGTAAATTTTAGGGCTAAATGAACGTATAAGGGAACAATATGACCATTCTAAATTTCACCTCCATTTTGATTCAATTACTATGAAGATCTCAAGGGGTTAACAATCTTCGTAAAAGCTGTTTCTGATAGCTTGAGGGGTGCAGATTTGAAAATGGGTTGGTTATATAGGGGGTTTTGATGCTAAATATGTAAAATTTCATTCCAAACTGTATTTATCCCCAAAATAGTCAATTCTGAAAATCCGGAAAAGCGATATTCTATTTGCAAGCCGCGTGACATCAAAATAAATTATCCAGACATTTCAGAAATTATGAAAATGTAAAGTAGACAAATGGGAAATGTTATTCAGCAACTTATTTAGGTGGTAAATCGATCTGCCTGAAAACGCAATGATTTTGAATTTCGAAAATGGCAAATTTTTCCAAAAATTTATCATATTTTCTTTTTTTTTGTAAATAAATGCAAAACTTATCTGCCAAAATTTACCACTAAAATGAAGTACAACATGTGGGGAAAAAACAATCTCAGAATCGCTTTGATAAGTAACAGTGTTCAAAAGTTATAACCGTATAAAGAGACGCAAGTCAGAATCCAAAAAATCGGGCTGAGCCTTAACCTACAAAATGGCTGCGTCCTTAAGGGGTTAAAGACCCATTCAAAGAGAGTTATAGCGGGGAATTAAAACAGCTTTGACTAAAGAACAAAGCCAGATGGTAATATGTGATGACTAAGCTGCTTCCAATGTATAATTATATATATGAATAATTCAAATGAGGTAAAAAGTAAGTAAAGAAAAAGAATGAAATTATATTTATAATATTCAAATAATATGAGCAAAGTATTAAGGACAATGTCATACATAAAGTAATAAATTCTGAAATTATTTCCTCACAGATTCATAGCAGCAAAAGATCAGAGACTGCCTCATACATCGCTCATAGACAAAGGTGACTGCGTGGACTTTGTACTTCCAGATTTCAGGCCTTTGTCTGGATGGGAGTTCCAGGGGTTCAAGGGATCCACTTTAGCCAATGAGTGGCCTCCTCAGAGCAGGGGACAATGCAGGAAATGAAGTTCCCTGGAAAATGGAGGGGACTTCCTGTGCCACTCATTGGATAAATTGAGTTCACTGACCCCTCCCCTGGAAACTTCCAGCCATGCAGAGGGTCCAGCACCAGAAACAGTGGAGTACATAGGACGGGACCCAGAGCGGGGTGAGTATGCATTCTTTTTTTTTTTTTTTTTTTTTTACCACCCTGGCTCCAGGGAGGGTTTTCATAGCCCTGGAGAACCCTTTCACCAGTCTAAGATCGTAAAAGTTCAAAAACTGCCACCCCATGGCATCCGGGAGACGTCCGGGCAGCAGCTGCCTACTGTTTTTCACTTGTTCAGGCGAAAAACTAGTTGGGGATGTGTAGTAGCCTCAGACAGTTCCGGGTGCAAGGGCTACTCCACGCCCCCAGTAGCCACTACAGACCCGCTTCTACCCGCTACAGCCCATGGAGTAGCCTTTGCACCCGGAGCTGTCTGAGGCTACTCCACATCTCCAGTTTTGCAAATTAAATAGCATATTTAAGCATTACATTTTATTTACACAGCAGCTGCATCCCATAAAAAGTAAAAAAACGGAATGCAGCTGCTGCAAGGACATGGAATCTACCATGAGGAATATACGATGGGGAATAGTTCTTTTAACTATTTGGATAGAACATCAATATTCTGAGCCTAAAAAAATCCCTTTTAAAAAGGTTGTTGACTGCTTCTGACAACCCACCACAGCTTATACACACTTGGCTGAGCGTGCATGCGTCCTAAAATGAGGAGAAGGCAATTACCGTAGATATGACCATTTAAACGGCTTGGTTTTCCCATAAATATACTACCATTGGTGTTTTGGGACCCTTTTTAGGCCCCATGCAGACAAACGGATGGGGGGCGTTGATACAGCTGCACAATTATGGCCACATCATGGCCCCCTCCTGCACTGGGCTTCATGTCTGGGTGAGCATAAGTTTATGTGCAAGGGGCCTTGTAGTAAGCAGCATGAAGCAGTCACCCAGGTCTAGTAGAACTCACAGTCCCTGATCTCTCATTTCCTGGTTCTCCATCTATTGGGTTTTACTGTAATGTTTTACAATGCAATGTTTTACGTTATCAACAGCTAGAAATTAGCTATTTATTTGCTTTATGTATGCCATTGTTCCACTCCAGCCCACCCCATATTGGAAATGGGGGGGGGGTACTAAAATGTCTAATTTAGTTTGTTTGCTGTTCCTCTTATGGCCCAGCAGACCTTTCATGTACAGTACATGTTCTGAAATAAATACAAAAAATATTAAAAACAGTCCTGAATACAGTCCTGATATCATTTCAAGATAGGGAAGGGTATAAGGACAATGGACAGGTTGTAAACACATTGCCATGGATGCCAGGTTAGTCTAGCTTGGTGCTGGTACCAGTACTTGCCAACACATGGATCAGGTAGAATGAAAAAATATATTTGAGCGGTGGCACTTATTGACATTTAGAACACTGACCAGTAAATCAATGTCAAATAGAACTACACAAATGAAATAAGTCCATTCATTTACATATATTATATACAGATGTATATAAAAATCAAAATCTCCAAACTATGAGCCCTGTACACCAGCTGATGATCAGCCGAGAAAACCTTACTAAATGCCCAGAGTAAATGTGCCAGCAAAAAAGGGTGTTAATGCAATTGCACGGTTCTGAACACAGATAAATTGAGAATTACATTGTCCATGTTCATATGGGAAGCTTATCAGACGAAGGGAATGAACAAATCCTAGTTTGTTTAGATCCCCACCGAGTGAAAATGAAAGCAAATCGAGTGTCACACACGTTCCTATTGTGTTAATGGACACTTGTTTAGGACAATATATCTGCAAGTTTAAGAAGCCTTAAAAGTTATATAAGAATAGGGAATAACAAGCTAATAAAAGAGGGTCCAACTTATTGGACACCCACTGAGCACAACCCCGAGGTCCTGTTCTCATGGGTGGAGCATAAAGTTGAAATTGCGTCCTTGTTCCATTAAATATTATGGAAGTGTCAAAAATTGCTGTGCACAGCACTCGGGTATCACAGGCACCTGTGTCCGGGAGCAGCAGGACACATTCTCGACCTGACGCTACGTCCATTAGTTAAAGAGAAACCACCATTCTCTGGATTGCTGGGGTCAATTCTTGTGTTTGGTGGAGTTCCAAGCAGTCAGACTCTCACATTCAGCTTGTTATCCCCTATCTAGTGTATAGGGGATAACTCGCCAACTTAGTAGAACCCTTTTAAGGATCGGTTGAACATCAACCTAACATGACTGTGAAAGGAAACCAGTGATTCCCCATTATCTGTGATCTAGCAAGACGTCCTCAGTTTAGGAGAAAGTTAATGAAAACATTTACAAGTCCCTGTACAAGGTGAATGTATTTGTTCAAGTAATGTACATGGTCCTGTTAATCTTAATATATTCAAAATGATATATAAATGATCTGTAATGATCTTATTATATAGTTATAGAATTGGGAAACAAAATAAATAACAGCTCTATCGGTTAATGTTCATTACCTGCAGATAAAGCAGTGTTGGAGCTTTCAGTGGAAGGTGCATGGTTGTCTCTGTCTTGGTAGTCTAGAATTTGACTCTTACAAGCATTTGATGTTTTTGTACAGCAAAACCTTTGTGCATCAGCGGGCATTTCTGTGTACAGATCTAAATGGCAAGGCCGTGCCTGCGATTTAAGTTCACTTTCCATTGGTTTGGAGAAACCCTTACATGCCGTGAGATCTGCAGTTTCTTGTCCACTGACTGCATTTTCTTCCAGGACATCATGGTTTGCAGGCGTAGAGGTGTGCTTGTTGGCATTTTCTCTCTGCCTGCCTTCTTTTTTTGAGGAACCAACTTTTGTGTTCTTCTCAAACACATCAGAAGGAGTTAGAGATCCAGTGTTCCGTGCATCTCCCTCATCTGATCCAAGTTCTTCACACTCATCTACGGAGAGGAGGACAGACCGCATAAATGGTTTACTGCCGGGTCCCCTTTGATTTTCACCGTCGAGTTCAGCCATATCATCAAAGGCTAAATTGATGATGCCTTGAAAAGGCTGTACAGCAGCATCAGGGGGGCCTTGCACAGCCGCGTTTTCTGCCTCTGACCGCTCATCTTCAGTCTCATCGGCTGATGAAGATAGGTGTTCAATCTCCTGAGAAAACTGGACACTGCTGCAAACAGCTGGGTGGTTTACACCATGTCTTGGCCCATCCCTCTGCAGCCATGGTTCAGGTCTTCTTCTCGGCCCTTCGTCATCACTAGTAGAGTTGACGCGGAATAGCTCTGTGCTGTCTTTTTTCATTTTGACATCAATTCTTAAACTACCATCATAACCCTTCAGTTCTTCGGGAGTACTGGTATCACTACTACTTCGCCCAAGAAAATCGTGACAACGCATTGTGCTGCACTTGGAGATTCCTCTCTCATTTGAGCCATCATCATCTTGGGAGCCACCGGCATCATAGTCTTCAGACCGTGGCTTGATGTCATCAGATGATGTACTAGCACTGCCACTCTCAGATTCTGGACTCTCACGCTCATGTAACATGCTTGAGTGATTGTTCCATTGCCCTATGTAGTGCATATCAGAGTTCTCATGGTTATCAGTGACCTCTGCAATGAGATCTCTCCGATACCCAGATATCTGAACTTGGGATGAACAGTTCACATAATGTTCAGTGCTATTAAGTGTACGATGCTGACTCTGTACACATGATTCTGTATTGTTATATCTTGGCATATGAGAGCTAGAGTTCTGAGAAAATTCCAGAAATGCCATATTTTCTTGCTCTTTTTGTTTTGGAACTTTTTCAACTTCTTTTACAGAACACAACTCGCTTTCGCTCGAGCTGTCAGCACATTTTGAGTTCTCTGAGTCACAGATATTTTTACAGTCTGACTTCTGTTCGCTGGAAACGTTCACAGAGAGCGCATCACCTGACCCTGTGCCGTCAACATTTACCGCCTTTGTTTCATTTATTACTTCTGTCAAATCTTCTTCTGAATTAGATCTGTGAGGAAGAGCAGATGCTGGAGGATTAGTTTCTTGGCAGTGGCAGTGCTCTAAATTAGGCTTCTGTATCATAGAGTCTTGATTGCTCATTGAAATATCATGACAACACTCATGTGCAGATAATGGCCGATCTGCAGGATGGTCTGATCCTTCTACAAGCTGACATTTGGCAGCTTGTTTGCCTTCATTTACGAAAGATATGAGGCCCTCACCTGCATCTGGTTTAGGAGGGGTTTTCTCAGTACACTGAGCCGACTGGCTGTGGTTATTTCTTCCAGCACTAAGAGCGCTCTTCTGACCCGGCTTATGGTTTACAATGGATGTTTTCACAGTACTTTGTACTTTAGCTTTGGGCTCTTTGCAATTCTGAGTTAAGGTTTTACTGCCTCCATGTTTATTACTTGACACATTCGACTGCGTTTTGCTTGCAGACGGAGCAATGTTTTTTGTCGTCTTTTTATTTGGTGGTGCATGCCTGTCTGCAGAGGGAGACTGAGTTACTGACTTTGTGTCTTGCTTAGCCTCAGGTGGCTTGGAAGAGACAGATTTAGGCATATTAGAGCCATCTCCTGGAAAGATAACAAAAAAGATTAATATGTAAAATATGTCAGATAAAGGATGAATGCACTATAATGTGTATCTATTCATAAAAATGTTGCATTACTCTGTAACCTTTAGTTTAGATAATATATTAATAATAAATAATTCTGTAACAGAAAGCATTGTTCACATCTGCAATTTTACAGTATACGTGTAGAATTCTTCTCAAATCTCCAAATACAGTTTTACACAAGACAACCTGAAAAGGCGCACTATACAGTTCATAAAGGATAAATTCATTTATTGAACATAGTCAGCCGGCTCAACATGAAATTTCTCAGTCTGACCCCAATGCCTCTGACCTGAGCTTACAACAACATACTGGATATTGATGCGAGATCCAAACCAACCGCACAGCCCTGGGGTCCACTAATCACACAAGGCCGCAGGTAGGGTAATAATCGTCAGTAGCTCAGAAATTCAGAGCATTATAGATCACTTTGGCAGTAGAAGTTATCCTGGAACTAGCAACAGCAAACACTTACAAGATGCTGTGAGTAGCAGTGAGATCTGTGATAGTTCTGGAACTTGTAGCGTAAGGACATATTGGTTTGCTACAAGCTAAAAATCTAGTCCAGAAGATGAAAACTCGGTTGCTTTCTTCCAAAAACATGCGCATGCATTAACATCGCTTTTATGATGTGTTTGGTAAATGTTAACAGTAATGTAATTAGGCAATTCATCCCTCCTCAGCTGTTGTAATAGGTTTCAAAACGCAATGAAAACGCAACCAAAGCATCGCCCCAATTTCACCAAACAGGACAAAATCCACATAATCTTCCTGCAGTCCCAAGCAACTTAAGGGATGCTGCACGCAGCGCTATTTTAAAGGGACACTTGATTTGAAACGGTGGGAAAAATGAGAAGGTGTTGACAGAACTGCATTGTCTTTGGAGGTCCTCCTGCTGGACCCACCATTCTTCCTGGAGAGAACCTACAATGATGGTCTGAACTTATTTTCCCACCTTCTTTCAACTCTATTGGTGGCCTTAGGAGAGCCAATACCATTGAATGATGTTGAAGAACAGGTAGCAATAAGTTACAGCTTGAAATGCCATGTTGGCACTTCATGGTAAATAAGTGGATTTTGGTTGTAGTTTGGGCACTCGGTCTCTGAAAGGTTCCCCATCACTGATATATTGTGCATGCATCCTTTTCTTCCCTTTTCTATTTTTTTTTAATTTTCTAGTTTCTTTACAATCTGCCGTATTAGGGTATTCGAAGAAGGTTATTAAGGGAAGATTTTTCTTCCCAAACCTATCTTTTTGGCCTTTACATGTTTGGTCCATATTGCTGGTTCCCTTTATACTAGAATAATCATTGACTTAATAGTATTAACAAAGTCTACTGTATTCTATCTAACTCATGTACATTGTTGATGGACTAATAAAGAGATCGGCTCATTCAGAGAACACACAGGGCCGGGGACTATGAGCTTCACAGATATATATGATACAACAAGGCCCCGCTTATCAACATTGCAAAATAGTAAAATAAAAATTTGTTGCCCACTTTTGTATCGAAGATATACCTGGCTTTTTCAACAGAGCAGCGGGGGCACTTTTTGGTCGCTGAGCAGTACAAGTGCTGAGTTTGATTCCCTTCTTTTTCTGAAGTCCTGAATCATTGCCTCCATCAGCAGACTTTTTCGTTGATGAGCTGCAAAAACGGAGAATGAAAGAAACTACAATGCACAATTTGCTATGTTTATTTTAAGAAAGCTGACAGAAAATAGTAACATGATCTGAAAAAAAAAAAAAAAATCCCCAAAACAAACAAAATGTTTTTCATGCAGGAATTGTACTAGTTTTTAAAGTTAAAAGTACAACTGTAAAGTATAACATTTTTTGCCTAACTGTGCACTAAGCAAAAATAAGCAATTCCCTAATTTACTCTAATTAGTTTTTAACTGATAGCAGGGCTTTACCTTGGCTCCCCTTTTGTCATGCTTTCTGTTAATCATGGGGAACCGTATAGGACGGCTGGAGAAGAGAGGAGGCTTGTTGGAAGAGGCTGTAGGAGATCAGTGCAAGAAAATAAGACCTGAAGTGATCTCAAAAGCATGTGACTCATTACATGTTACAGGCAGTCCAATTACAAACATGCCCGTGATTCACGTGAATGCCCTCAAAGCTCTGGCCTCACTGCCCTTAGCTGATGTCACACCCAGGAAATGCTGTCCACTTCAGGAATAGCTGAATATGATTTTATTAGAAATAAGAAGATTTTATATGTCAGAATAGGAAGAAGCTAGAAGCATGATACAAAGTCTCTCTCCAGCTGTGCTAAAACTATTTTTTGTCAGTAACTTTACAGTTACGCTTTAATCTTCTGCCAAAAAGTGATTGGCCACACTCAAATTTTAAGGTCAGTGAGAGCGATGAGGTCCCATCTGACGAGCTAAATCAGTTGAACGAATATTCTGCTGAGGGCTGCAATGATGGCCCATTAAATAAAACAAACACGTATCTTTATCCCAAACTTTTCCCAAGTTAGTTTAGAAAAAGAGGCACCATGAAGAATATTCTGGCCGTGTTCAGTTGTATCATCGTATATAATTTGAAATGTAAAACTTACCTGCCCGAATCCTTACTCTCTCCTTCAACAGTCTTGCGTTTTGCTACCGTCCCATTGGAAATCTTAACAGTAGACTTTGATTTTGTGCCTGTTTGGGGAGACAAGTGATACTGAGAAAATTAGAAAGTTTTGTTGTTGCTTTGTTCTCATGATGAACAGAAATGAGTAACATATAGCATCCAAAAATTTCCCTCTGACCAAAAATGTTCTGCACCAGGTAAGCATGAGCACATTGTTCTATATAAAGGGGCTACAAAGGCATCCGGAACGGGGATGAACAGTTTATTCCTATACAGCAGTAATGATTGCTTCTGTACATGGAAAGTGGGCAGCAAAAGTGTACCATTGTCTGTCTGTCCCTGATCATTATCTACACAGCCTGTACAGGCAATAGGGACCTTAACCCCTTAAGGACCAGGCCCTTTTTCGTTTTTGCGGTTTTATTTTTCACTCCCCACCTTCAAAAATCTATAACTTTTTTATTTTTCCATGTACAGAGCTGTGTGATGGCTTATTTTCTGCGTAACAAATTGCACTTCGTAGTGATGGTATTAAATATTCCATGCCGTGTACTGGGAAGCGGGAAAAAAATTCTAAATGCAGTGAAAATGATGAAAAAACACATTTGCGCCATTTCTTGTGGGCTTGGTTTTTACAGCTTTCACTGTGCACCCCAAATGACATGTCTATTTCATTCATTGGGTCAATACGATCACGGGGATACCAAATTTGTATAGGTTTTATAATGTTTTCATACATTTACAAAAATTAAAACCTCCTGTACAGAAAAAAAATTCTTCATTTTGCCGTGTTCTTGCGCTAATAACTTTTTCATACTTTAGTGTATGGAGCTGTGGGTGGTGTCATTTTTTGCGACTTCTGATGACGTTTTCAATGCTTCTATTTTTAGGACTGTTCGACATTTTGATCACTTTTTATAGAATTTTTTCTATTTTTCAAAATGGCAAAAAAATGCCATTTGCGACTTCGGGCGCTATTTTCCGCTACGGGGTTTAACGCAGTGAAAAACGGTTATTATATTTTGATAGATCGGGCATTTTCGGACACGGCGATACCTATTGTGTTTATGATTTTTACTGTTTATTTATATTTATATCAGTTCTAGGGAAAGGGGGGTGATTTGAATTTTTATGTTTTTTTAATATAATTTTTTTTTTTTTACTTTTTTTTATTTATTTTTTTTACTATTTTACAGACTCCCTAGGGTACTTTAACCCTAGGTTGTCTGATTGATCCTACCATATACTGCCATACTACAGTATGGCAGTATATGGGGATTTTGCATACCATCTATTATAATGTGCAGATCGCACATTATAATAGATAGCCTCGATCATGACAGCCTGGGATCTTTGTGTGATCCCAGGCTGTCATGGCAACGGATCGCCGCTCCCCGGTGACGTCACGGGGAGTGACGATCGGAGCCAAGATGGCGGCGCCCATGCGCCGCCGGCTCTTTAATGCCGCCGGCAGCTTTGCCGGCGGCAATCAAAGGGTTAACACCCGCGATCGGTGCAAGCACCGATCGCGGGTGTTAGCGACGGGCGTTTGCTTCATTATGAAGCTAATGCCCGGTGAGTATGAAGAGGGCTCAGCCTGTGAGCCCTCTTCATACTCCCCCATGCGCAGTAAGACGTAAGGGTACGTCTTATTGCGCTATGGGGTTAAACCACTGCTTGAGAAGAAACCATGAGGCAACGTTCTTTACCTAAACCTTATGAATTAGATTAATCCAAATCAAGAAATGACTAGAGCAGTTGATAGTATAAACTCTGTAATGTACTTCATTAAGGAAAGCTTCTACTTGCTTTTGTTCCGCTCTTTCTCCTGTAGGGAGCAGACTCAGGATTTCATAGTATCATCATAGAATCATAGTATATAAGGCTGGAAAAAGACGCAAGTCCATCAAGTCCAACCATTAAGAATTAAATAAATGTTTTATCCCCATAACCCGTGATATTTTTTCTCTCCAGAAAGGCATCCAGGCCTCTCTTGAACATGTACATAGAGTCCGCCATAACAACCTCATGTGGCAGAGAGTTCCATAGTCTCACTGCTCTTACAGTAAAGAACCTTTGTCTATGTTGATGGTAAAATCGCCTCTCCTCTAAGCGTAGAGGATGCCCCCTTGTCCTGGTCACAGGCCTAGGTATTTCCTGTGTCCTGGAGGGGGTCGTGCACACGACCCCTCCATCACAACAGCTTCATCAGTGCTTGGAGGAGCATGCAGATAAATCACAGGAAGTCCTGTGTCGAACTAACCGTACAATCTTAGGCTTCCTTCACACGCACATTGTGGGGACGTATATATCCAACTGCAGATATAAGTCCCCAGTTACCGGCCGCAGTATGGTAACCAGTAGACATGCCACCATACCATGTATGGGGAAAATGATAGAGAATGCTCCATATGGCAAGTTGAGGGGTGAGCAGGTTTGATAGGGTTGAATAGTATATTAAGCCATTGGCTGTGTTTTTTTTTTAAACTTTGTTGCTTAATTAAAAGCAAAACTAAAACTTTAAACACATTTGCATAAATCAATAGTGGAGGCAAAAGTAGTAACTTTATAATATACTTTATTAACAATATCTGTTGCAGTGTCCTCCTTTTGCCAGTGCCTTTCCTTTTTATTCAAAGTGTAACTGTAAAGCTATAGTGATTTTACCAAATTATTATATGTGATTCCCCCTCTGAAAACAAACAGAATGATGCCTGCTTTGTGCTGCTCCTCCTTTTCTTTCCAAAGTTATGGCATTTTCTGATCTGAAAGTGTTTGACAAAAATCTCTAACCAGAGGTGAAGTGGGCAGAAACTAATATCTGTCAGTCTATGCCCTCAAGCTGAGGCCCAGTTAGCTTGCCCATAGATCCCATGCTGCCTTGTGTTCTCAATGTAATTTAGCATTAAATCCATTTAGTCTCCCACAAGTAAATCCACTTAACACTGCACAGTGCAGCTTCCATCACATGGAGGAGCATGGAACATGTAATAGGTGGTAAAAATCATTAGTACATGATACTGCCGATGAAAAGGTGGGGGAGGGAGCAGCATGAGGTACAGAGAGAGACAGAGAAAGTTCTGTAGAATCACAGAATGGGATCGAGGGAATGATAGGGAACAGGGAGATCTTGTACCTCACTATGCTGTGCAGGAGACATCTGCATTCACACATCTAGCTCTGCTACATTCACTGTCACATGACCTCCTCCTCTGTAAGCAGGGAGCAGCAGCTCTTCCCCTCCCATGAAACCGACCAAGAAGCTACAGACTAATAGGGCTTATCAGCACGTGGTGAGGAAACAGCCACTGCAGCTGTGGTTATCTGAAGTGGACAGCAAAGAAACTACTGAAGATAACAAAGATAATAGGCAAAGTTTTACATCCCAAGAGCTATTGATTTGTGGAAAAAAACCTTTACAGTTACTCTTTAAAGGAAATCTACCATCAAAATCAGGTACATTTGCTTATAGACCCAAGCACTGTGACAATCTTCTTATATTTGTTATAAATGGCCTCTTCCTTCTAAAATCAACTTTTATAATGTTTCCAGAATCCATCAGTGCTGCAGCTTCATGGGCTGTTACAATGAGCAGAGCAGGTCTACCGTCCTGCTGCTGCTAGATTACACGGAAAGAGGGAGGAGGTCAAAAGCAGGGGGAGACATGTTCTTCTCATTGCAACAGCACTGAGGGGCTCTGGTAGCATAATTTTAATGAGTAAGGGTACCTGGTTTAAAACAGACAAGGTAAAAATAGAAAGGCATCAAGGGAGCCATCACAACCAGTGCATTCATTAAAAGGAGCATTGATTTACAAGATCTAAACAGATTTGTTTCCCAAAGTAATGATTATATGTCTTCAAAAGATAATCCCTTTGAAAACAGTCCACCCTGGCATTGGCAGATCTCCACGGACCCAGCAGAAAGTTTCTCCCTGGCACAATCATAGAGAAACTATTTACGGCACCATTTTCAAATCTAAACCTGGGCAGAAGATCAGCGCAATGGACTTTTCCTCAATCTTGGACCTCATGCACACAAACTTTGGGACAGGACTGCATTTGTCCGGATATCACACAGATAAATCCATTTCTATGGTATCATACACACCAGCCTGGTGAGAGAGCCGGCTGTCCAAGTTGCATAACTCAGAGCAGGTCCTATCCTTGCCCGTATCTGCATCTTGGATAGTCTTCTCTGCCTTCATTGTTCCACTCACAACGGCCATAATCAACGGACAGTGGATCCATTGTTTGTCCGTGTGCATGGGTACTGCTGGAGCTATGCATTAGGAGGATTTACTTCCTTTATCTTCTATAGCTATAAATGGCTTCAACATTTCTCACTTTTGTACCTGTGATGAGCTGACACACAACTTTGTTACATAACACGTATAAAGAATCTACGGTTATGTCATTGCCATAGAAAACACAAAGGCTGGTGAGGCAAACAGTCTTAGGAAACTACCAAAATGGTTATGGCATGTGACCCAGTAACCATCAGAATAGGGGTGTAATGAGCTGAGCAGGAATTAGGGTCCATTGGAGTGGACACAGAAGGTGCGTTATCTACAGCTTCTTTATAGCATTTAGCCAATTCTGAGACCGATCCCCCCCCCAGGCAATCTTCTTAATAGAGTGGGGTTATCTAGGAAAGCAATTTGAAAAAGAGTGGAACAATTTTCTTCCTAAAGACCCAATGCTGTACTTCCACAGGAGATCCCAGCAAGGGGATACTTTTTCATCACTTTAATGTCTCGGGTGACCCAAGCAAGAATCTCTGACACCCTTTATGTAGGCACCTGCGTTGGACAGACAGTTCGGACTACCAACTATCTGGTTCATACTTTGTACAGCAGAATCACTGACTGAATTCACTTTCCCTGATGCAGGATCTGGAGATTTTTTATTGTCTTCTTTTCCTAAAATAACCAGGTTTTAAAAATGAGCTGCAAGTGCTCTGGGGTGCGTCACCAGAGCCCCTCCAGGTTCTGACAACCCAGGCAATAACATGCCCCTCAGAGCACTTGCAGCTCATCTTTAGAAAAAAAAAAGACACTAACAAAATGCCAAATCCTGCATCAGGGTGCAAAGAAGATTCTGTCAGTGACCCAGCTTTATAATGTATGAATCAGACCACAGATTTCATTTAACAGCAAGCATCTCTTTTTCCAAATATACACCAAGAAACATAAGTAAAGGGCTATACTAGACCCCTACTAACCATACATTGCACAGCAGCTGTACTTTGTCACCTGAGAAGAGGAAGCCATTTCTAAATTTCAGAGGCCAAGTGTCTGACCCAAACTTATTAGTGATATAACTTTGATGACTTTGATCCAAATGTCAGTCTGTGAATATTCATTTAACCAATTACTTTAGATGAATTCACAGCTCACAATACATGAAGTAACTATAATGGATGCAATTTTTCTCTATGGCAGATTTTGTAGCAATTGTTTTTGTCAAATTTGCACAAGTTAAAAAAAACCCATGTGGATCAACGACCCATATACAGCACAGTAACAGCAGCCGCCTAGCCCCATATACAGCACAGTAACAGCAGCCGCCTAGCCCCATATACAGCACAGTAACAGCAGCCGCCTAGCCCCATATACAGCACAGTAACAGCAGCCGCCTAGCCCCATATACAGCACAGTAACAGCAGCCGCCTAGCCCCATATACAGCACAGTAACAGCAGCCGCCTAGCCCCGTATACAGCACAGTAACAGCAGCCGCCTAGCCCCATATACAGCACAGTAACAGCAGCCGCCTAGCCCCATATACAGCAAAGTAACAGCAGCCGCCTGGACCCATATACAGCACAGTAACAGCAGCCGCCTAGTCCCATATACAGCACAGTAACAGCAGCCGCCTAGCCCCATATACAGCACAGTAACAGCAGCCGCCTAGCCCCATATACAGCACAGTAACAGCAGCCGCCTAGCCCCATATACAGCACAGTAACAGCAGCCGCCTAGCCCCATATACAGCACAGTAACAGCAGCCGCCTAGCCCCATATACAGCACAGTAACAGCAGCCGCCTGGACACGGTGCCTGTGGATGTGTTCAGATCATCCCTGTGCATGAAAATGCAGTGATCTGAACATAATTTGTTATACTGACCCTAAGGCTAATGCTTACCAAGTCTGTCACGTGGCAGACTTTACCAAGGTCAAGACTAAAAGGTGATATATACTCACCTGCTGCTTGGTCTTTAGGAGAATCCAGACCATTCCTTAAGGTTTTAGTGACAGGTGGAGAACTTGTTGCAGAGTTTGGTTGTTCCTCCGCTACATGTTCTCCTGAGGATGAGCTGGAGGTGGGAAGTTCTCCATTGCAATTTATAGATTTGACACTCGGCAAAGAACCTTTAACTGGAGAAGCCGGGTCTTTATCGGGCTTCTTCAGTAACTTCACTTTTGTTGGTGGGTTGGAGCTCCCATTTGTCACTTTGGGCCTCGTCCCTGTCCTTACAGAAGAGGCAGGTTTTGGTGTGCCGGCAGCATCTACTTTGGAAGCACTGGTTTCAGCGGACTTGGATAGGTCGCCATTTTCAGATTTGGTTTTTATACTGATTTTTGGTCTGGCCACGGCTGCCTTTTCTGTTGGTTTTGCATCTTTTGCTCCTTTAGTGACAACTTTCTTTATATCCTTTCCTTTTGGGTCCTCCTCTTTTCCTTTTGCAGAAGAACTCCTGGTTAGGTGGTTGCTATGCCCAGAGGCGCCTAAAGAGTCAGATTTCATCTTCCTATGAACGTACAAAACACCGTCTGACTGTCTCTTATTCTCCGTTGTCCGAGATTCTCCCAACTTCACACTTCTAGATCGGTTTTGCTGTGAGGGTAAATAAACAATGACAAACATGTATTCCCACAATATATATATATTTTTTTAGATCAACAGTGTTGTCTAAACTTAGACCCCTTACACACAAGCAATCGTGATGCGCCAAACTCATGTCATACTCACAACTCGTGCGAACAGGAGCGTCCAGCCCAAACACTGAGGAACTAGAACTGAACTGAACATTTCAGTTCTAGTTATCAGCATTCGGAATGACGCTCAATGGTCGCATTTCTCCCCCCATCGCTAGTGTGCAAGTGGACTTAAGCTGGACATACAGAATATAAAAACGTGTCCATAGACTTCAAATGGGAGACAGAGGCCAAATATGAGTTTGTTAAATTATAGAAAAACAAAGGGCGATAACCTAGTGGACTTTTCTATATTATCCTACAGTGTACAGTAGACAGTATCACTTTCCCACAGGCGACAGATGTCGCTTGCCCTTGGGGGTGGTCCAGCGAGTAAACTTTCCATTCACTGACATTTATCACAGAGGCTTTCCCTGTGATATACCTTCAATAAAATGGCCCCAGGCCCTTAACCTGGAATGCAGGAAAATGGGAAGGCAGTCTATGCCCATGATGTTTTCCATTCCCTCTCACTGTCCTGGAAGCCTGGATAAAGCTGGAGCAGGCACATTGTTAGAGGGAGGATATAGGGAATGTATCCATCATAGGCATACACTAGGAGTGCTCCCATATAGTTATATAGCTCATATAGTTATGATGTAAGATAAAAGTGGTGATGTGTGTGGGAAAAAACCCTCATAAGGGGTTGTCCATTTTCAGCATATAACTGGTATTTTGTGTAGTGAAAAGTTATACAATTTTCAATATACATTATAAATTTCTCAATGTTTTCTAGATCTCTGCTTGCTGTCATTACACAGGAAACCTAGTGTTTACTTCCTTTGGATAGAAAATAGTAATGTGATGTCACACAGGTGCACGGCTCGTTATATCATAGAGGGTAATCAGAGCTGTGTGTTATAACAAGATGCGCACCTGTGTGACATCACATGACCAGAGACCAGTTTATATCCACAGGTAGTAAACAATGAAACTTCCTATAGAAGACAATAAGCAGAGAACTAGAAAACCGTGAGGAATTGATACAGAAATTATATTGGAAAATTGTACAAATTTTCATTACACAAACAATATCAGCTGAAAGTGGACAACGCCTTTAAACAATATAATGTAACCCATCATCCATTAATAATGACATCATAACTTTCTCCAAGTCCATGATTATAATTAGCCATCCAGCTTCAGCAGCCGTGTTGGTCATTTATAGCCAATTAAGTATGTATTGTGGATCTTATATGCCTTTTATGTTTAAGGGCAGCAGTATCACATGCAGATTTAGTGGTAGATTTGCACCAAAATTTGCATCTAAAAATGAATGCGGTTCATTCACCATCTAAACTTCTAATGCATTTTCTATTCATTCCAGCCAAGCAGGCTACAAACATCAATCCCACATAAAGGCCATGAGACCGTGCTGCACTATATATAGATATTATGCTTGCCCTTGCAATAAAAGGAATAATGGCCCCAAGTCAGTAAATGCAGCAATTATAATGTCTCAGTCACTGACTATGGAGTCATTTGTTGTTTTTCCAGTTAGATGGAGGCAGCGGCAGGATTAGGATTACTGATGCTCAGATACACAGCACAGTTGTATTGCATTGTATTATCATGCCTTCATAATAGATAGGTAGCCCATAGGCTCAACAGCCACATCATTACAGATACAAACACTCATTTTATATGGCAAATGTAGTCAAAACACACCTGAATATTAATGTAAGGCGAATTGAATTTGACAATTTTCACCCATTTTATGACATGTACTGGATTTTTAGACCCAGAATGTGCAGCGGTGATGAAATCCCTTGTACTTGTGGACACCGCAGCATTCAAAGTAGATACACGCAGAATATATAAGCAATCCAGATGTTTGTCATACCTGAGAGCTGGTGAACGTGGGTTTCTTTGCAAGTCTTCTATCATCCCCTTTGTCAAAGGCAACTAGAACGCAAAGAAAAGACACGGTTAATAAGCCATGACAGCCGGGTTTGCCATATTTATGCATTTGTTAACATCTCAACAAAATGTCCAGCGACTATATATCACTGGAGAGGAGCCAAGAGCTTCTGGGAAATCATGCACCATTTTTTTTCCGTCTTCCCCAATACACAATATCGTGCTGCAAGCGATTCACCTCAGTGATGACGGCGTCTGACACAGCAGCAGTCTATACCGCAGTACAGGCACATGAGTGGCTTCTACTACAGAGGATTAAGCGGCTAAGATTTCTTCTGGGAAATCCATACTGGAGAGCGGAAGTGAGAACATGGGAGCGCTGATGGATGAAGCAATTATAAACCAATTCCATAAACCATGCACAAAGATAATATGTGGAGCTTGCATTATACATGAAGTGGACGTGCAGATTTATTTCTCTTCTGGGTGGCGATTCTTTACATTCTGTTACAATGTATCAACTTGTATTCATATCATATTGTTGCTATAAAAGAATTAGACATGTAGCCATCTCATCCCTGACATAATTTACATTAATGGGGTTTTGGACAATAGAGCAGTATAGGTCATATTGCTGACGCTTCAGATTTAGGATTCTGCTGATGAGATTTATTTTGAGCGACATTTGTTCCTGACATAATAATCTATAGGCAGCACTATCTACAAAGGGACAAGCGGATGCGGCGAAGCTTAAGCAGATCACTTTGATCGGGAGATAGATAATTATAATAGACTCGATTTGGGAAGCATGTTGCCCGTAAATGGAGAATTATGCAAATATTTGTAAAAAAAAATAGCACAAAGTCATCCACCTACCTGCTTGTATTTGCTCCTGATCACTTGGCCGCATCAATTTCCAGCCTTGTGTGTGCCGCACAGCATAAAAGGACTGGACCAGGAAGCTCCACAGCTTATCACGCAGAGTCTGGATCTTGCACGTAAAAACCTGTGTACAAGGAACAAATCAGCAGCTGTTCAGAGGTACATTTCTATGGCAACCCGTCATTATATTCCTCTCCCTCTCTCTGGCTGAATCTACTTACTCCCCGAGCAATGTTAGTGATGTCATTGCATAGACCGTCCTGCCTCCCCTTCCTGCAGCATCACATTAGAAACCAGTGTGAATGTGCAGCGGCTGGTGACAGACGGACGAAAACGCCATCTTAAACAAACATTCTCCATTCTCTCTCTATTGGTATCTTTCTCTACCAGCTGACTGCAAAGTCCAATACTCCAGGGAGAGATTGTGGATGTGAACACATTGTATGATGCAGCAGATTTACCTGCGACGCCTTCTCTACATATTTGTACAACCTATTAAACATGGTTTGTCTTGTGCTTAAAAAAAAATAAAAAGGAGGTTTTGTATTGCAAATATTTTACAGATCATAATACGTCTTACACAAAATAGTCCATGTCAGTAAATAGTGTAACGTGAGCTGCATTGTGTTATACACAAGCACAGAGCACATAATGCAGTCCCCATGTCTTGTTCTAATTGAATTTGATAAATCCTTTAATCTCTTTACTATGCGAGAGCCTCTGGGCTGCGATGCCATTTATTGCACGGGCTCCCAGCATGGAAGAGGTTAATTACAGTCTCTGCAGAGCCAGCACCCCTGTGCTGTTGAGTACCATTTAAAGGGGAAAGCTCTTAATTCGGAAACCACGTCCTGTAGTAGTTTTTGGCTAAGCTATTTTTTACATTTTTTCATGTGAGCTCAATCGGTAGTAGAATGTGCGGATGTTATAGCAAGAATACAGTTATTAATAATTTTTGTTAAAAAGGAATAACACATTATTTCTCCACTAGATTTTCCAGTGCGGTGTCGAATAATGACAATGTTTCAAATGAATGCTGCAGGAAATCAATGGCCTCAGCGGTGACTCTTATATGTAGAGGACTGCTGAGGCCAGTGACTTGCTGTGACGGACAATATAAATGATGTATATGACATCACTGCTGCAAGACAAAAGGGTTCGCAGGGGATTAAAGGGGCAAGTTAAAGCAGAGTTTAAAAGACATGGCTGCTTTCTTCCAAAAACTGTGCTGCACCTGACCATTGTTTGTCCTGGTATTGCAGTACAGCTGCACAGAAATGAATGGAGCTTAGTTGCAATACCATGCACTACCCATGGTCAGGAAAGGAGCTGTTTTTTGGAAGAAAGCAGACATATTTTTTAACCTCCAGACAACCTTCTGCATCCGTCACCTATGGGTAGCCATCTAATCCTTCTGCATTGCAGACCATTGTGTACAATGGAGAGCCTTGTGGATAGTGAGTCCCCCAGTGTTTCATGTAGTAGTGTAGAAGACGTCACACATCGCTGTGCGGTAAAATGAGAGGACTTCCACCTCCCGGGCTGCACACACCTGATTGGTTGTCAGGGATCCATAAAATTGCACATTCCCTGCACATCGTTAGGAAGAAAATAGCCATAAACAGCTACTACACTACAAAACAGGTGGACACGGCTACAGTACTCAGTCTACCGGCAATTCATTCTCGCTTGGATGATGCGGCTGCTGGCAGCTGTACAAACTATTTAATGATGCCATATTTAATGTGACCAGACACACACGTAAACATCAATTGTAATTTGCACAGTTATACATGACCATCTAATGGTTCAGTGTGGATTTGTAACATTTATGGAACAGAAAAAAAAAACACTAATAAAATCCATCAATCCCACAATTTAGGCAGAACAACAGAACAAAAAAGTGACAAAAATATGACAGGTCTACATCAAGTTTAAAAGGGGTATTTCCAGGAAGACAAGATTCTTAAATATAGTCAGGATACCAAAGTAATACATTCTCTAATTCACTGTTAACAAAATCACAGCATTTCACAGACAGAATTCCAACTTGTCTATCAGTCCTGGTATATACAATTTTGGTTGTCCGTGGACAAGACAGTAAGCTCGGACTTTGATCAGATTCTTCTCATTCTTTGATCAGATTCTCCCCCCCCCCCCCTACTGCTGCTTGCAGGCAGGAAGTGTTTGAGACTCACTCTACAAGTTACAGTCAGATAAGGTCTTTATAGCAGAGCTGATTGTGTGTGTTATAGGTGAGTTAGCAGAGAGAGAGTGTCATTTTGTTTAATATCCATCTCATCATCTCTGATCTGTCTCATTTCTTTTTCTGTGTGTCAGATACTAGTAGAACGTTCAGAAGCTAAATAAGTGTAGATGAACCCTGTACCCTGACAATCTAAGCACATTGTCAGCACACAGCATCTCATAGCACATGAAGTTTCCATTATTTTACACTGACCATTACTGAGACACTGCTAAAATAGCAATAAAAACTGAATAAAATTTTAAAATGAGGGGGTAAAAATTATATTTATTGTGTAAATATCACTAGGGGATTAAAATTTGAGAACTTTCTTTCATTGGCAAACCCTTTGAAAGGGTGTCTAAACCCCCTACTTTAAAACGACCATAGTGTAAAACACTACCAGTTTTCCGGGAATACTTTTCCTGCGATCTCTCATTTGAGAAAATTCTGTTTTCATATTAATGCAAATAAACTTTTCGGTGAACAGGTTCGTGCCGGTCTCTGCTCTACTTTGTCAAACATGTTTTTCTAGGTTGTCCACCTCCAACCAAAAGAAACCGTTAACAGAAGGACTCATCCCAGAAATGAGTGGTACAAAGAAAAAAATGGGTGCCCCAGAAACAGTCCCACCCCCGGTGCACTAAAGAGCTAATCTGCATAAAGATAAAAACTGAATCTGTAGTAAAATGACAGATGGCTTAAAAAAAAAAAGAAAAGCATGTCTGGGCAGCTTATAAAGAGGTGCGCTAATGGACATCTACCATGAGTTTTCTCAGGACTACTTTTATTATAGCTCTATATATTGTGCGATTGCGGAAATATAGTTATAAAATGTATGCAAATTAACCTGGGGAGCTCAGGCTACATAATCCGAGCGCCTCAGGAAGACTAGTATTTTAATGTATGCACACCACCGTAGCATTAGCGCCCCAATCACCTATCTATGCGCTCGGGATGGGGGGGGGCATACATTAAAATACCAGGCTCCCCGAGGCGCTCGCCTGACGAAGCCCGAGCGCACTAGGGTACTTTGCATAACGTTTTTAACTCTATATTTCCGTGATCGCGGTATACACAGAGATGTAATAGAAGATGTCGCAAGGAACAATGGTCCTCAGGAACTTCTTACTAGGACACATCTACCATCACTAAGTGACTGGTCACAGTACCTACAACATCTTTAGCTTCTAAGACACACACACACGGTTTGTTTACAAATTTCCCAATTTGTCTATAATGAAAAGATAGTTCCAAGGGGAAGAAGGAGATGAAGGTAACAATAGCTGGGATTTTCCTTTTATGCATTTTCTGTTACGATAGGCCGCAGGTCTAATTACAAAGAAACCGGTCTATTTCATTCAAGTATTCCAATTACATTGTGCAGGAACTCCATGGGTTTGCCAAAATCCAGTCCTTACTGAAAGCAATCTTCCTCCCATGACTAAATAATTTCTATGCTGGGGCCTAGGTTTTCAGTATAGACAGCGGCTTGATGACCTCCATCACTCCCACAGTGTCTGCTTACCCGGCAGCAAAAATGCTTTACCCATTACAATTTCTATCACAGACGAGCAGCATATTATGTCTCCAACACAATTATACAAGTCTATAAACTGAAGACTAAAGCTGCTCATTTTATTTGATCCTTATTGGCAGTGTTCCCTTTTTGTATTTGGGGACCGTCTGCACCCAATTTTTTTTTTTTACCAGGGACTGGGCCGGGTAAAATTGTGTACCCCGCAAAAAGTCCATATCTAACCCCAACCAATATAATGTACCATTTACTGCAGTCCCATGTTTAAAATGTCCCCTTTCCTGCAGCTGCCCTTTTTTCTGTATCCCCTTTTTAATGTTTTATTAAGAACATTAGGACATCACATTAAGTCCTATGGCTTTCAATACCTCTCCTCTGCTGAGGAGACAGATCTATAAATCTAGATATCTCCTTTCTTCTGGACAGAATTTGAGAGTGTCTATTGGCCATATCCTCCGTCTTCTCTTTCCATTTTCTAACATGGACAAACTGGGATTTAAAATCTCCTCCACCTAACACATCCCTCCCACCAGACCTAACCATCACAATTCATGAACTCATACTCTTCCTAGTCACTAAAGTCTGCTATATATGGCTCGGGGGGCAATGAAAACAATAAAATGCCTTATACTAGCTCCCCTTCAACTGCGGGATCCACACACACATGCACCTAGAGTAGCTGTGAATAAATCCCACATTCACACCCAGGAAGCGAATACGAGATCAGTCCTAAAGGTTTTCTAAGACTAATCTTTTTTTTTTTTTTTTTAATCCACTCTTTTTTATTAAACGTTTTTTCAGTTTACAACAAACACCATAAAACAAACATACAGTTTACATTATACATCATACATTATGTGATGGGGTTATCATTGTATACAAAAGCAGACCAAATCTATGACCTCCAATGACATTCACATCCATAAAGCTTATGACAGCCATTTTCCGTTTGCAATAATTACACCATGTTTCCCATATCGTGTCTTATAAAGTGTTAAACGGGTCCCTGCGCAGGTGCACACATGGGAGTCTCGGCGAATCGAGCCAAGGCCCCCATATTTTCTCAAATCGCTTTTCAGCCTTTCTCTTAATATATACCCCCTTCTCTAGCCTAATTATCCTGTTCATTTTAGTAATAAATTTCTGTTTAGTAGGAGGAGCAGCCTGTATCCAGTGATACGCAACCAGTTTTCTCGCTTGATATAACATACGAGCAATGCCCAGTCGAGGTCCCCTTTCATCTGTTACTTCATCTACCCAACCCAGAATGCAAACCATAGGAGTGGCAGGGATTTGCACATCATATACCTTTTTTACAAGTTCCAGTACCTCCTTCCAAAACCCAGTTCCCACATCATATGGAGTAGATGTGCCCCATCACTACCACATCTGGGGCAACAATCATCCCCCTTATGCCAATTCTACACAACCACACTGGCGTCTTATATGTTCTGTGGCATAGGAATAATTGAGAGAGCCTATGCTTCTCGCTTGGAGACAGGTCTGGTGTCCAAGCTAGAATATGGAGGTCCATTGTTAGTCTGTTATAGGCCCAATATCAGCTTCATTTAGATCGGATTGTTAACGGGAATTTTTTATGATATTCATCTAATAGTTGTCTATATAGAAGCGATATTGTTTCCCTACCACTTCCTGGGGAGATCAAAGTGTTAATGACTAAATGGTTTTTAATGGTCAATGGGGTACTTTTCATTTGAGTATCTAGGGCATGCCTTAAATGGAGATACCTATAAAACATGTTATGTGGCAACTGATACTCCTCCCGTAGCTGCTCAAAGCTCTTCACCACCCCATCGGATACTACTTGTCCTACCCTATGAATCCCTTTATTTTCCCATACCCCTACTTCTTGTAACTTATTTACTTCGATGAATTGTGGGTTCCTCCATAAAGGAGTGATCTTTATACAGCTCTCCAGTCCAAGCATCAGCTTAGCTCTCCTCCACACCTCTATTAATAAAGCTGCCGTAGGGAGCATGTCCGGGGGTCGGGTCTGGGCACCTATTTCCAGTAGGTAGAGAGGGGGTCTCCCACCAATCTAAGACTAATCTTGGTGGATCTAATACAATTAATACAACTCTAAATCTTGAGGACCTAAACCCCATGTCCATGACAGCATGTAGTTTTGTGGTGATGGTTGACCAATTAAAAAGGGTTCACCAAGAGTAACTAAAACTATGTTACCCCCACAGTCCCTCCATGCCGTGCACCCATTTGTTTACAGGGGCACCGAGGCTCCACTTAGACAACTTCCAGGCGGCTGGGCACGCCAACCTGACTACTGTCCCAGTGCTGTATCAGGTGCAGGGACATGGTGACCGTCTGGAAGCTCAGCGGAGCCTACAAGCCCCTGTAACTAAACAGGAGTGTGGCCTAGAGTGTCCACGTTGTGGGACACCAGGAGGGATCAGGGGGGCAATTATTTTATGCACCCCTTTCCCCCCAGCAACCTACTTTTTTTTAAATTTACTCTCGGACAACCCCTTTAAAGAAGACCAAGCCTAATATAAATATTCATAGTAGACGGTTCTTTGTACTTGTGTACATACACCCTGGGAGAACTGTATTCCGGTCTCCATTTGCTGCTCTGTAATTGTTGGCAATGTTTGAATAACAGTATCAGTATCATGCTCTGCTAAAAATCATTACCTCCAGGAGGAGGTTTGGTAGTCCTTTCATCATACAGCTAAATAAGAGCATTGAGACACCTACCATTTCATTTTCTGATGCCAAATGTAATAAGTCATCCATAGCCATGTAAAGAGAGGAGCAGTTCTGAAATGAAATGTTTTTCTCAATTTCATTAAAAACATGTTCTAAAAGATACGGTCGGCTGCTCATCCCCTGGGCCTAAATGGGGAGAAGAAATGCAATGCTGTTAAATTATTTCTGATGACAGAAATATAAAATACAGGAAAGAAATTCTGGCCACGAATACAACAGAGGCACCGAAAATGTATGAAACAAAATACAGGTCACCACAAAGGCCATGACCACTGGTGTAGGACGGGGCTATATAATCACCAAGGTTATCGGCTATAGAGAAAATTGGTGTAATGGATGCCACCTCCATCACAAGGAGATAAAGGTTATGCATTATATATCACGAAAACACACATATAAATAACACACCCCAACAGTAACCCCAATACATTCACATTATGAAGGAGAGTAATCAGGATCAACCACAAATACCTTAAAGGTGTTGGCCAATTATTTTTGTAAGGTGTGGGGGTTGGGATATTAGGCAACTTGACATGTATTAAAAAGTTTTGCAACACTTTCTTAAAATGTAAAGTAAAACCTTTAGTAAGCTGTGAAGAGAGCTCAGAACCAAAGAAGTCAAGCTCTCCACGCCTCAGAAAACCCCTTCTGCTGTGATTGACATCATTTATCAGACTTCTGGAGAGCCAGTTACTTATATCCCCGGATGCAGGATCATCACTTACAGCAAAAGGGGAAGTTTTGGGTAAGGGAGAGCTTGACTTCAGTACTAAACTCTCCGCCTCCCTGACTTTACAAAAGGTTTATAGATCTCACTTTGAAGTGGATTTTCTGGATGATGCCACCATACTGGGTCATGAAATAAGCATAATGTGAAAGGTTTTAAGTTGCTTTATAACATACTGGTAGTAGTTTATTAGGTGAATTTATGCTGACAAGTTCCTTTAAGGTTCTTTTTGTTGGCATAGCTTACTCCGCAAAAATATAAGAGACTTTGAAGCTGCTTAGGTTACACAATTTTGATGGGCAAGTCGTAAAAGTGTCTGAAAAAAAAAATGTTGGCCAAAACACGTAAAGGGAACCTGTAGAGCCCTATTAACTTACTGACCCCCTTCTTTTAGCTAAAAATTGTTTCCCTTACATCCGCGTCAATCACATTTTATCTTATATTACCTGGCATCAGAGGGGACGTGTCCTTCTCGGCCGGCCCCTCCCATCTAATCCTCCCCATGTCTTATGCCTCCTTACTATTTAGCAGTTCAAGTCATGTGACCATGGTGACATCTCAGGTCGTTTAGCCTTTTAACAATAGCAAAACTGTACTTTGCATGTATCTGACCACAAAGTCACAGCAGCCTCCATGGACTACTACTCTCCTTCCTCCATGTGATTTTATGTGATGACATACATGGTGTACTGTTTGCTATTGTTAGAACCTGCCATGATGTTACTGGTCATATGTCAAGAATGTAACATAAGGCACCATGTAAATAAATTCACACAATATTTCCCATGTGTACATAGAGCTTTATATGTCTGTAGCTGAATATTAGCAGACCGTCCCTACAGCACAAGGAGGAAGTACAGTAATTTGAAGGGACACAAAGCCGTCAGTCAAAATAAGGGGGCGTGGTTCACTGCCAGCCTGGGAGAAGAAACGAGTCAGAGCCAGCAGACATGACTTAGTAAAAGTTAATTAATTTGCATATCCAAAAACGTCTGCAATTAAGGTACAGGGCCACATTGGCAGCTAATTTTAGGTGATATGGGGAGGACTTGCAACCGTTTATCAGTAGGCATTGTTAGTCAGGGTGGTAAAATTTTGGTGACAGGTCTTCTTTTAAAAAGTTTGCTTTTAGCAAAAAAATAAAAGTTTCTCTGGTAAACATATTGTTACCATCAATATAATGGGGCAGAAGTATTTATATTATGTTTTAGATGTCAAAGCAAAACTCCCCCCAATTTTTATGACATTTTCCACCATACTAGTTCTCATATTCATCTTCAGAAATATCTGCTGTAGATTAGTATAGGTACCTCAAGCAGTTCCGGGCGCACGTATTAGGGACCACTCTCATGTGCAAAAAATGTTATCACTCATGGGTTTTTTTTCCCCTTACACTATGTGACACTGAAAGAATTGCAAAATAACAACTCAGGAAGAAATTACTTTAATATTACCTGTAACAAATCAGTAAAACTTTCACTTTTTATTATTTGGGAAAAGTTAGCCACCATGAATTTCACACATTCTTCCTGTAATTCTGATGCCAAATTTCGTGCCTTTTCTGCCCACTTCACCTCAGGAAGACTGCTGATCAGCCGGTCACTTTCCATCAACAGAAACGCTGCATTCCTGTAAGACTGAAAAACAATGGATATTGTGAAGGAATTCTGCAAGTAACATACAGAGAAAGCCCCCAGAACCATCTGCCTTGTGCAAGCTTTAACATTTGGGGAAGAAAAGCCCCTCACACGATATCACATCGTGTCATGTCAGACTCCATAGACATCGCTCCATGCCGAAATGTGTGCAATTAGGAAACTGCGATGACAGCAGAGATGACACTAGACACACGTCAAAGTCAAGTTGTCAGACAACACAACACATTCATGATCAGAGACTATAAACAAGTGTGGCAACATTCTAGAATTCAGAAACGATTCATTGTTCTCTGTACAGAAACAAATAATTCAACAGTGCTGTACAGTTGAAAATGGGGTCATAAACTTGTTCTCATCTTAAAAAAGGTGTTTGCCCATGAAAGAAAGTTTTAATCCCCCAGTGAGGTTTACACAATAAAGATACATTTTCAACAGTGTAAGATTCCAAAATGTGGGTGAGGACTCTCTAACCAGACACTTCATGATCCCTCTAGTGCTATGAGCAGATCATATGCTTAAATCATCAGGGTACAGGGTTTATCTACACTTATTTTGCTTTTGAACATTTTAATAGTATCTGACAGAGAGAGAGACACAAGACAGATCAGAGATGATGAGATCTCTGGAGATATGATCCAGGAGATGGATATAAAACACAATGTCAATCCCAGCTCTGCTAAAACACACAGTCAGCTTTGCTATAAAAACTTTGTCTGTAGAGTAAATTGGCCAGCAGGAAGTGCCTGTGCCTGAGCTGGTCTTGTAATGCAGGGGGGTGGGGCAGGAAGCACTGCAGTGTGCAGAAAAGAGAAGCTATTCATGAGAATAATCCGACCATAGCCAGAAGATTTACAGTCATATCCAGAAACAACCAAAATTGTATACACCAGGACTGATAGAGACAGGTTGGAATTATATCTGTGAAATGCTTTTTTTCTTTGAATTAGAGAATGTGTTATTTTGTTATATAAGAAGCTTGTCTTTGTGGGACCCCTTTAATGTAATGAGAGTATAAAATACACAAAACTAGATTTAACTGGAAGGAAGAAAATTATATATCAGTAATGTAACTGCATTAACAACCTTTAGCCATATCCCTTCCACATTTGGATCTGTGCCCTGCACATGTATCGGAGGAGTAGATATATACATGCTATTGTGCACAAGTCTCTATATGTAAATGTATATTGTCAGGTACTGCATGTGACTCCTGCTATCAGGATAGAGGCAGTCCCTGGGTTACGTAAAATATTCTTTAGGTTTGTTCTTTAGGGGAATTTGTTTGTTGAAATTGTATTATTTAAAATTGTACCTCCAGAGAAAATTATTTTTTGTTCCAGTGACAATGACATTTTCATAATTTTGCGCTGTCATGGGAACAAGTATTATCAATAAAACTCATTTACAGACACATTACAGCGGATCACTGCAGGTTGTAAAGCATCCAGAGAGCTGTACCAGAGATCAAAGTGGGCAAAGAGGTCCGTCAGGTGTCCTTAAGTTGGGGACGGAGTGTATATCCGGCAGCTGGTGTAGTGTTATAATATATTGTATATACATACATACACATTAATAGTGGTCCAGAAAAGGAGGCCTCTCTATGTATTTTGTATTGTATTTTATGTAGTTACATGTATGTTATTAGGATCGACTTGCAGCACTGCGCTATATAAATAGAGGTGAGGTATGACGGACCGGAGTAGGTGTCTGGGTAACATAACACAAATTAAAGGGCTGGACAGAACTAAGGAACCGAGAACGGGAACCAAACCCCATTCCCTTTATCAAATTCCCTGCCTACGAGAGCTCAATCAATACTGCTGCAAATTACTGAACGGAATATTGCAGTGTGAACAGGATCCCATTAACATCAGTGTCGTCCAAATTCTATTTACCAATCACAAATGATCAGTAATACAATTATCACATTTCTACACAGGTTTCATCTGTCATAGAACATCCCCTTTGCATGATGAGATGTACAACCAACCAACAAGTATACTCTTATAAATAGGGTTATTCAACAAATGAGAACACAAAACACACAATTATGCTAATGAGTCTTGGGGGGATCTAATGGAGGTTTCGAGAGCCCCTCCATGAGGCCATTTCACTGGTTGTTACAATGAACAGAACAGGTCCCCCCCCCCCCCTGCACTGTCATGTTCTGCAGAATCATGGGCTGCTACAGAGGGGCTCCGGAAACACCCACCATAATCTGAAGTTTATTTTGAAAGGAAGGAGGAAATGCATGGAAGCATGGCAAATGGAGAGTAGCCTGGTAAAGGTAAAACCTCTGCTAGCTGTTACATACCTGCACTTGGCTAATTAGAGACTTGCTTAGTTAAGCAAAACTTTTCATGATTTACACTTGTACATCAAGTCATAACACATCAGTAACTTCAAATTACATATTACAATGATCATAAGGTGACAAAAAAAAAAAAAAAAACTCATATGGATGACATCACACATTTCCAAATTCTAGAGGTCTGTGGAAGTCACCTACTGCAACACAATATACATGATATGTTTGATGACAAGCCCCCAGAACTGAAAGCTCACATCAACACCAAGATGACAGTGTCATTGAAGCACATCGTAAAACATGTCAGTCACATTCCTGGTGCAGAGAATTAATTCTGATCCTGGAGGCACTGACCTATTTAGAAATCCTTGTTAACAGAACAGAAGCGCCGGGCGAGGAGCTAATTTTAACTTTGGTCCTGAATAAATAGATTATAGATCATGCAGTCGACCCAGTGAGTACCATTTATGCTGTGTAAGCATAATTTACTATGATGTTGCAATATATATATATATTATTTTATTTACTCCACTCACATTTAGGCATTACCTTCTGCTTACAGTATTATCTAGAAAAATACAGACACAGTCAAAGGATTTGGCAGAACTTATAGTATTCTAGGCACAACTCGTTAGGTTTCAGCAGAATCTACATGCATCACTGACTGTGTCCAATTTAATATATTAGAAAAACTCATCTTGTGGGGCAGTCAGAAGCGACAGAGCATGGAGACACAAAGTTACCACCCCCAGCCACCAGTTAGACAATGTGCCGGACAGCCTGCATTATAATAGAGATAAAAGACAATTAGCTGACTATACTTACAAGTGACTGAACCAAAACGTCAAGGCAGTTTTTCTGCAAGTCCGCCGGCAAATTGGCAAAGCTTCTCTCTGACCAACATTTCACAAAATACTTCTCAATCCACCTAAATAACAAGGGTGAAATAGCAAAACGATAAAATAACAACACTCAAATCATAACAAAACAATTATAGCAAATAAATGTGAATAGCCAAACATTACTATAAACCGGGAAACTTCTGCAAAAAGCAGAATCGTCTAGGTCAACATAAGGAACATTTAGGATACAGTCCATAAATTATTGCAATTTAACCGGAAGTGTACTAGTAGTTGTTATGGCCATAACTGCGGACAGTGTTAAGTCTTGTCCCCGAAAATCTGTGAAGCTTGGTGAAGGTTGTTAAAAGCTGCAGGACTATGAAAATGCATTAATAATCCAAGATAGTAGCTGGACTTAGTGCACTGAGCTCTCGTCACAAAAAGCCATAATAAGTTCTGGTTAGATATAACAGCAGAGGGGAGGAGCTGCGGATCAGTTAGAATGCAGAGTTCTAAAAAGTAGCATTGTGAGAACACGCCCCCATTGCTTCAAGTCCAGCTACAATTCTGGAATATAAATGTAAGACTACACAGATCTATAAAACGGCTGGTAGTCTCCATTTAAACAGGGTTTCTGGTAATAAAGGTATATCATTTCAATAAGAGATAGCTGCTAGATCATTGGCCAATTTAATTAATTAGTGGATGAACCACAATCAAACAGCTCCAATCACTTCATCTTTGACCAGCACTGTATTTAAAGTTAGTATTCAGACTCAGTAGCCCAATCCTTATAGTCAGCAGGGTTGTCAGTAATCAATCCCACACTCATTTAGCAGTCTACTTGCAATTAATACAAAGCCCATAGTAACCAAAATGTATCATCTGAACGAATCACATGTACTCACCGCATACATGAAGTATACAAAGGCTCTTCTCCTACGGAGTGTGCAATATACAGGCATTCCACCACAGACTGCTGCATCCCCACTACAGGCTAAAACACAATGAATAGAAATACATATAATAAATAAATTGCTTCTCAATGTCAACAATAAAACAGACATTTCAAGTATAAACCATGTACACGTTATCACCAACAAACAATTCCCACGATCTGCTGGTAAGAAGTGTTGATGGAATCGTTTACTTCCTACAGGTCCAGATCAAGAAACAAGTTTATTGTTACAAGACAACAAAGACTTTCTATAGTCCTCCAAGACAGACACTCCCACCCTATGTTTCCCAGCAGAGAGCGGCATCCTCTGTACAGAGGATGAGGTACAAAGACTTGTGGCTAGAGAAAGGGATCCCACTGGATTTAAAGGAAATCTATATTCTATAATCTAGATTTCTGTGACTGCGGAATATAGAGTAAAGTCCTAAGGAACATCTTACTAGGACATGTCTACCATCACTAAACTGGGAGATGTCCATCACAGATGCTGTAGCCCTGGGAATTTGACATTTAACCCCATTCACTTGCATTACTTTAGGACTTGCATAGCTATCTTTGGTCTGGTGATAGGATTTACATTTAAAAACATGTAGCCCAAAACAATAATACCATAAAAAAAAAAAAAAAAACACCACTTGAATGCAAATTTCTAAATTCCTATCATCTTGTAGGAAATGATTCATCTGACGTTCTGTAGCAGATTCTCACACTTTGGTAGGAACAGATGTCTGTATCACTGCTATGTCATCTGCTGCCATCCAAACATTTCTAAAAATGTTACTGCTGACACATATAAACACAAGGAAGACAAGAAGAACTACTAGAGAGCAGGTCATCAGTGATGTCTCTACATTGGGCTTTGATTCTGTCTGATACAGCTTTGATGTGATTTTTTTTTTTTTTTTTTTTTTAATACTAGTAGGATAGGTCCTGTTACTTTCCTCTTGCTCTAGAGGTACATGCAGACCGAGTCTGGGTTTTTAAAGTTCAGGTTTTCTGATGCCCCTTCTGAAACTAAAACCAGAAGCAAGAAAAAAAAAAAAAAAAAAAAAATGGAAGAGGAGCCGCACATGTCAGTTGTACTTCCTCTCACATTACGACCCAAATCAGGTTTTGATTTAAAAAATAAATAAATAATAAAATAAATAAAAAATTCTTAGAAAACCTGTATTTATGAATACAGTCTTAAAAGGGGTTCTACCAAGTTTGACTATTATCCCCCATCTGTAGGATTGAAGAGAACAATCTGATTGGTGAAGGTCTGTCTTCTAGGAAACCCAATGATCAAAAGAATGGGGTCCTGTTCTCTTCAATTGAATCAAGCGACAGAGAATTCATCCTGCCGTTCCTATTCATACCCATTCAATTACTGACGCGCTCATTTAATTGAAGGGAACAGCAAGAACTTGCTTTACCTGCCTATCCATTCACTCAGCGAGAACATGACACCAGTTCTCGTGATCGTGGGGGTCCCAGCTATCAGAATCCTACTGATAAAATTCTTATCTTGTAGATAGGGGATAACAATCCAACTTTGAAAGAACTCTACCACCAGGATTGTAAACCAAGCACACTTACATGCTGGTGCGTGCCCTTCTGGTAGTATCCACTCTAATTTTAGCTTCTTATGTTTTTAACAAAAAAATATATGCAATTGAGCATGAGGGCTGCAGGCCCCATTAACAGCTATGGAGCCTGGAGCCCTCAGGCCGTTTTGCATAACTTTTAAAGCCTTTTTTGTACACACCAGCATGTAAGTGTGCTTGGTTTACAATCCTTGATCCCGATGGTAGATTTTTATGAATGGGGTGGCAGGGTCCATGGTTGTACTGCAGTTCCACCCGTTAGTAAGGGATCCTTGTTCTCCCGATAGCAGAGGGTCCCATGATCAGCTAGTTACAACTTACAGCAAAACGTTAACAGGAATGTTATTTTTAGCTGGTGACAGGTCCCAGTAGCCTTTGCTATGCATTTTAAAAACTCCTTTGTTAGCATTCCGAATACTGCCACTACTTTATAAAACTTTATTTCACATTACCTGGCTCCCTGTCTATGAATCCCTCCCCTGCCTGCTCAATGCAGAGGGAAGGGGCTGGATGAGTGTGGAGGATAGGCACAGATAATGTGAAATAAAGTTTTATAGAGTAGTGGCTATATTCAAAATGCTGACAGTCATTTTTAAAATCATTATAGCATAGACTAGTGAAACCTGTCACCAGCTAATAATTTAAATTTCTGGCAACACGTTAGTTTTAAATACTTGAGATAAAATCAATGCTTACAGGAATAAAAATGTCAAAATCTTGACCCTTAGGGCTCATACGCGGCCGCACATCAGTCCCCATTGACGTCTACAGTGTCAGGTCACAATACGGGGAGCACATATTGTCTCACCTCACCCGTGCACGGCGAAATAAAGGAGATGTCCTATATTTCGCTGTGTTGCAACACAATCCCTGCTGTATGGACAGGGGAGGGGTGAGCAGTGCTCTTCCCTCCACCCCACTGATGTTTGCTACCCAAAGTACATTCTTAAACAGGTGACTTATAAATGTCCAACAATAAACACTTTGCTAGATGAAGTACCTTCAGGAAAAATTTACAGTAATCTCTTTTCAAGGCATAAATGGCAACTTCTCGAAGTCCTTCCAATCCATACATGTCAGCAACAGAGAGAATCTGACTACAATAAAAAGAAAACAAACCTGGTGAAGACGCTTATCAGCAGGCGATTACATTGTTAATGCACCAATATTACAAAATGAATACTTAATGGGGGTTTTACACCCTATTGCTATTGAGGGCCCATCCCTTATTCATAAGTATCAGTGGGGTCAGACACGAAAGACACTTTCTAATAAGTCTCTGCGTTGGGATTTACAGAGAATGGAGCTGGTGGAACAGCTTCATTCTCTGGTACTGGTGGTGAAGTTTTCTAATTCCCAATATAATTAAAGAGGACGTTTAAACAATTATCGTTTTATTTATTAAAGCAGATCTAACTTTTCTTTGCAGAAATCATCAGTGCGTAGAGTATATGAAATGACACCGTCTCTGGTTATGAGATTAGCAGACTTAAAGACAATGACCTTTGTGGAGTTACAAAGTATACTTTTTACACTTATGTTCCCCTTGACTAAAGAAAGGTCTAAACAAAGGTCTGATTACATCCCCATTAAAGGGATTTTCCCACGAACTAAAGTTAGGCCCTATCCTCAGTGCTGGGAACCCCACAGATCGTGAAAATGAGGGGTCCGACGGACCTCCGCCAGACTAATGGAGCAGACGGCGGGACATGATTGTTCTGCTCTACTAATCGGATGGAAATTATGATCCGGTGCTCGGTAATTTCCGTCAGCTCCATAGAGATTACTGGAGCAGAGCGTTCAAGCGCGGCCGTCTGCTCCATTAGTCTGACGGAGTGACGGTCTCACAGATCCCTCGTTTTCGCTATCTGTGGGGGTCTCAGCACTGAGATCCCCACTAATCAGCAAGTTAGGAGCTATCCAGGGGATAGGTCGTAACTTTAGTTCGTGGGAAAACACCTTTAAGAGCATTGGCGCCAACCTAAAACATAAATATGGGCTCTAAACTGTATAGAACGGCTACAGTAACATGCACTATTAAATGATGACTAGTATGCCCTACATATATAATCCCATATAACAGCCTGTTGGAAAGTAATGGAATGCTGAAAAGTTACTGCACGTTGCTGTGTTCACTAGATTGCATATAAATTATATTTATAAACTGAAAGGAAAAAAAAATAATTACCCTGCATCAGTGTTGCTTGGAAGGTCCATTATTCCTCCATATATAAAGTGTAGGATCACCATCATATCTGCTTGTTTAACACTACAAAGATGAAAAACTATTAATACAAGCATTTTGTACAATCACAGCAAATATTATGGCTGGACATTTATAACACCCATTGGACAATGCTTCAAAGGGAAGCCGTAACCATAATTTACTCTGTTAAATGACTAGACACTAGGGGAAGATTTCATATAAGTGCAAATGAATGGAGAAGAGTCATATTTGCCTTAGAGGAGTCAAGTTTAGATAGCACTAAACTTCAGACACCACCATCTTCAGTAGTATAGTACCAAAAAAGAGGAGTCTGTTGTCAAACTAAAGATATGAATCTCATCTTTCAGATAACATCAGGCTTGATCTATAGAACAGTCAATTAAAGGGGTATTCCCACAAAGAAAAGTCTTAAATATAGTAAGGATAACAAAATAACACATTTTATAATTCACTGTTATTAGCAAAAATGCAGCATTTCACAGATAAGTCCACTGTCAGTCCAGTTGTACACAATTTTGGTTGCTCCTGGATATGACCGTAAATCTTCTGACTAGGGTTAGGCAGGACAGATTCTTCTCATGAATAGCTTCTCCTATCCGCTCCCTGCAGTGTCTCTGCACTGGACCCACAAGACAAGCTCGGACAAACGCACATATGAGCACTTCTTGACAACAAGCAGCGCCATGTGGAGACTAAATCTAGAAGCTATAGACACATACAATCTATATAGCAGGGGGAGGCATATAGCAGAGCTGATAGTGTTTGTTATAGCTCAGATGTAGCAGAGCTGAGAGTCATTGTGTGTTATATCCATCTCATCATCTCCGATTCGACTCATCTCTTTTTTACTAAGTGTCAGATACTAATGAGTGTTCAGAAGCTAAATTAAAGTGTAGATGAACCTGGACCCTGATAATGTAAGCAGATTTTCAGAACACAGAATCTCACAGCACTGAGGAATTATGAAGTATCTGCTTAGAGAGTCCACGTGCACACTCTGGAATCTTACACTGACCATCAGTGAGTGATAGTTTTATTGCTAATTTAGCTCCTAAGTAAAATTGTAAAGTAAGGGGTTAAAAAGTATCTTTATTGTGTAAATATCACTAGGGGACTGAAATTTGAGAATTTTCTTTCAATGGCAATCCCCTTTAAAGACGTGGTTAGAAATTCAAGCTGCATATAAAAATTAAGCCTTTATTTTAACTTTTGTATATCTTTTGTTCTCTAGCTCACAGAGCCACAAACCTGATGCCATCAGACTCTTACCAGTAATATAACATCAAAGCCATCTTGGTACTACAGAACTAAAGATGGAGGCCTCTAAGATAACCCTCCCTCCTGCAGACTCTAAACTTTATTCATCATTATAGAAAAAATATTAGTAGAATCAGCCAACTCTAGAATGGGGCGAGAACACATAGAAGGAGTCCTAACATTTGCTCCCTTGGGATCTGATCTGTCCTTTAAACAGGCAGATGAAGATTACATGGAAAGACCATTTACGATACGATACGAACGAGAGCGTCCATGATATGTTAATATGTCATTACCCTTCAATCTTGATGAGGTCTTGAGAGGTCTCGGCCCAGCATCCACTCAACATAGCAGCAAAGTAACTAGACCTGGCACACAGGATAGCCCTGTAAATGGTAGAAGTTGATAATAAATTACAGTATAAAACTTGCTTTTAGGAGGAGCTCTACCTCATGGGCATACGTTTGTGTAAATGCGGCCTTAGATATGTGCAAATCAGAAAAGACAAAAAACAAAACCTGTCCATTTTACACAAATACAAGATTCTTGAGCATAAACAAATGCATAATTGTATAGAGCATCATTTTATACTTGAGGATAACCTTCATGAATATTAGTTTATACCAGTCACATGATACGGTATGTAAAAACACAAAGGGACTGACCCAATTACCATTTTTATCTGTTCCCCACAGTGTTACAGTCAAAACTGGCTTAGCGCAGTGGTAGAGATGTTAGTACGTGGCAAAGCATGAGTAAGAATCATCTAAAATCTGCACATCATGCTCAAAAAACAGGAGTTAGGCACCAAGCTTAATGTTCTCTGCAAACATTGTGATATCCAGGACATTAAAATGTATAATGTGCAAAAACCAACCTATAGCAGAATATAATTATATAACTATCCATCCATCTATGGGAACCTATAGCCACACTTAAACGGACCCATCTTGAAAACAGATCTTTTAAAACTGCCATTATACAGCAGTACAACTATCCCTATATTGTTATTCTCCATGCCTCAAAACTACCACAGTCCCTTTGTAAAGTCGGACTGATTTGGTAAGTTCTGTGTTGCGCTGGGTAATCTGTGTGCTATATAACTAAAGGAATTATTAGTATTATTATCATCACCATCTAAACAAATAGCCCAATATGAGTCCTATCAGTCTTTCCAGTGAGCTGTAGTTGGCATATTAATATGTCCTTCCTGCTCAGCCAAGCCTCCAGTTCCCCTTACTGAAGAGTATTCCTGATGGAGAGGAGAGCCGATTTCTTTTCGGTTACTAACACACAGGCAGTCTCTCTCTCAACCCCCTCATTCACCACCGCTTCAGAAATTCTCTTTAGGGAGTCATGGGATATAAATATGAGAGGCTGAGCCCCATACCACTACTACATAGCAATACACATAATATTATGTACATCATAATATGTATATATATTGGTGCACCTCTGATATTGAGTCACACAGCCAGTATGTGAATGATATAGCAGAGCAGAGTTCACTTCAGTTTCATTGTTACAGTTTAATGTGAATCTTTCTCTTCTAATATAAAAGAATAAACATATAAAGTGCTAAATACCTGTGCACACGAAAATGAGCTTCTTCCACTTGGATGGTTAGGTCAGTGGCAAAGGACTGTGTGAAGAGCAACAGCAAATCTTTGCCAAGGTCAGAAGATGCCTCAATATTAGACAGGTCTATAGGATCTACAAATAACATAAAAGACAATCTTCTGGTAACAACTTATAAATTAAAGCAGAAAAATGATACATGCACCTCAAGTAGTCATCAAACTAGTAAATCAGTAACCCAGGCTGGTAAGTTTAGTGGTAACAGGAACATCAATTTAAAAAAATGATAAATAAGCATATGACTTGTAATCATATATGAAATCCAAAATCATTAGGACACAGATACACCACCCACAAGAAGAGCCGCAACTACCAGAAGAGAGCAGCGGAGATACCGTATATACTGGAATCTAAGCTGACCCGAGTATAAGCAGAGACCCCTAATTTGAACACAAAAAAACTGGAAACCTATTGATTCAAGTATAAGACTAGGGTGGGAAATGCATTGGTCATAGCCTCCCCAGTATATAGCCTGTCAGCTCCCTTCTGATGACCCCCCCCCCCCCGATTGTGTCCCCACTCGCTGATATCATAGTGTGTGCCAATGCTGGTGCACATAGTAGAATGTCAGCGAGTGGCTGACGTCACGATCCCTGCAACGGACCATGCGGGGACACAGAACCAATGCCGGAGCAGCGCTGTATACAAGAGGATCTGCCGGGGGGTGGGGCGCCAGGTGACGAATACAGTTTGTTTTTTTCTTGACTCGAGTATAAGCACATTTTTTGTGCTAAAAAACTCGGGTTATACTCAGGTATATAAGGTACATATCATTGTGTAGGGTCTATACCAGTGATGGCTGAGCTATGACTTGCGTATCAGACGTGACACGCAGCAAGATGGCCGCCTCCGGAGGCGGAGCAACCATCCTGCCAAGAAAGCAGGACTTGCACCCAGACAGCTGGGAGCACTAGTACCGTGTCCCACTGTTGTCCTATCAGCAGCAGAAAGCTGGACCAAGGACCAGTCCAGGGACTACGGAGGGGGTATGCGAGTCATCTCAGGTATGTGTTCTCCGAACACACTTAAAGGAAATCTACCATTTGCTTTTATGCATTATGTACCAAACATACCTTGAGAATGCTGAGGAGAAGCGCAGAGGCAGCCAGAGGAGCAACAGAGCCTCATTATTATAATTTCATAATTGCTTTTTTCAGCAAAACCACTCAGTTTAGGGATTAAACAAGACATGTTTCTGTATCAGTGTAACTACAGCATTCTCAAGGTATGTTTGGTACATAATGCATAAAATCAAATGGTAGATTTCCTTTGAAGGAAACCTGTAACCAGGAATGTAATTTTTATCTGATGACAGGTTCCAATAGCCTATGCTATGCAGATTTTAGGGAAGGGCAATGTTTTTCTTTAAGAGATAAATGGAGCAGAATAGACACGCGCAGCCGTCTTCTCCACAGAGGTACCTCAGATCCCACCGTCCTCACCATTCTCTTGATCTGTGGGGGTCTCATCACGGAGATCCCACCAATTAGCAAGTTAAACCCTATCCTGTGGATAGGTGGGAAGTTCCCTGAGTGTTATCACATACTTTTCTGAAGAAGAAAACCCGCAAAAAACCTCAAACACAGAGACCGCTGCAAATTTCTAGGCTAAGGATAAATGACCCCCTTAATTTCTGGATTGAATATGAATAAATCGGTCTGCACTGAATGGCTAGAGTAGGACAGCTTCATAGGAAACCCCACTGCCAGGTCATTGGCTAGGCTGCACACTGCCCTGCCAGTCTGTGAATCACATAGTGAGCAGTGGACAGGTGTTAGAGAGCGAGCAGAGTGCAGAGGACGGTGATATTTCATTAGTTTAGTTTGTGTAAGTCTTACCATCATAGTTGTGGTTTTCCTCTGTGTGTATTCCCTGGGGGATACATTCCTCACTCTTGGGAATGTTGTCGTTTTCCACAGCTGGAAGAGCTGGATCCTCCACATTGCTCCTGTTGTGCTCTGGGTTCAGCATCTGAAGAACGTGATCTTCTCGCTCTTTAACATTCCAGTTAGAAGAGTAGATCACCCTTTAAAACCCCAAACAATTGTATTAATAAAGTAATAATTAAACAAATACACCTGAAAAAGTGGCAGCATATTTACCTGCACCAATGTGAACTATACCGGACTGTGAACCTATTGAAGGAACCACTTCTGTCCTGCTATAGTCCGTACACCTCTGATGTTGGCCATATGCTTATATACCTTTCAGATATTCCTCTAAATACTCTATATCCATCCAGTCTCAGAATAAAATCCTGTTTCAAATATGTAGTTCCCCCCCACAATATGTGAATGTATATAACCCATTTATTTGCATAAAGCCCGGATTTCACGGACCAAACCACTGAACTGATGGGACATGCCGAGATCAGCGATTCCGGGTTCAGTCTGGAAAATCCTGCATGACGGATCACAATCGCTCGTGGGTAATGGGTTTTATACGGTTGTTCTCATCTTTACAGAAATATATACAAGTATGACTTACTTTAGAAAAGCTTGCATTTCAGATGTCTCCACATGTTGCACAACGATGGGGTCTCCTGTGTCAAGTCCTCCAACACTCCTATAGAAATCCGGGACTCTGGCCCATAGCACGGCCTTGTGCACTTTGAATATTGTTTGCCCAACTTGAATTATTGTATCTGTATGAATTTCCTCATTTAGAAGCCTGGAGAGAAAATTGATTTTTAACGTTATTCAAGAAGGAGAGGTGAGTTTTGAACTTACCTTCCATATCAATAACTATTCTATAGGATTCAAATCCTGATGATCTGTTGTATTTGTCACCAATATCCACATGTTCCCCCTTCAGCATCTTAAACCCGTATTTCCTCCACTTCCCGGGTTTATCAAGTCACACAACCCTTTGCAGCTCTGTCCCATTCATGTATATGGAGCAGAGCTGCAATAGGTAGAGGTAGGTCCAACCGCTCTATTTAAAACTATGGGAGTGCCAAAAATGGTAAAACACAGCCTTCCGGTATCGGCAGCACATCTATTCACTGTCTATGAGAGTGCCGGAGATAGCAGAGCGCTGTGCTTGGCAAGTTCCAGCGCTCCCACAGTATTGAGTTCTCATGATCAGAGATGGTCCTACCAGTCGGACCTGGAATAACAGTCAGATAACTTGCTACAATCCCTTTAATCAGCTCTGCGAAGGATAAAGGATTAAAGGGGTCGGCCACCAATAGGAAAAATTACCTGGGTGAATGTAATATCTTAATAGGGTCACAAATATCGGACTTATCCTGGTAAACCGCTCGTAGGAGGCCAGTCCCTTACTATCCCGTGTCCCGTGGGCTGCCCTTAGACCAGGGACATGGGAGTGATGATCACGGAGGGACATCTCGGTGGAAGTTTTTCCCCCTAAAGTGGCTGCCAATGGGTCAAGTGACCTGCAGAAGGGGAAAGTTTACCAAGTTATGCACAACATTGCTGTACCTAGTAAGGGACTGGCCTTACCCACATAAGCTTTCTTATATGTGCCAAGACCCTTTAGACTGGAGACCGTCCTGGAGTTTTGGCTTCTTCTTTGGCGCAGTTTTTTGAGCCAGCGCCAGGCGTGGATTACAAATAACGGGAAACATACAAGGCTGGACATACAGAATGGGCTGCGTTTTCTGTTTTATAAGAAAAACGGTACAACCCAAACCGCAATGTACATAACAGGTCCATACATCACCTGAGCAGATCTTTGCCATGCCGATCACTGAGTAGATCCCTGAGCCGCCGCCGCTCCGCCATGTCCTTGGCATGGAACCCTCTCAGATCTGGACGGGAGGACGCCATGGCTGCTGTTGCTGGTGGTAGTGGCTTGTTGTCTATAGCAGGAAATGTGGCTTCATGTAGCAGCAGTAACCTCAGGGCAGCGCCATCAGCAGCTCTCCTCCAATACAAGACACCAGCTGTTATTTACTTCCTCCCTAGTTTCCTACAGCCGTTACCAGGACAACCATCCAGTGGGAAACGCACACGTGTGACCGGTGACCACCACACTACACCCAAACACGGAGCCCGCGGCTGAGGCCGGACAACAGGTAAGAGACGAGGGAGCGAGCACGACGGGGGCGCGCACACCCGAGCACCTTGCACTTTGTTTTCGAATTTCTCCGGCTCGGTAACGTCATTCCCGGAAGCCACGCCTCTGATTACCAACCTTAACCAATGACTAGCGGCTCTTTGAAGTGGCCTGTAATACGATTGGCCAACTAAAAACAGGTGTCCGGGAAGACGGTAAAAGGGTCTTCATTAACACACAATGTACCAGAAAGCGAATTGGGGGAGTAAGGCAGATGACGTGGCGTTTAGTCGCGATTTCAAACACAACGCTTTATGAAACAACCCATTTAAAAATCGCATATGCATACCTCCCAACTTTTGGGAGAGGGAAAGAGGGACAAAGGACCCCCTTTTCTAAACCACGCCTATTGCCCAATCCACCCAAGCATAGTATAATATCGACCTTGACGGTCCCCCAATAGTAGAATGCCACTTACTTTGGCCTAACCCCCCCCCCCCCCGACCCGTATAATACGGCCTAATGCAACTCTGCATTATATAAAACCCCTCTTTAATTTTATCTTCCCTTTACATTTGGTTTTCCACTTTAATTTAGCTCCCCAAACTTACACATAATACTATCTGTGCTCCTACCTCTGCCCCTCCTCATATGGTATGGTCCCTGTCCTCCAGCCTCCTCTTGTAGCCCTCTGTCTTCCATCCTCCTCATTTCCCGAACTCCTCCTCCTGTCCTCCAGCCTGCTCCAGCCTCCTCCTGTAGCCACCTGTCCTCTATCCTTCTCCTGTCCCCGGCCTCTTCCAGCCTCCACCTGTCCCCAGCCTCCTCTTCCTGTCCACCAACCTCCTCCAGCAAACTGGGGGAGGCGGAGAGAACTTGGGACATTCCCTCAGCCGCCCATGACGATGGGACAGAGCCCAAAAAACTGGACAGTCCCACCGAATCCGGGATGGTTGGGAGGTATGCATCTCGCTTGCCCACAATGGCGTCTCACCAGTGCCAAGCGAAACACGCCTGAGGGGGAGCGCAGCGCAGCCTGTACATCTTATACACATGTGCAACATCTTGTGAGACCAGAGAGTGACATAGCTGAAGGGTGAAGCCTTGGAGAAGGCAGTGGGCACTTCATCCTGATACTGGGGTTTTCTCATCTGGGCATTGACATTTATTTAAATTATCTGCTAAATATACATATTTCATCAATTGCATGTTATCAAAAATAATTTCCCCATAAAAGTAGTTATGTTGTCCCTTAGTAACAAGATGTCTTTGGATACGGCCACTACTGCTGGGGCGATTGTGGAAAAAACAAACAGTTTTTGCATATAAAATGTTTAGTAGTAACCGTATGTCCCACAGCCGACATGTGGAAATGAACAGTCAGGCAGAACTCAATAGGAGGTGGTCGTATCCAAGGACAACTATCTAGCTTCTAGGGGATTATATACGGCTACATTTATAGGAAATTATTTTCACACAGGTAATTTTTATATTTCATCACTTGCAATGGAAGAAATTTATGTATACGGCAGATGAATTAAATGTGAATGCCTAGATAAGAATACCCATTTAAAGGAAATCTACCACCAGGACGAAGGATTGTAAACCAAGCACACTGACATACTGGTGTGCACCCCTTCTGGCAGGATCCGCCCTTCTATCACAAAAAAGGGCTTTAAAATTTAAGCAAATGAGCCTGAGGGGCTCTGGGGTCTAGTAACAGCTATGGAGCACCTTGGATTCATTTGCAAAATTAAAAAAAGGTTTTTTTATAAAAACAAGTGTATAAGAAGGTAAAAGAAGAACGGATGCTGCAAGAGGGGGCGCACGTCACACAATACAGATGCATCACTTATTTATATTGTATGTGAGTCTCATTTCCTGTGAGTGATCAGTCTGCAAGTTGGGTCTGCCTAGAAGTGACCCGGTTGTGTGAGGGTCAGTCTGCAAGTCTCCTGTCCTCTGAATGTTCAGGTTGTAAGTGGGTCCGTCCAGAAGTGAGGGTCAGGCTGCAAATCTCCTGTCCTCTGAATGTGTTGGTTGAATGTGTTGGGTCCGGCCAGAAGTGACCAGGTTGTGTCAGGGTCAGTCTGCGAGTCTCCTGTCCTGTGAGTGTGCGGGTTGTAAGTGGGTGCGGCCAGAAGTGCCCCGATTGTGTGCGGGTCAGGCTGCGAGTCTCCTGTCCTCTGAATGTGTTGGTTGTAAATGGGTCCGGTAATAAGTGACCTGATTGTGTGGGGGTCAGATTGTGAGTCTCCTGTGCAGTGAATCTTCAGGTTGTAAGTGGGTCTGGCCAGAAGTGACCCGGTTGTGTGAGGGTTAGATTGTGTGTCTCCTGTCCTGTGAGTGATCAGTCTGCAGTTTGGGTCAGGCCAGAAGTGACCCGATTGTGTGTGGGTCAGGCTGCAAGTCGCCTGTTCTTTGAATGTGCAGGTTGTAAGTGGGTCCGGCAATAAGTGACCAAATTGTGTGTGGTTGAGTCTGCAAGTCTCCTTTCCTCTGAATGTGTTGGTTGTAAGTGGGTCCGGCCAGACGTGACCCGATTGTGTGAGGGTCAGTCTGCAAGTCTCCTGTCCTCTGAATGTGTTGGTTGTAAATGGGTACGGCAATAAGTGACCTGATTGTGTGAGGGTCAGATTGTGAGTCTCCTGTCCTGTGAGTGATCAGTCTGCAAGTTGGGTCAGGCCAGAAGTGACCCGGTTGTGTGAGGGTCAGGCTGTGAATCTCCTGTCTTTTGAATGTTCAGATTGTAAGTGGGTCCAGCAATGAGGGACCCGATTGTGTGAGGGTTAGAATGTGCGTCTCCTGTCCTTTAAATATTCAGGTTGTAAGTGGGCCTGGCCAGGAGTGACCCGATTGTGTGAGGGCCAGGCTGCGAGTCTCCAGTGTGTGTTCTCTCTTCAGCAGTGGAGATGAATGACGTTCGGCCTGTGACATCCTGAGGAGACGATGGTACCGGGAGCACCCCCCACGGTCTGCAGTACTGGACTTATATTGTGGCCTTGGTCCAGGGTTTTAGAACTGATCGCCTTTCCCAGGGGTCGAGAAGGAATTTTTCCCTGAGACACAAATTGTCCAGGTTTTTCGCCTTCTTTTGGATCAACAGCTTTAGGTATAGGAAGAGGGTTGTGTATAATAAACCATGTTTAACCCTCCACGTGCTTTGTCCTGGTTATTTTTCAGTGATACCTAACTCTCAGGTCATTCTGTTTATTTGTTCCTAGGCCTGTAACCCGTGGCGACGGCCGTATAACGCCGCACGGATATACGGGAGGGAATTATGGCGCTGGTCTATTATCTGCACCAGTTTTCTGTCTGAATTTGCACTAGAAACAATGTGCAAACTGGTTGTACATGTATGTGAAGGACGTCCACCGGTAGGTGTGTGGCACTTACCTGCGTATTTCTTTATGTAATAAGTAGAACTGTTCTTAGTGAGTAATCAAAATGAAAAAAATGTAAAAAAAGAAAAATCTGCACCTAATATGGAGTGTCAGCGCTTAGTTGGAGTTTGTGACACATTTAATACTGCGACTCTACAGACTTGTGGCGGGCGCTGTATAGTAAAGTTGGTGCCCAGTTCCCGAGCAGCGCAGGGGGTGCCATATAATTGGAGACCCTGCGGCAGTATTCAATAGTCTGCTGTCCCCTGCACATTACTTCTAGATTGCACTTATTTAGACACATCCGGCCCTATGGTGTAACTAGAGGCCATTGGGCCCGAAAGAAAAATTCCTAACTGGGTCCCCACATCAGGTTCCATCAGAATTATTAACATTCCAGACAGATTTAGGTCCGTACCCAGTACCCTACTGCCCCCCATTACAGTCAATTGTAGCAAAGCTGAGGGCTTTGGTCATGAAACATGCCCGTCACCAGGGCCGCCATCACAAGGGGTCTAGTGGGACTGTGTTGAAAGGCCCCCTGTTTTCCAATCAAAAAGGGGACCCAAGGAGGTCAAACCCCACAGCACTGCCTGTCGCCATCAGTCTGAAAAAAATAAAATAAAAACCTAAATTCACCTTCCGTCTTCTCCTCTTCCTGCCCCGCATCACTATGACCACGACCGTGACACTGCCGCCTCATGGTTTATGCGCCTGGGCTGGAAGGAGAAGTTGGAGCCGCAGGGCCGGGGAGAAGAGGCCAAAGGGGAGTATAGTTTTTTATTTTTCAAGAGGGCCCTGCTGTGGACATTTCATTAATGATGTGGGTGCGGGGGGGGGGGGGGGGTTGATTTTTTGTAAAGGGGGCATCAGAGGTATACATTTCATTAAAGGGGGGTATCTGGGGTGTCTCTTTAAATAAAATTTTCGGAGGGCATTAGATGCCCCCTTAACAGAGATGTCCACAGCAAATGCCCCCTTACACAAAATATCTACAGCAGATGTCCCCTTTCATGAATTGTCCACATCAGATGCCCCCTTTAATGTAGATGTCCCCCCAGATGCAGATGTCCCCCTTTACAAGTCTACAGTAGAGATTGCCCTCTATTAATGAATTGTCCACAGTAGGGTCCTCTTGAAAAAAAAACCCCGGTGCACGCACCCACTATGACCTCACACAGATCAGACCGGAAGGAGAAGTTGTAGCCGCAGGGCCGAGAAAAAGAACCTAGAGGTAAGTATAGATTGGGGTTTTTTTAAGTCTCATGGCGGATCTTCATATAGGGCACGGGGCGTGGGCCCCTCAGTAGCCAATGGCCCCGGGCACCTGCCCATACCGCCTTTATGAGGACCCGCCATTGATTTCCCCCTCTTATTGTGGCTACTCTTCTCTCCTCTTCTCTCTCTGCTGCTGTGAGCGTCTGTGATGTACAATACAGCAGGGAGGATCCCAATTCTATCTGTGCCCAGAGGACACAAATATAGATGAAGTCCTGAATGGAGTCAACAGGTGTCCACCAGTGGCCAGTCCAACCCTCATGGCAAGAGACATAGTAAGGAATGGTTAAAGGACAACGGGGCAGATTTACTTACCCGGTCCGTTCGCGATCCAGCGGCGCGTTCTCTGCGCTGGATTCGGGTCCGGCCGGTATTCATCAAGGTAGTTCCTCCGCCGTCCACCAGGTGGCGCTGCTGCGCTGAAAAGCATCTGAACGCACTGGAGTTCACTGGCTCCGGCTGAGTGAAGGTAAGCGCTCGGCCACGCCCCCCGATTTCCGTCGCGTGCATGCCGGCACCGATGCGCCACAATCCGATCGCGTGCGCCAAAATCCCGGGGCAATACAGGGGAAATCGGAAATATTCGGGTAACACGTCGAGAAAACGCGAATCGGGCCCTTAGTAAATGACCCCCAACGTGTGACTGTCCAGTGTAGTCATGAGGGAGGAGTCACCTTTATTTAACCCATTATCGTTGCAGTCCCTTTCTGTTTATTCTTTACAACTCACCTTCCATGCAGTGGCGTAACTAGGAGAGGCAGGGCCCCATATCAGACTTCTGAATAGGGCCCCCTTTACACCTTAAAAAATATACTTATTTATTTGCTCACAAATGTGAGTTACAGTTGCACGGTATACAGGTCCATGTATAGAGCATAATGCAGTATATATACACATCATACATTGTGTAGAATACACATCACAGATACAGCATATATACATCACAGATACAGCTTTTATACATCACATATATGTTATATACATATTATGTTGTACAATGTATATGTATATAATGGTGTACATAATGGTGTCCATTCTTTTGTCAGGTTGGATGATGGGGCCCTCTGACACTGTGGGCCCCATAGCAGCTGCTATGGCTGCTACCACTGTAGTTACGCCCCTGCTTCCATGACTTTCCCGTACAGAGCTGGATGAGGCTCGTCCTTCCTCTTGGCCCCATTCAATATTCCTTGGAAAATGTACAAAGGTGATGATGTCATAATCTATAAAGTTATTTGTGCCATTTTTCATGGGCTCTGTTTTTACAACTTTCACATGTCCCCTTTATTATGGGTTGGTCTGACCGTGGAGATGGTGCTAAAATCTTTTTCATACTTTGGTGTACGGAGCTGTGTAGGGAGTCACTTTTGCAGGAGGAGCTGACATTTTCATTGCTTCCGTTGTGTAGACTGCGCATCCATTTTCATCACATTTTACTCCAATTTGTCATAGCAACAGATTGCTGACCCCCGATGACCTATGCAAGGTTCAAACAGGGTCCCCCTGGCCCATCATAGCCATGGTAAGGAGCATCTATTTGCCATATAGGTTGTTTCGCCGCCAAACGGAAATATGTCCAGATCAGGCGTCCCAACATGACACTGCTGTGCCTCAAACCTCCTCACTGTACTCCTTATCCCACTACTGTGCCTCATACCTCCTCACTTTACCCCCTATCTCACTGCTGAGCCTCATACTTCCTCACTGTACCCCTTATTTCACTGCTGTGCCTCATACCTCCTCACTGTTCCCCTTATCCCACTGCTGTGCCTCATTTCTTCTCACTGCCTCCTTATCCAACTGATGTGCCTCACACTACCTGATTATACCCCTTATCCAACTGCTGTGCCTCATACCTCCTCACTGTACCCTTATCCTACTGCTGTGCCTCATACCTCCTCACTGCCCCTTATTCTATTACCGTGCCTCATACTTCCTCACTGCAACCATTATCCCGCTGCTGTGCCTCATACCTCCTCACTGTACCCCTTATCCCACTGCTGTGCCTCATTCCTTCTTGCTGCCTCCTTATCCCACTGCTATGCCTCATACCTCCTAACTGGACCCCTTATCCCACTGGTGTGCCTCATTTCTTCTCACTGCCTCCTTATTCCACTGATGTGCCACACACTACCTGATTATACCCCTTATTCAACTGCTGTGCCTCATACCTCCTCACTGTACCCTATATCACACTGCTGTGCCTCATTCCTCCTCATTGTACCCATTATCCCACTGTTGTGCCTCATACCTCCTAAATGCACACCGTATCTCACTGCTGTGCCTCATTCTTCCTCCTTGCCTGCTTACCTCACTACTGTGCCTCATACCTTCTCAATGCCTCCTTATCCCACTGCTCTGCCTCATACCTCCTGATTATACCCCTTATCCCACTGCTGCGCCTCAAACCTCCGCACTGGTACCCCTTATCCCACTGCTCTGCCTCATACCTCCTCACTATACCCCTTATTGCACTGCTGTGCCTCATACCTCCTCACTGTACTCCTTGTCTCACTGCTGTGTCTCATACCTCCACACTATACTCCTTATCGCACAGCTGTGGCTCACCCCACCCCTTACCCCACTGCTGTGCCTTATACCTCCACACTGTACCCCTCATCCTTCTGCTTTGCCTCATACCTCCTCACTTTACCCCTTATCCCACTGATGTGCCTCATACGTCCTAAATGCACCCCTTATCCCACTGCTGTGCCTCATACCTCTTCACTGTGTACCCATTATCCTACTGCTGTGCCTCATACCTCCTCACTGCCCCTTATCCCACTGCTGTGCCTCATACCTCCTCACTTTACCCCTTACCCCACTGCTGTGCCTCATACCTCCTCACTTTACCCCTTATCCCACTGCTGTGCCTCATACCTCCTCACTTTAGCCCTTATCCCACTGCTGTGCCTCATACCTCCTCACTGTACCCCTTATTCCATCGCTGTGTCTCATACCTCCTCACTGTGTTCCCCTTTTTCCACTGATGTGCCTCTTACCTCCTCACTGTAATTCTTATCCTACTGATGTGCCTCATACTTCCTCACTGCTGTCACCACTGCTGTGCCTCACACCTTCCAACTGTACCCCTTATTCCATTGCTGTGCCTCACACCTCCCTTCTTTTATTACAGCCAATCATATTTCAGCTTTCATTTCATCCACTTTTGCTAATTGGATTCAGGGCTGTGATTGGTTGCTATGGTCATCTATGACACGCCCTACATTCCATTTCCAACGGCCGTTTCTTCCAACTGTCTCCTGGATGGAGAAGGAGCATACGAGCTTCAGCGGCTGCCACAATGAGGAGACTCCTGCCCGGACCCCCAAATATGTGCCAAAAACTCCCCGAAATCGTAAAGGTCAGATACTGGGGCTCGAGGTTCAGTTTAGGATAGAAAGAAGAAAGGGTAGGGGCTAATAGATGAGGCAGAGCAGTGGGCGGAGCTAAGAGAGATATAGGACTTACATAGGGGACGAGGGGGCACAAAACATAATTGTAGCTAGAACTTACATCACCCAGGGGAGAATTCGGATCAGTACCCGAGCCCCGTACCCTCTACATGCCATGGCTGAGCCTTGTGGATATCCAGAACTGGGTGTAGCAGGACACAATAACCCACACTATACCCACATTATACCCTAAACCTGAGTATACCCCGGGGTACATAGCCTAACTATACCCTAACTATACCCCCCAGGCCAGAATCTACCCCTCTAACATGGTACAGTCCGGTCCAGGCCACATTATACACGGGGGGTAAACTCTATACCAGGGGGTGTGAGATTCACCTGTATAAGATGAAGTTTACATAACGTTTACATCATGTTGATATGATGTTGAACGAGAGGTTTATGTAAACGCAATGTGAACGCGATAATTACAGTTTGGCCTGCGTTTCCATTGCGTTTGAAACGCATGGCATCAGCTGAGGAAAGGTGATTTGCCTAATTACACTACTGTTAACATTTTTGTTTTTCTGTAAACACAATGCTAACACGTGTGCTAACACAGTGTTAACAACGTGTGCTTTTTGTTATTGCAATCGTTAACATTGTATTAACACACGTAAACAGTAATGTCGTTAGGCAAATCACCTCTCATCAGCCGTTGTAATGCGTTTCAAATGCAATGAAAACACAACCAAAGCGCAAAGTGTGAACGCGCCCTAACAGCGCTTCCGTTACAGTGAGAGACAGACACAGATATATTACTGTACATTCCCTTATACAAGGGTAACCCCCCAAATAATAAACTACATATCCATAAATCACATGAGATAAGAAAGGTCACTATTAGATGGGTGTAATATGTGCGCCATTGTATTAGCATCAGAACGCCATATCTCAGGTATAAATAATATTATACTAGGGACAGGAAGAGCTGTCATAGGGTCCTGTAAAGCTTGTTGTATGGCGGCTGTAATGTGCCTGTGCTCTTATTCCCAGGAATCCTCACACAGGAGAAGACTCGGCCGGTTATTCCTGGAGCTTGCGACGGAGCGGAGAATCTGTGTCCGATAACGAATGTGAACAGCGGTCGAGTGACTGTAACTATATTCTGGTGGTAAAGGGGTTTCGTTAGAGAAGCGACTCCGGCTCAGGCTTCACTAAGTTATCTAGGCCGGATACTGCTTTTCATCTCACTATCTTCTCCGATTCTTCCCCCATGAGTAACACAACTCTCTGATCTTGTGACATCTACATACCAACCCCCCCACCCCACCCCCCGTATAATACGGCCTAATGCAACTCTGCATTAAATAAAAACCCCTCTTCAAATTTATCCTCCCTTTACATTTGGTTTTCCACTTTAATTTATTTCCCCAAACTTACACATAATGAACGGTCAGGCAGAACTCAATAGATCATGTCTGGCTATCTCTGCCAGGGTGTGGAGGTGGTCGTATCCAAGGACAACTATCTAGTTTCCAGGGGATTAAATATGGCTACACTTATAGGAAATTATCTTCACACAGGTAATTTTTATTTTTCATCAGATGCAATGGAAGAAATGTATGTATATGGCAGATGAATTAAATGTGAATGCCTAGATAAGAATACCCCTTTAAAGGAAATCTACCACCACAATGAAGGAATGTAAACCAAGCACACTGACATACTGGTGTGCACACCTTCTGGCAGGATCTGCTCTTCTATTAACTTATTATACCCTTAAATTTAAGAAAATGAGCCTGAGGGGCTCTGGGCTCTATTAACAGCTATGGAGCCCAGAGCCCCTTGGATCCATTTGCAAGATTAAAAAAAGGTTTTTTTTTAATTAAAACAAGTGTATAAGAAGGTAAAAGAAGAGCAGATGCTGCCAGAGGAGGCGCACGTCACACAATACAGATGCATCACTTCTTTATATTGTTTTTCTTCTCAATAAATACGTAATGAATTACAATGCACAGAAGTAGGAACTTGTATCAGACGTTACCAGTCCAAATATCATCCAAAGTGAGTCTCCTGTCCTGTGAATGTGCGGGTTGTATGTGGGTATGGCCAGAAGTGACCCGATTGTGTGAGGGTCAGGCTGCGATTCTCCTGTCCTGTGAGTGATCAGTCTGCAAGTTGGGTCAGGCCAGAAATGACCCGGATGTGTGAGGGTCAGTCTGCGAGTCTCCTGTCCTTTGAATGTGCGAGTTGTAAGTGGGTCCAGCCAGAAGTGACCCTATTGTGTGAGGGTCGGATTGTGAGTCTCCTGTCCTGTAAATGATCAGTCTGCAAGTTGGGTCAGGCCAGAAATGACTCAGTTGTGTGAGGGTCAGTCTGCGAGTCTCCCGTCCTTTGAATGTTTTGGTTGTGAGTGGGTCCGGCAATAAGTGACCAGGTTGTGTCAGGGTCAGTCTGCGAGTCTCCTGTCCTGTGAATGTGCGGGTTGTAAGTGGGTTCGGCCAGAAGTGACCCGATTGTGTGAGGGTCAGTCTGCGAGTCTCCTGTCCTTTGAATGTGTTGGTTGTAAGTGGGTCTGGCCAGAAGTGGCCCAATTGTGTGAGGGTCAGTCTGCAAGTCTCCCGTCCTTTGAAAGCTTTTGGTTGTGAGTGGGTCCGGCAATAAGTGACCCGGTTGTGTGAGGGTCAGTCTGCGAGTCTCCTGTCTTGTGAATGTGCTGGTTGTAAGAGGGTTTGGCCAGAAGTGACCCGATTGTGTGAGGGTCAGTCTGTGAGTCTCCTGTCCTTTGAATGTGTTGGTTGTATGTGGGTCCGGCCAGAAGTGACCCGATTGTATAAGGGTCTGATTGTGAGTCTCCTGTCCTGTAAACGATCAGTCTGCAAGTTGGGTCAGACCAGAAGTCTCCCGTTGTGTGAGAGTCTCCCGTCGTTTGAATGAGCGGGTTGTAAGTGGGTCAGGCCAGAGGTGACCCGATTGTGTGAGGGTCAGTCTGCAAGTCTCCCGTCCTTTGAATGTTTTGGTTGTGAGTTGGTAGGGTAATAAGTGACCCGGTTGTGTGAGGGTCAGTCTGCGAGTCTCCTGTCCTTTGAATGTGTTGGTTGTAAGTGGGTCCAGCCAGAAGTGACCCGATTGTATGAGGGTCTGATTGTGAGTCTCCTGTCCTGTGAGTGATTAGTCTGCAAGTTGGGTCAGGCCAGAGGTGACCCGATTGTGTGAGGGTCAGTCTGCAAGTCTCCCGTCCTTTGAATGTTTTGGTTGTGAGTGGCTCCGGCAATAAGTGACCTGGTTGTGTGAGGGTCAGTCTGCGAGTCTCCTGTCCTGTGAATGTGCCGGTTGTAAGAAGGTTTGGCCAGAAGTGACCCGATTGTGTGAGGGTCAGTCTGCGAGTCTCCTGTCCTTTGAATGTGTTGGTTGTATGTGGGTCCAGCCAGAAGTGACCTGATTGTATGAGGGTCTGATTGTGAGTCTCCTGTCCTGTAAATGATCAGTCTGCAAGTTGGGTCAGGCCAGAAGTGTCCCGTTGTGTGAGGGTCAGGCTGAGAGTCTCCCGTTGTTTGAATGTGCGGGTTGTGAGTGGGTCTGGCCAGAAGTGACCCGATTGTGTATGGGTCAGTCCAAGTCTCCTGTCCTTTGAATGTTCAGGTTGTAAGTGGGTCCGGCAATAAGTGATCCAATTGTGTGAGGGTCAGATTGTGAGTCTCCTGTCCTGTGAGTGATCAGTCTGCATGTTGGGTCAGGCCAGAAGTGACCCGATTGTGTGTGGGTCAGTCTGCAAGTCTCCTGTCCTTTGAATGTTCAGTTTGTAAGTGGGTCCGACCAGAAGTGACCCGATTGTGTGAGGGTCAGGCTGCAATTCTCCTGTCCTTTGAATGTGCATGTTTGTAAGTGGGTCAGGCCAGAAGTGATCCGATTGTGTGAGGGTCAGATTGTGAGTCTCCTGTCCTGTGAGTGATCAGTCTGCAAGTTGGGTCAGGCCAGAGGTGACCCGATTGTGTGAGGGTCAGTCTGTTAGTCTCCCGTTCTTTGAAAGTTTTGGTTGTGAGTGGGTCCGGCAAAAAGTGACTGGTGTGTGAGGGTCAGCTTGCGAGTCTCCTGTCCTGTGAATGTGCGGGTTGTAAGAGGGTTCGGCCAGAAGTGACCCGTTGTGTGAGGGTCAGGCTGCAAGTCTCCTGTCCTTTGAATGTGTTGGTTGTGAGTGGGTCAGGCCAGTAGTGACCCGATTGTGTGAGGGTCAGGCTGCGAGTCTCCTGTCCTGTGAGTGATCAGTCTGCAAGTTGGGTCAGGCCAGAAGTGTCCCGTTGTGTGAGGGTCAGGCTGTGAGTCTCCCGTCGTTTGAATGTGCGGGTTGTAAGTGGGTCAGGCCAGAAGTGACCCGATTGTGTGTGAGTCAGTCTGCAAGTCTCCTGTCCTTTGAATGTTCAGGTTGTAAGTGGGTCCGGCCAGGAGTGACCCGATTGTGTGAGGGTCAGATTGTGAGTCTACTGTCCTGTGAGTGATCAGTCTGCATGTTGGGTCAGGCCAGCAGTGACCCGGTTATGTGATGGTCAGGCTGCAAGTCTCCTGTCCTATGAATGTGTGGATTGTAATTGGGTCAGGCCAGAAGTGACCCGGTTGTGTGAGGGTCAGTCTGCGAGTCTCCTGTCTTTTTAATGTGCGGGTTGTAAGTGGGTCTGGCCAGAAGTGACCCGGTTGTGTGAGGGTCAGTCTGCGAGTCTCCTGTCCTCTGAATGTTCAGGTTGTAAGTGGGTCCGGCAATAAGTGACCCAATTCTGTGAGGGTCAGATTGTGAGTCTCCTGTCCTGTGAGTGATCAGTCTGCATGTTGGGTCAGGCCAGAAGTGACCTGGTTGTGTGAGGGTCAGGCTGAAAGTCTCCTGTCCTTTTGAATGTGCCGGATGTAAGTGGGTCCGGCCAGAAGTGACCCGGTTGTGTGCTGGTCAGTCTGCGAGTCTCCTGTCCTGTGAATGTGCAGGTTGTAAGTGGGTCCGGCCATAAGTGACCCGGTTGTGTGAGGGTTCATGTTCCAGAAGTTACTAACCTATGAGAGGCCGGTGGTGGCTTTTATAGATCCAGTCTGTGTGATCCTCAACCACAAATGCCAAGTCTGTGAGAGAGGAGAGAGAGAAGTTATTTTGAGACTAAAGTATTAGATATCAGACACAGGTCTAATAATTATATGTAAATGTGATGTATTCTGCCTCAAAGTCTTTATTTCAACCTTTTATTTGGTACTATTAGTAACAGTCCCCTGTCTCTCCTATAGGGGGCAGTGTGTGTTCTCTCTTTCAGCAGTGGAGATGAATGACGTTCGGCCTGCGAGGTCCAGAGGAGACGATGGTACCGGGAGCATCCCCCACGTTCTGCAGTACTGGACTTATATTGTGGCCTTGGTCCAGGGTTTTAGAACTGATCGCCTTTTCCGGGGGTTGAGAAGGAATTTTTCCCTGAGACACAAATTGTCCAGGTTTTTCGCCTTCTTCTGGATCAACAGCTTTAGGTATAGGAAGAGGGTTGTGTATAATAAACCATGTTTAACCCTCCACATGATTTGTCCTGGTTATTTTTCAGTGATACATAACTCTCAGGTCATTCTGTATATTCGTTGCTAGGGCTGTAACCCATGGCGATGGCCGTATAACGCTGCACGGATATACGGGAGGGAATTATGGTGCAGGTCTATTATCTGCGCCAGTTTTCTGTCTGAATTTGCACTAGAAACAATGTGAAAACTGGTTGTACATGTATGTAAAGGACTTCCACAATCTGGCCCTACGGTGTAACTAGTGGCCATTGGGCCCCAAAGCTAAATTCCTAACAGGGTCCCCACATCAGGTTCCATCAGAATTATTAACATTCCAGACAGATTTAGGTCCATACCCAGTACCCTACTGCCCCCCATTGGAGTCAATTGTTGCAAAGCTGAGGGCTTTGGTCATGAAACATGCCCGTCACCAGGACCGTCATCATGAGGGGTCTAGTGGGACTCTGTTTAAGGGCCCCCCGTTTTCCAATAAAGAGGGGGGCCCAAGGAGGTCAAACCCCACAGCACTGTCTGTCGCCATCAGTCTGAAAAAAATAAAAACCTAAACTCACCTTCCGTCTTCTCCTCATACCCTGCATCACTATGACCGCGACCGTGACACTGCCGCCTCATTGTTTATGCGCCTGGACTGGAAGGAGAAGTTGGAGCCGCAGGGCCGGGGAGAAGAGGCCAAAGGGGAGTATAGGTTTTTATTTTTCAAGAGGGCCCTGCTCTGGACATTTCATTAATGATGGGGTGGGGGTTGAATTTATGTAAAGGGGGCATCAGAGGTAGACATTTCATTAAAGGGGGTATCTGGGGTGCCCATTTAAATAAAATGTTCGGGGGGCATTTGGAGTGCCCCTTTTAATAAAATGCCCACAGCAAATGCCCTCTTAGACAAAATGTCTACAGCAGATGCCCCCTTTAATAAATTGTCCACTGCAGATGCCCCTATTAATGTAATGCCCACTGCAGATGTCCCCCTTTACAAGTCTACAGTAGAGATTGCCCCCTAGTAATGAAATGTACACAGCAGGGCCCTCTTAAAAACCTTTATACTCCGTTTTCTCCTCTTCCTGTCCTCTTGGCGCACGCACCCACTATGACGCGACACTACCACGTCATAGTGTGCACGACCGGAGCGGAAGGAGAAGTTGGAGCCGTGGAGCCGAGAAAAAGAACCCGGAGGTGAGTATAGATTGTTTGGGTTTTTTTAAAGTCTCATTGTGGATTTTCATCGCCCATACGAGGATCCGCCATTGATTTCCCCCTCTTATTGGCATCTCTTCTCTCCTCTTCTCTCTCTGCCACTTTGAGCGTCTGTGATGTACAATACAGCAGGGAGGATCCCAACTCTATCTGTGCCCAGAGGACACAAATATAGATGAAGTCCCAAATGGAGTCAGCAGAGGGCACAGTCAGCAGGTGTACACCGGTGGCCAGTCCAACCCTCATGGCAAGAAACATAGTAAAGAATGGTTAAAGGACAATGGGGGTCAATTACTAAGGGCCCGATTCACGTTTTCTCGACATGTTACCCGAATATTTCCGATTTGCGCCGATTCTCCCTATATTGCCCCGGGATTTTGGCGCACATGATATCGGATTGTCGCGCAACGGCGCTGACATGCACGCGACGGAAATCGGGGGGCGTTGCCGAACGAAAACCCGACGGATTCGGAAAGACCACCGCATTTAAAACAAAAAATCTGTCGCGGAGCTTGCACTTACCTTCACTCAGCCCCAGCCGGTGAACTCCAGTGCGTTCCGATGCTTTTCAGCGCAGCAGCGCCACCTGGTGGACGGCGGAGAAACTACCTTAATAAATCCCGTCCGGACCTGAATCAAGCGCAGAGAAGGCGCCGCTGGATCGAGAATGGACCGGGTAAGTAAATCTGCCCCAATGTGTGACCACCAAGTGTAGTCATGAGGGAGGAGTTACCTTTATTTAACCCCTTATTGCTGCAGTCCCTTTCTATTTATTCTTTATACCTCACCTACCACAAGCCATGACTCTTATTTCCCCTACAGAGCCGGATGAGGCTTGTCCTTCCTCATGGCCCCATTCAATATTCCTAGGAAAAATTTCCTAAGCTGGTGATAACATAATAATAATATTATAATTTAAAAAGTTATTTGTCTCATTTTTTATGGGCTCTGTTTTTACGACTTTCACTGTCCCCTTTATTCTTTGGGTTACTACGATCATGGAGATGCCAAATTTAGTTGCAAAATGTAAAAAGTTCTTATTTTGTACATTTGGGCGCTATTTTGCATTCAGTGCCAGGTGGGTAGAGATCAGTAATAATGTACATCCTCAAGATTTTATTTGTTCATATTTATATAATTTCTAGTGAAAGAGGGGGGGTTGAACTTTTAGGTTTTAATTTAATTACCGTATATACTTGAGTATAAGCCGAGACACCTAATTTTACCACAGAAAACTGGGAAAACCTATTGACTCGAGTATAAGCCCAGGGGGTAGCATACAGCCAGCCAGCCCCACATAGCATACAGCCAGCCCGCCCCACGTAGCATACAGCCAGCCTGCCCCACGAAGCATACAGCCAGCCCGCCCCACGCAGCATACAGCCAGCCCACCCCACGTAGCATACAGCTAGCCCACCTCACGTAGCATACAGCCAGCCCGCCCCACGCAGCATACAACCAGTCCACCCCACGTAGCATACAGCCAGCCCGCCCCACGCCGCATACAGCCAGCCCGCCCCACGTAGCATACAGCTACCCCGCCCCACGTAGCATACAGCCAGCCCGCCCCACGTAGCATACAGCCTCTCTTATGTACTGGCCTCCTGTCCTCCATCCCTCTTATGTACTGGCCTCCTGTCCTCCATCTCTCTTATGTACTGGCCTCCCGCCCTCCATCCCTCGTATGTACTGGCCTCCTGTCCTCCATCCCTCTTATGTACTGGCATCCTGTCCTCCATCCCTCTTATGTAATGGCCTCCTGCCCTCCATCCCTCTTATGTACTGGCCTCCTGCCCTCCATTTCTCTTATGTATTGGTCTCCTGTCCTCAATCCCTCTTATGTACTGGCCTCCTGTCCTCCATCCCTCTTATGGACTGGCCTCCTGTCCTCAATATCTCTTATGTGCTGGCCTTCTGCCCTCCATTCCTCTTATGGACTGGCCTCATGTCCTCCATCCCTCTTATGGACTGGCCTCATGTCCTCCATCCCTCTTATGTACTGGCCTCCTGCCCTCCATCCCTCTTATGTACTGTCCTCCTGTCCTCCATCCCTCTTATGTACTGGCCTCCTGCCCTCCATCCCTCTTATGTACTGACCTCCTGTCCTCAAACCCTCTTATGTACTGCCCTCCTGTCCTCCATCCCTCTTATGTACTTGCCTACTGTCCTCCATCCCTCTTATGTACTGACCTCCTGTCCTCCACTCCTCTTATGTACTGGCCTCCTGTCCCCAATCCCTCTTATGTGCTGGCCTCCTGCCCTCCATCCCTCTTATGGACTGGCCTCATGTCCTCCATCCCTCTTATGTACTGGCCTCCTGTCCTCCATCCCTCTTATGTACTGACCTCCTGTCCTCCATCCTCTTATGTCCTTGCCTCCTGCCCTCAATCCCTCTTATGTGCTGGTCTCCTGTCCTCAATTCCTCTTATGTCCTTGCCTCCTGCCCTCCATCCCTCTTATGTACTGACCTCCTGCCCTCCATCCCTCTTATGTACTGGCCTCCTGTGCTCCATCCCTCTTATGTACTGACCTCCTGTGCTCCATCCCTCTTATGTACTGGCCTCCTGTTCTCCTTATATAGTGGCCCCTCCTCTCATATAGTGACTTTCTGTCCTCTATCCCTCTTATATTGTGGCCCTCTCCCCTCATATAGTGGTCTCCTGCAATCCATCTCCCTTCTATAGTGGCCTCCTGTCCTTCTCCATCTCCCTTCAAATAGTAGCCTCCTGTCCTCCATTTCCACTCATATTGTAGCCCCCTGTCCTCCCCTGTTACTCATACATTGGCCTCTTGTGCTCCTCCATCTCCCCTCATATTGTAGCCGCCTTGTCCTCCCCAGGTCCCTGCTGTGCAGATCTAGTGAGTCGGGCGGGGACCAGGAGGCGGCACAAGCTGGGACATTCTCCCAACGCTGGGGACTGCCAAGCCAAACCCGCAATGGTTGGGAGCTATGCCGAAATACTGTATGCTTTCTACTATTTAGCCATGTTCAGGGGCGTAACTACAGGGGTAGCAGCCATAGCAGCTGCTATGGGGCCCACAGTGTCAGGGGGCTCCGACATCTGGGGTATTTGGTGTGAATATGCCGTATGTATGTATTTGTGATGTGTATATGCTGTATGTCTATGTATATGATGCATGGGTATATATGGCAGTGTATGTATGTGTGTATATATGGAGTGTATATACTGTATTTATATTTTTTAAGGGGTGAGTGGGCCCCATTCAGAAATCCGCTATGGGGCCCTGCCTTTCCTAGTTACGCCACTGGCCATGTTATATGGTCACTTGTTTGAGCTGTATGGCTCTTAATCTCTTTTTTACCTGTTTAACCGCTTAATCATCCCGTTTCCATTGTTGGTCTTCTCAAAAGCAATTCAAAAGCCAGAATTAATGTTTCCCTTTACAGAGACGCTTGAAGGGTTTTTATCTGCGTTTCTGCATTACAAATTGTTCTTCCTAGTGTCAGTGTCTTATATTCCAATCCATGTAATGGGAAGCTGGGGAAAAAAATCCAAATGCAGTGAAAATTACGAAAAACCACATTTGTGCCATTTTCTTGTGGGCTTTGTTTTATGGCTTTCACTGTATGGCCCAAACACATCCCATTTATTCATTGGCTCAGTACGATCACTGAAATAAGAAATCCATATAGGTTTTCATATTTTTGAATACAGGCAGTCCCTGGGTTACGTACAACATAGGGTCCGGAGTTTTGTTCTAAAGTTGAATTTGTATGTAAGTCGGAACTGTATATTTTATAATTGTAGATCCAGACAAAAAATTTTTTGGCCCCAGTGACAATTAAAGTTTAAACATTTTTTGCTTTAATGGGACCAAGGATTATCAATAAAGCTTCATTGCAGACACCTTACAGCTGATTATTGCAGTCTGGGACTATAGTAAAGCATTCAGAAAGCTTCACCAGAGGTCAAAGGGTCCGTCTTTAACTATGGGTTGTCTGTAAGTCAGGTGTCCTTAAGTAGGGGACCGCCTGTACATTGAAAAAAAAATAAAAATCTTTTGTCAAATAAGAATTAGCCACATTGCCATAACTTTTTGTACTTTGGTGTACAGACCTGTGTCTTTTATGCGGGACAAGTTTCATTGTACGACCTCTCGATCATCAAAGTGGGCAAAAAGTGATGGTTCTTGCTTTTGGCCTTTTTTCGTTTGCAGCATTTCCAAAAAAATATGTTGGTAACCATACGACACTAGTATTTAAATGCCCACAGCACATAATGGTTGACCCCCGTGATTCGGGCCAACATTGATCATGGGTGTTTGGGTGTCTGCTCTGTAATACACTTTATATTTTCCCTCTATAGAAATTGCTGAGCCTTCTCCATACATCCTTAAATGAAACTTACCATGAGGAATCTACCATCAGAAGTAGATCTGATGGTAGATTCCTCCTATCTGCCTCTGCCCAAATGTGTAATTTAATAATCCTGTAATATAACCTAATGTGGTAAAAACTTTATTTTAGTAATATGTAAATTAACTGCAGGGGCTACTGGGGCATGTAATAGCCTGGCCTGGCACTGGGAGCTAAGGCTACTCCACGCCCCAGTAGCTTCTGGAGGATCTACTTCTGATGGTAGATTCCTCATGGTAAGTTTCCTATAATGATGCACTTGTGTCATAGTACAATCATTTGTCGCAAATTTGTTATGCCCTTCCTGGCGCAACCCTTTTCTGGCTTTTGAATTCTGCCTTTCAAGGTCATAACTTTTTATTTTTCCATTTAAAGAGCCGTCGTAGAGGATTCACGGCACCATTTAATCCATGTGATTTACAAGGAAATTTAACTATAATATGAAAATTTGGGGGGAAATGGCAGCTGCACCATGACATAATCATGACATAAATTCAGTTATCACATTGTAGTCTATAGTACAGTTATTGCTGTGTCAATACATATGGGGGTTTTGTGAGGTTATACAATTTTGCACTATTGGCCCCAAGTGGTGTGTAAGCTCCACTGTGGGTATTATCCCTTTACTGTGACATCAACAAGTATATTATTCCTGTACAGTGATCTCACCGTGTGTATTATTCCTGTATTCTGACATCACTGTTTGTATAATCCCTGTAACGGGACATCACTGTGTGCATCATCGATGATTAATTGGCCTTGTAGTTGCACAGAAATAGAATGAAACACTGTCCTGAATTCTGCTGGATATTGCAGCTGATTCTTAGGGTTCCAGCAGGAGAATACTGTGCAATTCGAATGTTAATTTTGTTGATCCTTTATAATAAACACACATTTAGAAACCCCTTTAACATCTACACTCACCGGCCACTTTATTAGGTACACCATGCTAGTAACGGGTTGGACCCCCTTTTGCCTTCAGAACTGCATCAATTCTTCGTGGCATAGATTCAACAAGGTGCGTCCATGCGATCTGCCGGCGGGCGCACACTATGATGCGGCAGTGTAGCCGCCGATGACGTCATCAGCGGCGACAGCGCCGCATCATAGTGTGCACCCGTCGGCAGATCGCATGGACGCGACTGCCGGCTAGAGAAGTAAGCAAAGAGACCAGGAGCCGCCAGTGAAGAAAGAAGAGAGGAGCGGAGCTGCTGCCGAGAATCGGGAGCTGCCGCCGAGGATCCGGACACCGGAGGGTGAGTATTATTTTTTTTTTTTAAGTTGACTCGTGTATAAGCCGAGGTGAGGTTTTTCAGCACATCTTTTGTGCGGAAAATCTCGGCTTATACACGAGTATATACGGTAATCCTTTATGCACACAACAGTATTGGGGTTGGATCTGGATGTAGAAATTGCAGGGCAGCCACAAAAGATAAAGCAGGTGCAATTTTAGACCTGATTTGCAGCATTGTCACTCGCCTTCCAATGGAGAGAAGAGGAGTACTCCCCCCCTCCCCCCACATCCTTATCCATCAGGTTCTGGCCCGGGTGAAGCACAAGGTCATGTGCATTTAGTCTTATACACTTCTTTCGCTCTTCTCACAGACTCTTTAGAGGGACTTAGAGCATGAACTTGATCAAATGGAATTGCAACATCTGTGACTTCAGCAGGGTATTTCTGTGTGCCGATAATATGGACAAAACTGTTTAAAATAATAACCCTCATCCACAAAGCTCTGCATAATGCTGCAGTTCCCTACCTCTCTTCTCTCATCTCAGTCTATCCCCAAGCCTGTGCTATTCAATTGCCAGTGATATTAGATTACTCTCTACCTTAATTCGAACCTCTCATGCACGTCTCCAGGACTTCTCCCGAGCCGCACCAATTCTCGGGAATCCCCTTCCCCAGACTAATACCCACCCTTCAAAGTTTCAAACGTGCTCTTAAAGGGGTTATTTGAGTTCCGGAATAACTTAGGACCGGGCTGGGGCAGGCTATTTAAAAATAATAAATGTGTACTTACCTCCCCTGGCGCTGCTGAAGTCCTGCTCCGCGGTCCATCTGATCCGTGCCCCTGTTTGTTTACAAGGGCACAGAAGCCGCGCACAGGGAGCTTCCGGCCCGCGTTGTGGCCGGCTCCTCCAGGAGCTTTCGGCCAGCCGGAAACTCTCTGTGCGCCCTTGTAAACAAACCGACGCACAGATCGGAGAACCGCTGGAAGGTCCTACCGCGATCACAATTGCCCTTGTACCTCATCCCGAGTTGCGTATTGAGCTGTCAGCGGTAGTATTGGGACTGTGCCTGCCAGATATATTCTTCTATTGATATTAGGCTCATAGGCTGTAAGCTCTTGTGTCACCCCCTCATCCTCATAGACTGTAAGCTCTTGTATCACCCCTTCATCCTCATAGACTGCAAGCTCTTGTGTCACCCCTCATCCTCATAGACTGTAAGCTCTTGTGTCACCTCCTCATCCTCATAGACTGTAAGCTCTTGTGTCTCCCCCTCATCCTCATAGACCAGTGATGGCGAACCTTTTAGGGACAGAGTGCCCAAAATGCAAACCCGACCGCACTTATTTATTGCAAAGTGCCAACACAGCAATTCTAGCATTACATTATTAAAATCTTCTTGCTCCATGCTATACAGCTATATACAGATTTCAACGGTCCGGAGGACACCAATATCGTTGACAGAAGGTTGGAAAATTCAGATTGCTATTGGAACTTCCCTTGACAACCAACTGAACAGGAAGAATTGTGGGGCCGAGAGCAGGAGCTTCAGTGGCTCCAATGATAATCTGACCCTGTCCACACTTTCTCTTCCTGCAGTCTCAGATAGACCCAGGGTGGTTCACGTCCAGGGCTACCTGGGCCTGCAGGAGGATCCCTCAAGTCCTGTTTGGTGAATTCTAAGCTGGGGCAACAGCCTGAGTGCCCACTGAGAGGGCTCAGAGTGCCACCTCTGGCACCCGTGCCATAGGTTCGCCAACACTGTCATAGACTGTAAGCTCTTGTGTCCCCCCTCATCCTCATAGACTGTAATCTCTTGTGTCCCCCCTCATCCTCATAATCTGTAACCTCTTGTGTCACCCCCTCATCCTCATAGACTGTAAGCTCGTGCCCCCCCCTCATCCTCATAGACTGTAATCTCTTGTGTCCCCCCTCATCCTCATAGATTGTAAGCTCTTGTGTCACCCCCTCATCCTCATAGACTGTAAGCTCTTGTATCACCCCTTCATCCTCATAGACTGTAAGCTCTTGTGTCACCCCCTCATCCTCATAGACTATAACCTCTTGTGTCACCCCCTCATCCTCATAGACTGTAAGCTCTTGTGTCACCCCCTCATCCTCATAGTCCGTAAGCTCTTGTGTCATCCCCTCATCCTCATAGACTGTAATCTCTTGTGTCACCCCCTCATCCTCATAGACTGTAAGCTCTTGTGTCACCCCCTTATCCTCATAGACTGTAATCTCTTGTGTCCCCCCTCATCCTCATAGACTGTAAGCTCTTGTGTCACCCCCTCATCCTCATAGACTGTAAGCTCTTGTGTCACCCCTCATCCTCATAGACTGTAAGCTCTTGTGTCACCTCCTCATCCTCATAGACTGTAAGCTCTTGTGTCTCCCCCTCATCCTCATAGACCAGTGATGGCGAACCTTTTAGGGACAGAGTGCCCAAAATGCAAACCCGACCGCACTTATTTATTGCAAAGTGCCAACACAGCAATTCTAGCATTACATTATTAAAATCTTCTTGCTCCATGCTATACAGCTATATACAGATTTCAACGGTCCGGAGGACACCAATATCGTTGACAGAAGGTTGGAAAATTCAGATTGCTATTGGAACTTCCCTTGACAACCAACTGAACAGGAAGAATTGTGGGGCCGAGAGCAGGAGCTTCAGTGGCTCCAATGATAATCTGACCCTGTCCACACTTTCTCTTCCTGCAGTCTCAGATAGACCCAGGGTGGTTCACGTCCAGGGCTACCTGGGCCTGCAGGAGGATCCCTCAAGTCCTGTTTGGTGAATTCTAAGCTGGGGCAACAGCCTGAGTGCCCACTGAGAGGGCTCAGAGTGCCACCTCTGGCACCCGTGCCATAGGTTCGCCAACACTGTCATAGACTGTAAGCTCTTGTGTCCCCCCTCATCCTCATAGACTGTAATCTCTTGTGTCCCCCCTCATCCTCATAATCTGTAACCTCTTGTGTCACCCCCTCATCCTCATAGACTGTAAGCTCGTGCCCCCCCCTCATCCTCATAGACTGTAATCTCTTGTGTCCCCCCTCATCCTCATAGATTGTAAGCTCTTGTGTCACCCCCTCATCCTCATAGACTGTAAGCTCTTGTATCACCCCTTCATCCTCATAGACTGTAAGCTCTTGTGTCACCCCCTCATCCTCATAGACTATAACCTCTTGTGTCACCCCCTCATCCTCATAGACTGTAAGCTCTTGTGTCACCCCCTCATCCTCATAGTCCGTAAGCTCTTGTGTCATCCCCTCATCCTCATAGACTGTAATCTCTTGTGTCACCCCCTTATCCTCATAGACTGTAATCTCTTGTGTCCCCCCTCATCCTCATAGACTGTAAGCTCTTGTGTCACCCCCTCATCCTCATAGACTGTAAGCTCTTGTGTCACCCCCTCATCCTCATAGACTGTAAGCTCTTGTGTCACCCCCTCATCCTCATAGACTGTAATCTCTTGTGTCCCTATATGTCACCTATGATTTGTAAAACGCTGCAGAATTTGATGGTGCCATATAAATAAAGATTATGATGATTATTTTTTATTATGTATATATCACTGAAATATATTGTTAGCCCGATGGTTTTGAAACTGACATTTATTGTCCTCCAGTGGAAAACAAATATAGCTATATCTCTAAATATTAATTTATGACAAACCGCCAAATGTGCCCATTGATGTAAGTAGAGGATACGTGCACCGCTTGCTTTAAGCCCCCAAATTGTGTAGGGAATTGCTTTATAATAAGTCCCAGCTAAACTCGGCAGGGCCTGACCATGACTTTGTGGTAATGCAGATTACTCAGACAGAATGCATTCCTCAGCACTACAGAACTGTACTTTGACAAGTCCCTTGGATGCGCATATATTGCTGCAATTTAATAAAGCTTAAGGGTCATTGTTCTTTTCTCTCATTTTCTATGAACAATATCACAACACATTAAAGAGTTCCTGACTCAGCAGAATCTGTAGTCAACAATTTTGCATTTAATCCCTGCAAAAACATAAGATGCAAATATGATATATAAACTCCTTTCAGTCTAGAAGAACATTATGAGCCTCTATGGTAATGTCATCGTGTGAAAGAAAGTGATCAATAGAGGTCTGACCCCTGAAGTTACTAATCATCTGAAGGTGGTAGAGGCCACGGCACTGAATTGCCTTGGGTGGCCCCAATGTGTTATGCCTTGTCCCCAGTTTTTCATTTTTTTTGGTGTACCGGTCCATGGAATTTCCAACTTTTTGAAAAAAAAAAAAAGTAGGGGTGATGGGGTGGGAATAAGACAGGCCAGGGAACGTGAAGAACCAGAAAACTGTAAGAGGTCAGAAAAACATGCCAGTCTCAATGAATCACCCCCCCCCCCCCATAAGTTTTTTGGAGAAGATTTTGAGAATTTTTTCTTCCTATAGTTTTCATCCTGGTCACCCTGGTTTTGATGGTGGATTGCTAAAATCATGGCGAGTGGTTCCAAACACATTAGTCCTATTGAATGAGGTCTACCAAGTCCATTCTGAGCCTGAGGATTATGCTGATAATTCTAGGGCTGTGATTTTTTTTTTTACAGAAAAATGTGCTTCAGTGGATTCAGTGCAATATGAACTAATGCTTTTCTATACATCGTCACTACCAGCTGCAGATTTGTGGGGGTTCAACCCATAGGACCTCTAAATTTGATGCAATTGCAGCACTTGTATAGACTGTTACTGAAATATTCACAGGTTTTGTATAGAGATTAGCTGTGTGTTACTGTCCATTTGCAAACCACATGAGGATTAACCTCATTGTCATTCAATTGGGCCGGTGATAAGGTTTACAACTAAAAACAATGAATAGGCTATTGATGTCTCCAGAGATTTTTTCTGTTGAGTTGATTGAAAGCGGCTCTTAGACCCCCATTTACATCTATAGGTTTGGCAGCAGACAAGCTGTAATCTGCGTGTGTCTATACACTTAGTGGAATCAATGCCAAACGGAGTATCGCACCATTGTTTGTTGGTTTCACATTAAAGTGGAACCATTAGTCATTGTTCAATCAGGAGACTTCCTACTCCTCTATAGCCAACATCACATTGTGAACCACCGACACCTCTTTCTTTGAATAGTTTAAAACTGCAACACTTTATTCGTTAACTTGATAGAAAATACAAGTAAAATCAATTGTATTCTTACTATTGATCTGTCCTTTGGAGAATACTGTACATAGTTCGGCTTAGTTCACCGAGGCATTAGCAGCCTTTGTAACATTTCAGAGCCTGAGCTGCCGCCCTTTTCATAGAATAAGTTTGGGGCACACCAGTCGGACAACACAAATCAGAAAGTGATTGCACCCCTTTAATATTACTTTGCCTTTTATATACTGTAAAAGTCAGTTGTGTTGATGAGACAAAGAACAGGGAAGTGTAAAACCAAATGCAGGTCATCAATATTTAAAAATACAAAGAAAAACTAATTTCAGATCAAGCAACTGCTATTCTGTTCCTTTGGGATGAGAATACCGTATATACTCGTGTATAAGCCGAGTTTTTCAGCACAAAAAATGTGCTGAAAAACGTCCCCTCGGCTTATGCATAAGTCAATACAAAAGTAAAAATTACTTTAAAAAAATATAAACTTATATACTCACCCTCCGGTGGCCCCGATGCGCAGCGCTGCTCCCCCGATGTCCGCGCGGAAACCTGAAGACAAGCATCGGGGGAGCAGCGCTGCGCATCGGGGCCACCGGAGGGTGAGTATATAAGTTTATTTTACTTTTTAATGCTGGGCTCGCTGTATACTACTGGGGGCAGCTGGGGTGACTCTATACTACTGGGGGCAGGCTGTATACTACTGGGGGCAAGCTGTGTACTACTGGGGGCAAGCTGTATACTACTGGAGGCAGGCTGTATAGTACTGGGGGAAGGCTGTGTACTACTGGGGGCAGTCTGAGGTGGCTGTATACTACTGGGGGCAGGGCTGTATACTACTGGGGGCAGGCTGTATACTACTAAGGGCAGGCTGTATACTACTGGGGCAAGCTGTATACTACTGGGGGCAGGCTGTATACTACTGGGGGCAGGCTGGGCTGGCTGTATACTACTGGGGGCAGGCTGGGCTGGCTGTATACAACTGGGGACAAGCTGGCTATATACTGGGGGGGGGGTCTGTGACCAATGCATTTCCCACCCTCGGCTTATACTCGAGTCAATAGGTTTTCCCTGTTTTTGGTGGTAAAATTAGGGGCCTCGGGTTATACTCGGGTCGGCTTATACTCGAGTATATACGGTAAATCAAATAATGACAATTTCGTTGTAAATGTTTTTTTTTATATGTTAAATATTGTAGTCCTTTGGTGCAGGGTCATAACAGCTCCCAATTAATGTAAAACACAGGAAGGCCATTATCATAGGGGGAGTAATGCTAGTATGTAAGTAAAAACTTCTACCACTTATAACATTTCTAACAATAGACAGTTAAAGTGCTGTGTATCAGATAGAACAAGTCTTCCTTCATTTCCTCTGTACCCTCAAATGGTAATGTACTGTAGACACAAGATCCACAAGAAATATGTCTATTAAAGAATTTTGTGTTCCCTATTTGTGTGTTTAGTACCCACCCTGGAGCACTAAAATATTACATTACTATTAGTGTAAGGTGATTTTGCCCTACTAAGTTACTCACAGTGTATGGTAGTTCAGTACATCTGCTTGTAGGATAAGATGAAATGTAGAACTTCAAAACATCATCTACTAATAGTAACATCAATAATGCATATTAAAGGAAACCTACCATTTGATTTCATGCATTTTGAACAAAACATACCTTGAGAATGCTGTAGCTACACTGATGCAGGATCATATCTTGATTAATCCCTGAATTAAGTGGTTTTGCTGAAAAAACTATTATAACGTTCAGGACCTTGGGAAAGCTGGATTGCATGATTGCACAAGTTACATGGAGCTTGTATTACAGCTTGTATTACACACGAGGCTTAGTCCAGACAGGACAAATGAACCTGAGCTGGATCACTCATACACAGCAGCTGGGGGATGGTGCAGCCATTGATTATTCTGCCTACAGGCACAACTCAGGGATTACATCATCCTCTGAGCAGTGCATAACTAATGTGCTAGGAGAAGCTGAACCAGCCACAGAACCAGACAACTTCATTATCATAATTTTATAATTGTTTTATCAGCAAAACCACTCAGCACAGGGATTAACCAATATATGATCCTGCTTCAGTGTAGCTACAGCAGGCTCAAGGTATGTTTAATTCATAATGCATCAAATCCAATAGTAGGTTTACTTTAAATCATAATAACCTCTAAAGTCCACAGAGTAGCCTATCCTCAGATAAATCATTTAGAACAAAGTCTATGCAAATAAAGGGGATAAAGCAACTTTATATATTATAGTAACATTTTCGGGGAATACCCTCTTCTATTGGGAAAGAAGTATTACTCTGAAATCTTGCTATTTGGTTTCAGTACACTTATGGTAATCCTCCTCTGTGGCATTTTTAATTCTATTGTGTGTTTGGCGCTCAGTTTGCCCGTGCGCCGTATTTAATATGCAAAGTCTGTTGCACGCCCTATGTTAAAGGTCCACTTCAAAATAGTTGGCGAACTCGGGCCAGTGCAGGGAAGCGACAGATTCATGATTTCTGGCGCACATTCTTAGTGAATCAGTCGCACAGAGCATTATACACGGGCAGAGCACTTTTAGTGAAGATTCCGACTTTCTAAGCAAATGTCCACCATAGTGTCTGTTATGAGGCACAGTGTATATATAATGTCTGTGTTGGGGAACAGTGTGCATATAATGTCTGTGATGGGGCACCGTGTATATATAGGTGCACATTTACTTATCCATTCCCTGGAGTTCACAGATAATGCACCTGACAGGGGCGTAACTTTAGGGGGTGTAGAGGTTGCGATTGCACCTGCACCCAAGAGGTTTAGGGGGCCCTTGTGGTGTCACTTTCCAATATGAGAAGACTATTACTATAAACCATACATTATAGTCGGGGCCTGGCACAGACCTTGCACTGGGGCCCATCAGCTTCTAGTTACGCCACTGGCGCCTGATATCCTGTATGTGTCGCTTTCCCGCTCAGGTCAGACACAGTTCACCATCTTCTTCCTGGTGCATATAAGTGCATTGTCTTGCGACACAATTTGAAAGCTAAATCCCGCACTCAGCCCGAATCAGTCAGACCGTTCCGATGGAATGCCCCCCAACTTCTGTCACATGAAAGCCAGAGCAGCTGCGCCAAAAATAGATCACGTGTTACACAATTCCAGCACAGACATCTGTTAAATACCTGTCAAAGCCATGCAAATCCCAAAAACGGTGCAGAAGCAGCCCCCATAAATGAAATGTCCACAAGGCCCCTCTCCTTACAGAAATGTCCACATAAGAGAGAAAAAATGCTATACAAACCTTCCCCTTCTTCTTCCTGTGGCTCCGTCTTTTCCTCTTCTAGCAAGTACGCAATACTATGGGGTCACCTGGCTGTGTACCAGTATATATCCATATCTTTCTGAAATGTGCATTTTGCCACATTAAGAAATAGCAAATACATTTTCCAAGCACAAAGGTGGGGGCTGAGAGCTGAGGAGTTTTTTTGAAATGCATCCAAACCAAAGCCCAGCCACTGGGGCTATACAGAGGATTCTGTCAGGGTGCAAGGTAAGTTATAACACACTTTTATATTGTACTGCAAACCTTAGAGAAAGCTGAAAGGCAGATTTGCGATGCAGCTGTAATGGGCTTCTGCAACCTGTCTTTAGTCAAAATGAGGTTCCCTTTAAAAATGAACTTTTTTATGTTAATGAAGCACAAGTGTTTTGGGTTTTGTCACCAGAGCTCCTCCAGCCTATGGGGGTTCTGAAATCTGATGGTACTTTTCCTTTAAGTCTCCATACGGCTGCCCTTTAATGACAAATTCTCCGTGAACAGTTTCTTTGCTAGAGAATATTGAAGTAGTAATATGTTGTGTTATTGTGCCAATAACCAAGCCACAGACTAAGAGCACAGTAGAACTGTATATTTTACATTGTGCTAGTTATTAAGGTGAGGTAAAACATTTCATTTTTCACATCCTTATAATCAACAACAAACAGCAGAAACACACACAACCAGCGGAACAGATTCCAATACAAAGAGTCACAGGATCAGGACAGGCCGTTCTTTGTAGTGACAACATTTCAGTGATGTTACAAAATGTAGTAAAAAAATAAGAACTAAATTATATCCATATGACCAGTCGGCCACTGGCACCCCTGTATTTAAATTTTAAAAAGTTTTACAAGGCACCACACAACGATTTGAAATAATGTAATATATCCAAGACATCCATGATGTTTTTTTGTACTGTGTAAACTCAGAGATGTTAAGGCATGTATATGTGCAAAATATAACACTACAAATCAGACTGGCATTGACAATAGACACAGCTTATGGGACAATCCGCTCTGTTTATAATACACAGTGACATTATTGTAGACACAGTACAGTGACCATGTTCACTGAGACAAGCTAAATATGGCCCTTAATTTCATTTTTTTAAAATATTTAATCAATAGACCATTTTCCTGCTAGGGATTTTTTTTGTCTAGCAGTAAAGACTTTAAAAGCAAGAGTAGACCTTTCCATGTGTCTAAAATAATAAGTGCCCAAATCAGTCTTTTATTCGAAATCTGTCTTCATGTAGAAAAGTCCATATCAAGGTATTCACCAAATCTGCCTGATCTTGCTGAAGCCAATGGCTGCCTTGTGACAGTACAGATAACTGAAAGTAATTCTTCACGTAGACCCTTGTTTGTTCGGCCATCTCCACTTCCACAAACGCATCATGCTCTCCCCATAGTAGCAGAGTGGGCATGGTCACCTGGTGATGTTTTAATGGCAAGCAGCTACATGGAGAAAACAGAACAGAAAAGTAGTTTGAATGAAAAACATAATACAAAAGAAGTACTCAAAATGCATCCCGTTCTGCTTCCTCTGCAACATTTCCTAATATCCTGTAAAAATCTAGCAATAATGTCCTGAAAAGTGCAGACAGTGACTGAATGGTTAAAGTACAACTGTAAAGTATGAAAACTTTTGCCTATCTCTGTACTAAGCAAAAATAAGCAATCCTCTAATTTTCTATAATTAGATATCTGCAGGTGTTTAGCTGCTAGCAGAGGTTTTACCTTGCCCCTCAGGCTAATCTCTATTTGCCATGCTTTGTTGTTGCCAAGGAAAACCATATAGTACAGCAAGAGACAACAGGAGGCTTGTTGAGAGTGGCTCTAGGGCCTGTAGTGATTTCACAAGCATGTGACTCATCACATGCTTCAGGTTGGCCAATTACAAACAAGCTGTCCTGCATAATTTGTAAGTGCTTAGTTTGATGCAAAGGACCTTCTGTGATGTGTAGATCGGCCACTTACAAACATGCTTTCCTCTTCTGGCTTCAGTGGGGTGAGCTGATGTCACAACTAGGACTGCCCACCCACATCAGGAATAGCTGAATCTGAATCTAATGTTAGATACCAGATATATCTCAGGCTAGGCAGAAGCCAGCAGAATGATTTGGATATCAATGTCTCTCTCCAGCTATGCTAACAATCATTTTTTGTTAGTGACTTTACAGTTACGCTCTGAATTCATGTTTTTTAAGCGTAACTAGTCTTTTGACAAAATTTTGGAAATCAATAATGCAGATGGTAATAGTAAACTTTGTAATAAAGAAATATGTGCCTGTCTTCTTGATTTAAGCAGTTAGTGGAAACTATCTTTCTGTCCGGTCCTCCACGAAGAGCCTATAGTGGATTATAATATAGGAGGTTGTTGCAGTAGCCCGGGGCCCAAGCATTCTAGGGGCCCATGGCCACCCAAACCACCCAATAAATTGTATACTCAGGAGGACTTTCACCTATGAAATCCTAAGAAAAGTTAAAAAGCCATGGCAACACATTTTTTCCCCTTTCACCCTACAACTAATTTTTTTCTACCTTATCAATACATAGGGCTCATTTACTAAGGGCTCCGCGGCCGCACTTTCGTCGGGTTTCCCGACTTTTTCCGTTTTGTGGCGAATTGCCCCGGGATTTTGGCGCACGCGTTTGGATTTCGGCCCCGGCTTTCACGCGACATAAATCAGGAGCAACGGATTCGGAAAAACCAGCGGAATTTAAAAAACGAATTGTGTCGCAAAATCAATCACTCACATGCACCAGGAATAGGTTGGTGAACTCCGGCGGACCTCGGCGCAGCAGCGACACCTGGTGGACATCGGGCGCATGATCTTAGTGAATCGCCGGAAGACCTGAATCCTCGTCGGAGAACGCGCCGCTGGATCGTGTCAGGACCGGGTAAGTAAATGACCCCCATTGTATTTTAGAATAAATTAAACCATTAAAAAAAAAAAAAAAAAAAGAACTTGTCTTGTCTCGAGTGTGAAAAATTAAAAATTTCCACCAAAAAACCTTTTTCGAAAGGGCTGACCTCTAGCATTTGTTGTGTCTTAGTTTGCCACATGTGTAGGTTTTATTGGACGATAAGAGTCTGCACTCACCTGAAGATATTCCGGTAATGGTTTAAGGGACCAGTGAGGGCTCCTGGTTGTGAAAACACATAAAGGTAAGCCTCCATGTCTTCCTCTGTGAACCTTGAGTTATGTCTTGTGATTCCAGTTGCTTCACTAGTAAAGAGATCTTTAAGAATCTACAAGTAATAAAAAGTACAAAAACAATACCAAATCGCACGTGGAAACACAATAATATATATGTTTTATACATATTTTAGCTAACTCTCACCTACATACAGTAGAGGAAACCCTTTTGTAGGCTCAATCAGTATTCATGAGAATGCAGCCTATCAAGTCACTGGGAACCAGTGACCTCATTGAGTAACCCCATCTACAAGAACAACAGCAGTTCATCATATTTAGGATCGATCATTAGTCTTGGATAGTGAAGCCAAAACAGCATCATGTGTACTGCTTCTACAGAACTTTTTTAAATGATATATTTGCAATGCTATTTATCATATGTGTTGTGTAGCTACACATTATAAGGCTACATTCACACTGCCGTATGGGGGAAGTATATACTGCTGATGTATATACGGCATATATACGTTCCCCATAGATGGCAATGGGTGCACGGTGCCGTACAGGTATATACGCAGTAGTGGGGAAAAGATAGGACGTGTCCTATCTTTCTCCGAAATACGGCTCAGTGCCGCATGTTTCTGTATGGAGAAGGGCTCCCCCCCTCTTCCTCTCCCCGGCGCCGACACGTGCCCACCATGCTACAGGACGGCGGACACACGTTAGTGTGAATATAGCCTAAATTATATGTTCATAACATATTATTCCAATACAGATTTATAATGGTGCCGCAGAAATTTTGTGCTCTTTTGATGAGTAAATCTATCTAATTTCAAATCAAATGAATTATTAATTCATTTTTAATTTTCACTATTAGGAAAGTTAAAAATTCTATTTCTTTAAAGGACATCTACCACCAGGTTAAGGATTGTAAACCAAGCACATTTACCTGCTGGTGTGTGCCCCCTCTGGCAGGATCTGCTCTTCTTAAAGGTCCCTATGCCCTTGAGGGGATGCAGGTACCATAGATGTTAATGGAGTCTGTAGCCCCTCAGACTTATTTGCATAATTTTAAAAGCCTTTGTTTGTAAAAACCAGGACATTACAAGCTAAAATAAGAGCAGATCCTACCAGAGAGGACACACACCAATATGTAACTGTACATACTTTACAATCCTTCATCCTAGTTGTAGATGTCCTTTAAATTAATGTTTTACCTTAATGGAAATCTACCATTTGCTTTTATGCATTATGAACCAATTATCAACCAAACATACCTTGAGAATGCTGTAGCTACACTGATGAAGAATCATATCTTGTTTAATCCAAGAACTGAGTGGTTTTGCTGAAAAAAAACTATTATAAAATTATGATAATGAGGCTCTGTCGCTTCTGCGCTTCTGCTTTTACCCTAATTATGCACCATCCCCCCAGCTGCTGTATATGAGTCATCCAGATCAGGTTGATTAGTCCTGTCTGGGCAGTTCAGGAAGCTCCATGTATAATGTGTTTATGTAGCCACCCAGCTTTCCTAAGGTCCTGAATTTTATAATTGTTTTTTGAGCAAAACCACTCATATCAGGGATTAAACAAGATGTGTTTCTGCATCAGTGTCGCTACAGCATTCTCAAGGTATGTTTGGTTCATCATACATAAAAACAAATTGTAGATTTCCTTTAAGGTTCCCATGCCCTTGAGGGGCTCCAGGTTCCATAGATGTTAATAGAGTATGTGACCCCTCAGGCTCAGTTGCATAATTTTAAAAGCCTTTGTTTGTAAAAACCAGGAGATCTGAAGCTAATATCAGAGCAGATCCTGCCAGAGAGGACACACACCACTATGTAACTGTACTTAGTTTACAATCCTTCATCCTGGTGGTAGAAATCCTTTAACTGAATGTTTTACTTAAAATATATATCAAGCCACTAAAAAATCTTTTGTCAGGGTACAATCTCCTAATAGTGTCACCCATGTAGTACTTACCCTTGTAAACTTTTCCCTTCTGTCCATATAAGCTGCGAGTCATGTGACCCGTCGGCAGCAAGACAAGACTCATCATATGTCCTGCAGATTTTCAGTAGATCATGGGACTGCACATAAAGGTCTACTTCTTGGCTGTGGGCTTCTGGAAACTCTTGTATAAACTAAAAGGACTATACTTTGATAACAAAGGTTCCCAAAATGGTCCCTCTCATGTCCCTTTAATTTTACAAGATTTTACAGATAAAGCTACCATCCTTTTCAAGTAAAGTGAGAAATGTTCTTTTTACGTGAAACCTCACGCATTTGCCTCTAAAAAATGCCCCCAAAATTCATGTGAAAATGTACAGAGAAAAGTCACATTTTTTTTAAAGATGAGTCAAGTTTATAGACTGCAGGGGGAGATTCACTTCAGACATCCCGATCTACAGTTCTGTAGAACCGAGAAACATATCTGTAGTTCTGCAAGGTACAAAACTAGAGATAACGACAATTAAATAAAATGTGGAAAATTTAGATTTTTATCTGCAGCTCACATTTCCACCTGTCTGTATCTCTAGTCCCATAGCTCTTAGAACCACAAGCCTTTCTTTACAATTTGACACAAAAGAATGTTTCTAGGAGCTACAGAACCTAAGAAAAAATGTGACACTTCTCTGCTCATTTTCACATGACTTTAGAGGAGAATTCTTTTATAAGTAATCTGACATAAAAGAGGAAATTCTAGAAAGGGCATGAGGGGGCTAGTAGTTTCATGGGAAAAATTTGGTGACAGGTTCTCTTTAAGTGTTGCCTATATTGTGACTTGAGTATGAGTCATAGCTGGCATTCCCGGCAAGCATACATAAAATGGTCCTAATACTATTACCGTATTGTTCGGACTATAAGGCGCACAAAAAATCCTTTGATTTTCTCAGAAATCAAAGGGGCGCCTTAAAGTCCAGTGCACCTTATATATGACCCGTACTTACAGACAACAGCTGCCTTGAACTGTGCGCAGGTCTGCCACCTGCTGGTCATTCATCCTTATAATCAGGTGTGCTTTTAATCCGGTGTGCCTTATATATGAACCTAGACGTTTGATATATTAATGGTGCGCCTTATAGTGCGAAAAATACTGTATATGATTTTGCGTTGGACCAAAAGAGGTGTCATTGCATAACTAGATTTCACATTCACTAGCCTGAATGTCACTAAGAAATTATTAGATTAAGGCTACGTTCACACAATGTATGCCTGCCGTACTGTAGTACAGCGGGTATACATCGGCGCCAGGGAAAGGTGGAGGGGTTGGGCACCTCTCACCTCCGCCCCCCCCCCCCCCCCCATAGCGATATAAGGCCGTGGCGCAGTTTTACGGGAAATATCTTTCTCCCGGCTACAGAACGGTACGGTGCCGCACGTGTGCTGCACTGCACCTCTCCCTGTAGGGCACCGTGAGCCCATTGCCGTGTATGAGGGACGTATATACGCCATATATTCGTCCCCCATATGTTCGTGTGATTGTAGCTTAAGAGTTTTAACAACTTGACAGAAGAGAACAGCTCAAGTACTTATTGTAATTTTTTCCCATTTTAGGGCTATGTATGTATTTTTATATACACTCGGTGCCTTCTACTTGTTCTACCATGCACTTTGTAAAATAATTAGATCTAACTATTAAGAAAAGTAAACATAATGGCCATGTAATGCCCAAAGCACGTAATGTATCAATTATGTGATCTGTACAATGAATATGAAAAGAAATAACATGACATCTGCAATAGGATATATAACCTGTAATGTAAGAGGCAGCTCACCTTGTAATCATTTACAGTGTACATGAGTTCCGGAAACCAAGGCATTTGGAAAAAGAAGTAGTAACCAGATTTTAGTAATTGAGAAGGGTGTCGTAGAATATATTCTGAAACAAAAATGCCCATGAATTATTTCTCGTACCTCTACTTAGTAGTTTTTATGAAAGAAATGTAAATGAACGTGCACACAGGTAAGGGAAGGGATATGTCTCAATATAATGTTACACTGCTCTACCACCAGCTATCTAGCATCAGTGTGTCCTTCCTTGACTTTACTCTTGGCTTGAAATATCTTGAGATAAGTTTTTCACAAGATGACTAGCTTTTAAAAAACATTTTTTGTTACATCTACTCCTTAAGGCAAGAGAACGGTTAAAGGGGTTGGTCATGGTTGGTTACCTCATGTTTTTTGTACTGTTTGTGTGTGTGTGGGGAGGGCAGATATTCGGTCATTTACCAATATACATCTATTCACAGCTCTGCTCCGCTTTCTTGATATGTAAAGAGAACCTTCCTTTTCCCTCATCAGCCAGACATTCCTGTCCATAAAATGGTCGCAGGCGGAGGGTCATGTGATCTCTACCTCTCCATGAACAATCGCCCTGCCAGGACCTTGATCTTATATTCATGAATACTATCCTAAGGGCGTTTGTTCATGAACAGTTACCCTCATGGCCCTCCATCCGCGGCCATTTTATGGACAGGAATGTCTGGCTGATGAGGGAAAAGGAATGTGTGGCTGAATGTCAGAAATCCAACATTAGAGATGTTCCTGGTTGTGTCTTCTACCAATAGTTTAAATGAAACTGAGACACAGCCACGGATCATAAAATTTAAAGGTAAGTGTATGTAAGTGTGTATGTAACAGAATGATGAGATTTTTTTTACCAACAGGAATGGGAAAATCAACAAAGAAAGGACATTTTTTTTAACATCAATCATGGAGAGATCATATGGAGAATAACACCTGTAACATCAAAAGGGACCAAATCTACGCATAAGTGAAATCAGGTGAATAATCTTCAGTTTTTAAAGAAAACCTACCATGAGGAATCTACTATCAGCAGTAGATCTAAAGGTAGATTCCTCCTGCCTGCCTCTGCCCTAATCTGTCATTTAATAATCCTGGAACCTGATTTTGATGGAGGATTTCCTTTAACCTTTGAACACTACTTCACAATTTTGAGCATATTTACTGTTGAACCCATGCATGCAGAGAAAAGTGTTTGATCCTTTGGTGTCTGACCACAGGAACATTGGCCTTCAAGACCCCCAGTCATTTCAGCGATCCGGTGCGGAGTCAATTGTCTTGGAAGCCCAATAAAAGTCAAGAGAGTAGTGGTCCAGTCTGTGCACCCGCACACCATTCATATAGGGCACTTGTACCCCCAGCACCTAATGGAAAACCCCTTAAAGCAGGTGAACCAAGTATTATTGCTATCCCCTACCCAACAATCTGATCAGTGGGGGTCACCAACCAATTACAAGAACAGGGGTCCCATTCTTACTAGTTGAATGAACGACAGGTTCAAGCATATAACCTGCCTTTTATTCAATAATATAGGAGTGTTGGTAATTGTCCATCTACTGGACTCCCATACACATTAAATTTGTGTTTGAGATAGCAACAATTAGCGTCACTCCTATTGTATTGAATGGAGCTGTGGGGGGTCACAGCAGTCAGGCAACCACCCAACAATTATAATTGGCACAACCCCTTAAAATAGTTCATTGCGTCGTTTATATTATGTGTTAACAAGTATTTGTGTTATTCCTCAGGAATGGCCAGTACTTTATTTTGGTCCACAGATATAATAATAACACATAGTACCCAGATATTTTTACTTAAATCCATCATATTTCAAGTGTCACATTACCATACATATCATTTTGCACATGTAAGTTCAGTTCATCTGAGCAGTAATCTTCCATGCTCTGTAGTTTCCACAGAATCAATACTTATAGAATTAGAAGAGAAAAGCTAGAAAGCAAAAGCATTTCACCTCAGGGTCACTGCAATTTTACCAGCATGACCGATATATCTCAGAGAAACTGCAGTTACTGTTTTTAGATTAGAAATCTACAGGCCTGGAGATGAACAACGGGGCAAGTAGAAGCAGCAGGGTATGTAATACAGATCTACAACACAAGAATATAATCTCACTGGAGAACAGGGAAACCGCAAATGTCATTCATTACATTGTATAATCTAAAAGTAATAAACCAGAAATCTATACCCCATACATGTCAAATCTGAGAGGTAGGAAGGTCTAGTTGATCTGGGTTTCAGACAAAAATGTTAACATTGTAATATTTACCACTTTGCAAAAACTTAGAAGGTCCATGACTTAAAAGCTTTAAACTACTATCCTGCTGGTATCGAACTCCGTTTAGACTAAGGCTACATTCACACGAACGTATGGGGGACGTATATACGGCCGACGTATATACGGCCGATATACGTCCCCCATACACTCCTATGGGCGCACGGCACCCTACGGGAGCGGTAAGGTTCCGCACACGTGCGGCACCGTACCGTTCCGTACCCGGGAGAAAGATAGGACCTGTCCTATCTTTCCCCGTAATACGGCGCCGTGCGCCATAGGTTGCTATGGAGAGGGGCGGGGGTGAGCTGCGCTCACCTCCTCCTCCTCTCCCCGTACACTGCCGTTGCCCGCTACGGTACGGTACGGGCGGGCAACGGCAGTGTGAATATAGCCTAAGTCAAATCTACCCGCAAGTATCAAATCAATGTTGGAGATGTGAGTCTGAGATAGGTACAATGTTACACATATGGTGGAACTGCCCTTTAATAACTCCCCTCTGGCACGATGTCAATAGTCTGTATAACGCACTAACTAAATCTAATCTAACCTTCACTCCGGAACAGGCCCTGCTCTCGGCACTGCCTGGCTCCATCTCCAAAATCAAAAAACTTTATAGTGGCCACACGCCAGATCATCCCCAGACTTTGGAGATCGACCACACCTCCCTCGAGATCTGACTGGGTGACAGCCTTATCTCACATTCAAAGGATGGAAGAGCTTAAGGCAATAGATGAGGGTAGAGTGGCAGTGTTTTATTCTACATGGACCTCATGGGCGACCTTCAAGGACTCACCTGCTCTTGCTACCTGGATCTCATCTGGGGTTACTCCTTGAGTGTCTGCGCAGATCATTATCTTTTAAAACTATTAGTCTCACTATAACCTATACCTATTACTCATGCTGAGCCTGATGTAGTACGGGACTCGGCATATCTTTAATTCAACTGTTGTATGAATGCTTGTATGAATGTGGATGTGTTTGTCTAATGTATTGTTATTTAGTCTTGATGCATTTTCGCCATAATCTCAATTTGTTTGCTACAGGTTATCCATTCAAATGTATGTATTCTTATGCTTTGTACGGCACACTACTCAGAGATGCTACTTAATGTATCAAGCCATTATGTACGTACAATAATGTATTATAATGCTTTATTAATGTCTTATTACTGTTTTTACTGGATTGTCCAAGCAATAAGCTCTGTACAATATATAATGTGTTTTGTACGTTTCAATAAATGTTTATTGACCATAAAAGCTTTAAACTAAACTAAACTACATTTTTAACAAAATGGCATAAATAAATAGTGCAGATAATAGTAAACTATGTTTTCTCTGCCTTTCTTTATTATTTAATCAGCTTTCTGTCCTGTATCCACTGACAGCTGAGAGATAAAGAACCTGATAAAATGTCTAATGACTTATCTTTTTACTGACAGTCTCTGGATAGTCTGATCTCCTTACAGAGTGAATATCTCTAGGTATGTATAGAGTTAATTTTTACCCTCCATTCCTTATCCTTAGACTTCAGATACACTGCTCGCTGCAGGATAAAGAAGAGCAGAAAAAGGCACATAGAAGCTACTTTACTTAATGAAGTACCGTATAATTAGAAAGTTTACTATTACCACCTGTTCAATTCATTTCTGCAGTAAAATAAAATATGCATCATAGGTTTAGTTACACTTTAAACATCATTCAATGTACCTTATTATACTTTTCTATAATACTTTTTATTATATACTTAGCTGTTATGCTTAAAGAGAACCCGTCATGCAAAATAACCCCCCTAATCTAAATATATTTTCATAAACTGCTATTAGAAAGCATTGCCCTTATCTCTTCATTGTCCCTCTACATGCCTGTAAACTTAAGCAATGAGGTTGTCCTAAAGCTGTATGCAAATGACCTGTGAAATGTCCAATGAGTAATTAGCATATTCAAGCTGTCCACTCTATTCATGAGTGGGAGGTACAGCCATACCCCCAGTGCTTGAAAGACACTCTGTATAATTATGTGAGGTATAATGGTGTAATGGCTCCTCCATGCGCTTCCTGGTACTGGAGCCCCCTGAAGTCTGTGTGTGTGTATAGGAGAGATACAACACCTCCAGGCAGCCATGTTACAGCAGAACATGTTAGGTACTTCTGTAGCTGATGTCTGTGTATCACAAATGTGTATTAGGAGGATGCAGCATGTCAGCAGATGTGGCACACACACCAGAAATGCTTTACTATACATTACACAAAGACAAGAGCAGGGGGTGGAGAGGGGAGGGGTAACAGGGGTGACATCACTGCCTCTGACCATGTGACCAGCCTCATTTACATAATAAAGAAGATGATTTTATAATGATTAATGTATGAATTGGCTAGATAAAGGCTGGGATGTATCCTTGTGAGCTGCTCCAATAGGTAGAGGTGACAGAAATAGTGACAGAGACCTGATCACAGGTGCCCCTTTAAGCAAAAATAAGCAATTCTCTGATTTACTCTGTCATGCTTCCTGGTAACCATGGGAAACCATACAGAACAGCTAGAGATGACAGGAGGCTTCTTGGGAGGGGCTGTAGGAGAGGGGTGCAAGAAAATCGGATGTTGACCTGAATAGGATTTTATAAAAGATGATGATAAATATACCAAGTTATATCTCAGGCTAGGAAGAAGGTAGACGCATGATACAGGTATCCTTGGAATTGTTGTCAAAGGTTCTTTCCGGCTATGCTAAAATTATTTTTTCCAGTAACTTTAAAGTTATGCTTTAAAAAAAGATCAATTCAAAAAGTCCCATAAAACATAAATAATTTCAGGGGACAATGAACAAAACCTAATTTGTCTGAGCAATGCTTGAGTTATAGATTATATAATTCCTCTTCTAAGAGCAGTATAGCAGAAATCAAAGGGTGCATTTATTTTTAATACAGTGATGTACTGAGTTTGCTAGAAGACACCCATACAGTATGATGCTTTACCCTTTCTTATAGGTTTATTCAACCAATAATAAATCATGGCACAACTGCAATTACTGGTGCATTGTGATGAACATCAGTCCCTATGGAATAGGATATCATCAGTATGTAAAGAGAACAATAGTACACTCTCTATACTATACCAAAAATCATATGAAGGTATTCATATCACTAATCTACTAAACTTAATTCATTTTTAGTCTTTTCAAGGTCTTGAGTATGTGACCGTGGTTTGATAATTAAAGGGAATGTCTATGTGGCTTTCAATTATAACCCATTTAAAGCATTTACCCAGAGCAGAGGGGAGGGCTGAGGAGTAGCATAATGCCCAGAGCTAAGAGGGCAGCAGTGTGAGGACATGTTCTTATTGCATATGGGGAAGATACTATTCTGAAATATAAATTCATCTTTACTTTCCTGCAGCTACTTTCATCACTCCAGGACTGCTACCTAGCACTGGTAGTTTTCTCAAAACTATTGACTTTAAGAAGTTTGTCCAGTATGTAAATTGATGACCTCTCTTCAGAATGAGATATAGTTTTTGTTGGTACCATTTTGGAATACACTCACCGGCCACTTTATTAGGTATACCTGTCCAACTGCTCGTTAACACTTAATTTCTAATCAGCCAATCACATGGCGGCAACTCAGTGCATTTAGGCATGTAGACATGGTCAAGACAATCTCCTGCAGTTCAAACCGAGCATCAGTATGGGGAAGAAAGGTGATTTGAGGCCTTTGAACGTGGCATGGTTGTTGGTGCCAGAAGGGCTGGTCTGAGTATTTCAGAAACTGCTGATCTACTGGGATTTTCACGCACAACCATCTCTAGGGTTTACAGAGAATGGTCCGAAAAATAAAAAACATCCAGTGAGCGGCAGTTCTGTGGGCGGAAATGCTTTGTTGATGCCAGAGGTCAGAGGAGAATGGCCAGACTGGTTCGAGCTGATAGAAAGGCAACAGTGGCTCAAATCGCCACTCGTTACAACCAAGGTAGGCAGAAGAGCATCTCTGAATGCACAGTACGTCCAACTTTGAGGCAGATGAGCTACAGCAGCAGAAGACCACACCGGGTGCCACTCCTTTCAGCTAAGAACAGGAAACTGAGGCTACAATTTGCACAAGCTCATCGAAATTGGACAGTAGAAGATTGGAAAAACGTTGCCTGGTCTGATGAGTCTTGATTTCTGCTGCGACATTCGGATGGTAGGGTCAGAATTCGGCGTCAACAACATGAAAGCATGGATCCATCCTGCCTTGTATCAACGGTTCAGGCTGGTGGTGGTGGTGTCATGGTGTGGGGAATATTTTCTTGGCACTCTTTGGGCCCCTTGGTACCAATTGAGCATCGTTGCAACGCCACAGCCTACCTGAGTATTGTTACTGACCATGTCCATCCCTTTATGACCACAATGTACCCAACATCTGATGGCTACTTTCAGCAGGATAATGCACCATGTCATAAAGCTGGAATCATCTCAGACTGGTTTCTTGAACATGACAATGAGGTCACTGGACTCAAATGGCCTCCACAGTCACCAGATCTCAATCCAATAGAGCATCTTTGGGATGTGGTGGAACGGGAGATTCGCATTATGGATGTGCAGCCGACAAATCTGCGGCAACTGTGTGATGCCATCATGTCAATATGGACCAAAATCTCTGAGGAATGCTTCCAGCACCTTGTTGAATCTATGCCACGAAGAATTGAGGCAGTTCTGAAGGCAAAAGGGGGTGCAACCTGTTACTAGCATGGTGTACCTAATAAAGTGGCCGGTGAGTGTATATAGGGGTACCTGAAAATGTTTGTTCGCATTTATTCCTGTTTATTCCCCTTTTGAGGCAGAGGCAGCTAAAAAAGTAATTCTATTTTTATATTTTGGAGTTTTTTTTTTGTGTGAAATGTTTAAGACTTTATTTTCATTTTTATTACACATTTTTAATTCCTGCTATGGAACTTAATCAGCATGTTCTCTAGTGTCCAATATACTGTAGTATGTGTATTGCTGTATTGCAGTATTCTTAGCCCAAAGCTCAATTTAATCAAACAAGACCTTGCCTCTGGCAGACTGTAATACTGTAGAATGACTGATGTTGTATATGATAATTGCCTTCATAACCTTATTGCTGCCTTGATAAACCATCAAAACTCTGCAATCATATTGCACAGGGGTGCAACTACAGTGGTGGCATCCATAGTAGTCAATATGGGGCACGCTGTTAGGGGGCCCTGTCCTCCGACCTGACAAAGTGGGGGATATGCACCCTTATTTACATATTATGCTGCCTAGACATGTATGTGATGTATATATGCTGTATATATGTGTGTGTGTCTGTGATGTGTATCTGCTGTATGTGTATTTGGTGTATGGTGTGTATATACCATATGTGTGTAGATATGCTGTGCGTATGTATATGACACTGTATGTGTGTCTATATGTGATGTGTATGTGATCTATATGTGTGCAAGTGTTGAATGTGTGTGCAAGTATATTAATGTGTATGTATAAGTGAGTGTAATATACATATTTGGAAGTGGGCCCCTTTCAAAACTTAGCTATGGGGTCCTGCCTCTCCTAATTATGCCCCTGGTATTGCAGTGGTTCTGATGGCAAGTGACTTTCAATCCTCTGCAGCTGACACTGACAGCCATTGATAGCATGACAATATGGCAGGTGTCACGGGTGCTCCTGCGACCCGTGACCCAGGTCACAGGCGTACCATTGCTCATATATGTGCCCCTGGACTCCCATCACTTCTCTTACCTCTCCACGTTCCCACGCTGTCCACAGCCCCTTCCTGTCTTCCCTGCCGGATCTTTGTGCCTTGTGCCTTAGAGAAAGCTTTGCCCAGTGCTGTTGTTGTGATTTCCCGTTGTGGCCCTGGTTCCATTCCAGAATATGCTTCTCTGCTGCCTGCCTTGACCTATTGCTACATCCCCGACTTTAATCACATGCTGCCCGTCCTGACCTCCTGCCTGTCCCCGACTACAATCCTGCTTAATGTCACTGTACCTCGCCTTGGCTGCCACTGCGGACAAAATTGTACCTGTGGAACGACCTGGTGGTTCCACACAGCCGACAGTTCAACCTGCTTTGGGGCGGGTTCTGGTCCAAGGTGTCAGCTTATGTCATCGTCCGCGGTGGTCCGGTGGGTCCACTACCCTGAAGCCTGACAACAGATATGGGGTGTTCCTTCTTATGCCTTGTGCTCTATATTCATGAAGTGTCGGCACCACAAGCTTGGTAATCCCAACACTTTTCTTGCGCTTCTAGGTTCCCAAAAATTTTTATGATGCAATTTTTGGAGCACAAATAGATTCGCTTAAAGCTGGTTTAGCAAATTCTATTTCACCTTCATGAATGTGGAGACAGTCCAGAACCTTTTCGGTCATGCGTCAATTCATTAAGCCCTTGCGCCAAAATCTAAACTCTCAATATAGCTTACTGTACAACTAGTGCACCCAATATATTGCCCCGGCACCCCAATTGATGAATGCTTACCTCTTAGGCTCCTTACAATAGTGGGCTGAAGCTTATCCCAATGAATCCTCATGCTGTGGAATATGTTCTCTGGTTCAGTTCTCCCCTACTTAAATTGGGAGGAGGAGCAAACATTAGCAGCAGACACCTGTGGGGGCTACGTGTTTTGTGGGGGTCCTCCAAGTGATGCAACAGTCCATATTTTGACTGTAACATCATCATAGAAATACCCACAACACGGCTCAGAGGAACCTGGAGATGGATGCCATACAGCTGCATCTATAATGGCCTCTACTGAGCAAGTATTGCCCACTGCAGCAGGAGGATATAGAGCAGTCTCTTGCTGGATGTGACGGACACAGTAAATGTCTATGGGCGCATACACCTGGAGCTTTCCTGGCAAAGGTGCTAAACATGTCCAAAAGATGTGCAACATCCCCCACTGGGGCCTAGCCTTTTTCTCGGGGACTAGAGAAAGCCGGGTCCCGGAATACCTGAGTGGCTGGCGGTTGCGGCCTAGGCACGCTAGTGTCACGGTGCTTGGTATGGGGACCGGAGGGCTGTCCTACAGCCTGGCAGGTCTCCAGCAGGGTGGTGTTGGCAAGAAATGATGAGGGAGAGACTGCTAGAGTAGTTCTCCCTGGGGCAACCCTTTGGGGTCTGAAGTGTGAGACCCTGTGTGGTGGATAGGGCGCCCGTGATGGTGACAGCCGTGACAGCAGGGACCAGCCGGAGGAAGATGTTGAACAAAAGTAACTTACAGTTCTTTATTGGAACCGACAGGAACAGTAGGTAACGTGCCATGACAAAAGGTAGAATGCTGGGGCTGCAGTTGGAGATGGAACCACAGGAAGGGATCTTCAGCCTGCATGCAAGGGCAGGCTGGGATATAGCTGTGTCCTAGTAGGATGCTTCAGCTTGTCTTGGGTTGCTTCAGATATCACCATTAAAGGTAGGATGATACCCCTTTTCTCTCACTAACTAGCTCCTCAGAGCTGTTCAGACAGAGAGCTGAGCTCTGGCTGCATTCTGACCAACTGGTTTGATCTGGTCTGTCTTACTGCACTGACTGACTCTGACTCTTCTGAGTCTCTAATCCACCAACTCTAGAGCTGTGTCAGCTCTAGCCTAAGACTTCTGAACTCTAGAACTTTCCTGACCAGGGGTTTTATTACTCCCACTGGCAGGGCCGGCGCTATGGGTAGGCAAAGGTGGCAATTGCCCAGGGCCCCCAGGGAGAAAGGGGAGAATCTCTTCTTTCAAATGAATATTTTGAATTTTGTTTCTAGGTGCTATGGATCTAGAGATATTCAGGTTTAAAGTGAGAATATCAGGTGCCATTTTTATATATAAATATCACTTCCGACGGCAGTTAATATCTCAGTTTTTCTGCATTTTAGAAACACAAATTAGATTCATATAAAAGAGGAGACTCTCTTCTTTCATAGGAAAAAAGAAGTGAGGTTCTATGAGTCACAGAACCAGAGATATAGCCCCCTGAAGTATCTCCCCCATCTCCAGATTCTTAGCCATCAGGCTGCAGGGAGCATTAACTGCACACAGGAGCTGCTGCACCTCACAGATAATGGAAATATTCACTTTATATGTTACTAGTACTACATTTTGAGAAGGGATAATATCAACTAATACTCATGTTTTTAACCCTTCTCTATGCAAATCTAAGAACACACTTTGGGCCACATGTATCAATCGTTTTTTTCTGTTGTTTTTGCGCCTTTTCATTCAGGCGCACCATTTTTTGTGCCATGTTTGCGACTAAATGTGACTAAATGCTAGCTGTGCAGCAAAAAATAACCAGCTTTCCCTCATTTATCCTAGCAATCCAGATGTTTTGATGCGCCTAATGATATTCATCACTTGCGACATTTCATTTAGGCGCAAAAACGGGAGCAAAAACACTCCAGCCCGGAGCTGGCGTTAACTGAGAAGAAAGCACTGAGCCCCTTTGCAGAACAGCTCATTTCTAGCAGAAAAGCTCATCCAGACCCTGCAGACACTAGAACAGATCATACAGACATGAGATACTCTGCAGACACTAGTACAGATAATACAGTCATTAGATACTCTGCAGACAGGAGCTGCAGACTCTATTTACACTTCATCACCTTCTATTTACAAAACATTCTGCAGAATCCAGAGCTCACAGCAAGAGAGAAGAGAACGTTACAGAATGTTGCACATAGTACTGACAGGTGTCCCCCATGTAATTCTGCACAGTATCACCAGTGTGTCTGAGGGGGATACTGTGCAGAATTACAGGGGTGCAGCAGGAGATCAGCACTGGGGGATCCCCTCCAGGAGAATCCCCTGCTGAGGAGGTCACTGGGTGCTGGGTGTCACACACCTGGGTGCTGCTGTGAGTGTTATCTTCATTCTGGGCTGTGGGAGAAGCAGAGAGGAGCTTGTAGCAGGATCACATGTAACTGCCTGAATCTAACATTACGCCGAAACTGCGCCAAAATTGCGCCTAAACTGTGTTAAAGTAAAGTGATTAATAAGAGGCAGGAAATTAACTTATCACAGATGGTTGTGCTAATTCTGTAAAAGCTTGTGATAATTCTGGAAAACAGTGCACCAGAATTTAGGCACAACTACTACACCTATGCGCACAAAAGTGATAAATGTGGCCTATTCTCTCTTATTCCCTTTTATTTTGTGATAGTTATTTTTTGTTGGGAAAATTGACTGATACGATGAACATTCAATCCTCTTCGCCTAATGTGACTACACCGCGACCAGAACATGTCCATAAAGTTATATGTAACACCAAAAACACACACATGTCCTGGAATAAAGTTTTTATTTCCCATCATCCTCCATTATTTACACCCATGTTATGACGTTCTCACTCTCATTCTTATGAAGCGCGGAGGGTTCTGTTATTGTGCAGCTAATACAATGGCGCACATCTAAACGTGACTTTTATTATCTCATTAGAGAGGTTTATGGATATATAGTTATTTATTTGGGTTACCATTGTCTAAGGAACAGACAATGATACATCTGTGTGAATTTTCTGCAGTTCCCTTTGCTGCATGTTTTGGTGAATATACATATGTGGGGTCTGTATGATCTCCTCACATCTTACTTTTTTAGGAAAGTAGATTTTCTTTATATAAGTATTCTGGATTTGTACATATTTTAGAGGAAATTTTGAATGTTAATTGCCAAATGCATCGCCTAGTTGTCTGCTTTCAAAATTCTATAGGTTTTATGTCGCCTTTACTTTTTATTCTGTTTTATTGATATATTTTGCAGGTTGTGACTGTCTAAAAATGTCTAGCTGAAAAGCAGATATCTAGTTATTACAGTGTTAATGATATTATGTGGATTTATTCATGTGAACATATCAATAGGGCACATTTGTGAACTCTACAAATGTCCATGTATTACATTTAGGAGATGTGAAGGTAAATATTTTCTGTTTGGATCAAATTTTTTGCCATCAAAGTCAAATTTTAAGTATTTTTAATAAAATGTTTCAATTTGAATCAAAATTGCATGAAGGCGCCTATGTCTATAAAATCTTTGATGCAATTTTGAAAATGGGGCAAGTATCTGCTTTCAGAAAATATCGGTCCCCCTCCCCAAATTTTTTGGAGTGTGGGAGGAAACCGGAGGACCCGGAGGAAACCCACGCAGACACAGAGAGAACATACAAAATCTTTGCAGATGTTGACCAGCGCTGCAAGGCTGTAGTGCTAATCACGGAGCCACCATGCTGCCCATAAATCTCCCTATCATCTATCTATCTCCTATAAAATTCTCCCATATTACAGTTTGTTTTACCATACTAAAGGAGCCTCTTGCTGACTGTGACTGGTCATAAAATAGTTTTATTTTGGGGCCCCACTTTTAGTTTTGCCCAGGGCACCACTTTGTCTAGAACCGGCCCTGCCCACTGGTCAGGTGGTGGTTCCTCCTCCAATTGCATCCCAGCTCACAGATACAATATATAACACATGTGATTGGTCAACACAGATTACATCACATAAAGAATTAACTCCTGCCTTACCAGACAGACTCTACCGCTGCAGTGTTCGCCTGTGTTATGTAGTGACCTGCTGTGGGGTTGATCCGACCCTACACAGGCTGTAAGCTACATGGTGGGGCGTATTCGCAGCAACCCCTCTGCCTTGCATCGGCAGGGGTGTTGCAGATGCAATGTGAATATGTATATATATGATATATGTATATTCTTATTTGTTTTCATATTTGATCAGCCCTTCATGTATAGATCTCCTTGACTGAGTAGTGTGACATTTGAAGCTTACGCACAATGAGAGGCTCGAGTGCACCTTGAGGATTCGGTCCAGTGTCTTACAAGCTGTCATGGGGAATGCTATATCTTGTCATCTATTGTATAACACAGGCGATATGGAAATCTGCTGCCTTTGTTAGATTCTGGCATGTAGAGACTCCAGTGTGTTGTGAGTGTTTGTAATAATCTCCCAGTGATGCACATTACATTACAAGTGATGCGGGTCATGCTGCGTTACTGACAGTCTGATAAATAATACATTGGAAACCATGGAAGTCTCAGACAGTTACCACTGCCTAAGGAAAATATCATTTATTCTCAGAGATGTTCCGGAGACTAAGAAGATGCATTTCTTATTTATCTGTTTATTTCCCTCAACACAAGAGCAGCTGCAGATCCTACACATATCCACAACTAGAAAAGACTTCCTGAGATAACAACAATATGAGCTGTGATATCACGGGGGATGCTGATCTATTGAAAACTCATCTACTGACATCTTTTGTGCGTCTCCTTTTCTCCGTGCTTCAAACAATATTGCCAGACTATAAAATCCAAGTACCTATTGCATTGTGCTGATTGTATGGAAAAGCAATATAAATCCTTGAGCAGTGGTGTAACGCCTGTGGTAGCAGCCATAGCAGCCACAGCAGCTGCTACTATGCCTCCTCTGCCAGTTTTGTGATGGTAAGGTATGTAATAAGCCCCCTTTCCAACAGGTGGAAAACCAGCAAAGACTATAGCGGAAATCTCTGCAAGGTCAGACCTGATCTAAACTGATCTGACCTGGTGGAGATCACATCACGTATGTTGCATATGGTTCACGGACACGTTTTTCACAAAAAAAGGGTATAATTAGACCCAGCAGCTCTGATTAACCCCTTTAGACCCGGCAGTCAAGTGACCGCGTAGTCCATAGAGCTGGCTCTGCTCCTCCGTGCATCACCCTCATTCAGCGCGATGCTGTGAGGGCGCTGTGAGGAGCGGAGAAGCGGAGAATATATATATATACATATATATATATATATATATATATTTGGTGATCATGCTGACCCAAAGAATGAAGGAGATGTGTCAGTCGGACTTCACAGTGACTGCCGTAAAAACAAAGCCCGTAAGACAATGGCACATCTGCACTTTTTGTAGATATCAAAGAATTTGGAATTTTTTTCCCAGCTTTGCATGGAAAATTTAATTGTGCCCATAGGAAGTCAAATAAACCCCACAGAAAACAAGGCCTCCTACATCTCTGTAAATAAAAAGTAATTTCTTTTGGAATGTGGATAGTTAAAAAAAAGGAAACAGAAAAAAAAAACATTGAAACAGATGGAGTAATGTAGCACACTTTATATAATACACAAATACAGTAAACAAAATTTACAGAATTTTATAGAACTTACCTGTAAATACAGTTGGATGGGGAAAACTCAATACTATAAGTTTGGTGACCATCTCTGGATAGCATATAGCAATCAACCAAGCAATCATCCCACCCCAGTCATGACCAATAAGGACACATTTGGTGTAACCTATAAAAGAATATATCACTTATTATATTGTATAATAATATTTTCATGATCAACTATTGTTATTTCTCATATTTCTTACTTACACAAGTTACATATTACCAGTGGAGTTTTTTGGTTGGTTGACAAAAAGGATCAGGGAATCGTACTGGGTAGGGATCTTAGAGGGATATGAGTGGCTGGAAATGTGGCGTTATTATTAAAGTTTGCCTTGTATAGAAGGAATTATAGAAAGGTGTAGGAACTATTACTGTATCGGGGTTCTAACAGAGCACCGTTAGTCTATTAGAGAACCATCAACATGTCGTTTTTATGTATTAAAATGCAAAGTTGCAAATCTCATTCTGGCTAATAATTTCGGAGGCAATTTTGATCGTCTTTGATATGCTACATGACCACCTTCCCACTGGAAAAGATTTCTTTCGTTCTAATATGGCAGCCATGTTATAAACATAGCCTAAAAGATAGCCCCTTTACCAATTACTATTAAGGTATGTCATTTTCACTATCACTTGCTGCAGGAGTCATCTCTCCTTGTGTTCTTTTAAAGGGGTATTCCGGGAATATGAACATCTAATAAAAAAACCCATGATGATATAAATAAATATATAAGTATAACAAAACTCAATGTCATTAGTCACAAGATGGAGCTTAAATAGTTTGATATTATGATTAACAAAATTTTATGGCCCCTCTAAAGTAGGTGGAGTTATCACCAAGATGGCCGCCACTGGAAACTACAAGTCCCCTGATCCTTTAGTTCTTAGTAACTCCTCCTCCCTCTTATACTCTGCTCCCAGTGATGATGTTACAGGCTGTCCTGCTCTTATATGATAGTAATTATGTGTAACTGCCATCCCTGCACATTACCTCACTGAGATGACGTCTCACCACAACACTGGCCATACTGGATGTACTGCAACCAACCAACTACAGCCAAACCTAGTGGTGATCACATGACCTGCACAGGCAGGTGCAAGACATGTGATGTGAACATGTGACCAGCAGCCATCTTGTGTCCTGTGTCTGCTCCGCGTGGAGGAAATTAACGGACTGAGTAAAGGGCCAGTCGCCTTTTGTTTATTCATCACAGTCTATGTCATCACCATTTTTCTGCTAAGGGGAGCAAAATTTTAAATAACAACTAATGACATATTAGCTTATATTTTAAGTACCCATTTGTATATGAATTATGCTGATTCCTGGAATACCCCTTTAACCTTTAAAGTCACACCTCCTGAAATGTCAACAATTATAAATAGTCAAAGAGGTGTGTTCAAAAAAGCTATGTAGTTAGCATGACTTGCTGTCAGTGTCAGGCAGTATAGGGGTATGCTCTCAATTTCTATTTTTCTATAAATTTCTAGGGGGAATCACAAAAGAACGACATCACACAAGAGCTGCACTTCATTAAATACAATAATTTCCTATACAGGTAGTCCCCGGGTTACCTACAAGATAAAGTCTGTAGGTTTGTTCTTTGTTGCATTTGTATGTAAGTTGGAACAGGTATATTTTGTAAGTGCAAGTGTAAATCCCTGTGATACTGAAACTTCCTTCATTGAAGTTACTGTTCATAACTATTACAGTTGCCTATTGCAGCCTGGGGCTAAAGTTCAGTAAAATACCAGCATCCCGAGAGCTTCACCAGATGTCCCAATGGACAGAGACAGGGGACGTCTGTAAGTCATTTGTCCTTAAGTTGAGTACTAAACATGCTTGACATCTCCTACATTGTAAGTCATACAAAAAATGGATAGAACAAGCAAACACCGTTTTCCCTTGGAAAGATGACAATACACAACAGATATTCTAATGCATTTGGTAGGATTCCATCAACAAGGAATACAATTTGTAACATATGTAAGGATTATATTTCGTTTGAGAAGCTATTAAATTTTTTCTGAAGTTAAAAGGGAACCTGTCAGCAGAAATTAACCTAATAAACTACTACCACTTGTCAGCAGTTGAATACCTTCCAGATGTTTCTTTATGGCCCTGTGTGATGGCATCATCCAGAAAATTAACATTTAAGTGAGATGTAAATTGGTTGCAAAAAGTAAAGAGGCAAAATTTTTAACTCTGTCTCTCCCTCAGAAAGACCCCTTCACTGTAGTCGATGCTCCTGAATCCAGAGACATCATTAACCAGATCTTCTGAAGTCCGGTGCATGTTTTCTAATCACAGAGGAGGAGGCGTTCAGAGCTCCCCACCTTGATTTCAGTGTTAAACTCTGCGCCTCCTTGACTTTATACAACCAGGTTACATCTCACTTCAAAGTTGATTTTCTAGATGATGCCATCACGTAGGAACATGAAGGAAACAAAAGGTAGAAGGTATTATGCTGTTTGACAATATACTGGTAGTGGATTATCAGACCAATTGCTGATGACAGGTTCCCTTTAAAAGAACATTGCTTCTCCTACCATACATGAAAAAACAAACAGACTGCGCCTTTACTAATAAGAAGGCATCTGGATACTTGCCTGGCACAACATAAGGATCAGATCAGGGCAGCACTTCTAGATTGAATAGGGCATCTATGCCATTTACTTTCAGATTGCGCTATGAGTGCCATCCATTACAGTATGTAACCTCTGATAGCAATCTCTGGAGAACGTTCCAGGTCAGTTATGATGTGAACATCAACCATCATGACTTCTATTCAGTGGATTATGGCTCCAGTGACTTCCACTGAGAATATTATAGGAAACAGAGTTTGCCAGCTGTTAAAATTCAGCTTATTGCTATATGCATGCTTCCCAGAAACCATTCCCTGTGAAATGTCACTGCCTTTATTAAAGTGAACTCATTTTCTGCATCAATGTCTAAGAATATATCTTATCTCTTTAACATAAAAATGTTGTAATTTGGGGTAAATGCCACTTAAACCGAAATTTGTGAAATATTAAAGGAATATACTGTAAAATAAAAGCGCTAGGAATGAATGAGAGATGGTTAGAATACCACGGCAGGTCATATAAAAATGTGTCGGGTCAATAAAGGGGATGTCAGTTTTTTTTGTAAAATAAAAAATAAGTCTTACTTTTTTATGATCTCTAGTTCTGGTTTTAGCTTTACTGAGAGCCTCTACTTCTCAGTACCTCTCCTGACACAGAAAATGACTACTCATCCTATCCCTGGCCACTGTTATGACTCGCTGTGGGCATAGTAGTGGCCAGTGTTTAGTTCAGCAATATGTGGAGCAGGCCCAGGGGCAGAGACCAGTGAGGATCTTTCCAAACAGTGGAGGGATCAGTAAGCAATAACCATCATTAGTCCTTATTTTTTTTAACTTTTATTCATTTCGACTACTAGTTTTATAAAATGGAAATATTTTCACCCTTTCCCATTATTCTGTACTTATCTTACCTAAAGAATCCAAGATTTCTTTTACATCCACAATTATGTAGTCTAATTTATAATTATCTTTACAGGAAGGTGCATCTGTTTCGCCGTAGCCTCGCAAATCCAGGGCCACCACCCGATATTCACGCTTAAATTCTCGTAACTGGTGACGCCAGGAATACCTAGAAGTAGAAAAAAACATAAAGAGGACTATAATGTATGAGAACTGACATGACTTAACTCTTTTAACATCACCTTCAGCATCGTCAATAACCCAAAAGTTTTTGCAAGATGTTTAGGAGTAGGCTCCTTTCATACCTGCCCTTTGGAACGCCTGATCAGTGTACAATGCACAACCTGTTTCTTTCTAAGTCCTTTGACCTGCTGGCCATCACTGAAACATAGATCAAGCAGGATGACACTGCCTCCCCCGCTGCGCTGTGCTATGGTGGTTTGCAAGGGTTAGACATATTACTCTCTCCATGGTGAACTTTTCAGGTCAATTCTTTTGTGCTTTCTATCACTTTCCCTTCTTTTGAGGTCCACACCCTCAGCCTTTTCCGCCCATTCTTAACTTCATGTGGCTCACCCTACCAGTTGCTCTACTCACTTTCTATCCTGTGATATTCCAACAGTCAGCATGGTGAACTTTAATATTCCTATTAACACCCCCACCTCTCCTTCTACCTCTCAGCTCTCATCACTAACTGCCTCTTTAGGACTCTTACAACTCTCTGATTTTGTATCTTCAATCTCTGACTTCACTAATACTACCTTTCCACTTTCAGACCATAACCTTCTCTCTTTTACTGTAAATAGTTTTTCTCCTGTACAGAGTACTCAACATCTCACAGAAACTGTGTGGTCATCGCTGTCCCCCATCTCTCTCCTGTTATAACCTGGCTACAAACCATTATAATCCTGTTCTCCAAAGTGCCTTGGATGAGGGCACTCATTCTCTCATTTCAGTCTACCACCCAATCCGTGTTATGCCAGTGATCTACCTTAATTTGAAACTCTCACTTCTCCAGGACTTTTCCTAAGCTGCACCAATTCTCTGGAATGCCCTTCCCCAGACTAATACCCAACATCCAAAGTTTCAAACGTGCTCTTAAAACCCATCTCTTTATGCAAGCCTATCATACTCACTAACTGCATGAAATTACAACTCTCTCTTTGCTAACCCAATATGTGTCCTTCTCCCGTCTGTTATCCGGCAAACACCAGATACCAAGTTAAAGGCTTCTCAGCAGTCCCATGGACCTTGAATGGCGGCCAAAGGTTCAAGCAGCAGCATCTTTATTTATGAAATTATTTTACTCTTTTCCCTTATAAAGAATGGCTGGACCAACCCCCTTTATCCTCATAGACTGTAAGCTCTTGTGTCACCCCCTCATCCTCATAGACTGTGAGCTCCTGTAAGCAGAACCCTCAATGTTCCATATGACTGTTTGAACCCTGTAATGTTATAATTTATTTGTATATATCCCCTATAATTTATAAAGCACTATGGAATATGATGGCGCTATATAAATAAAGGTTATTATTATTTGCATTGCGATGTTGCTTCTATAGACTGCGGTAATCTATTTTGCATTTATTCAATCGGATATGAATACCTACTTTTCTTCATATTTAAGATTATATATTGTGTAATTGTTTTCATTTAATTTTATGGTATTTTTTGCATATTTTTCTATGGACTATGCTTTGCTTATACCATGGCTATACAACACCTGCCTTTTTGGCTTATTTTCTCTCACCTTCTATTTGCTGCTTGTTTCTAATTTTGTATGAAGCACTTAATAAACATTATTTGGCAGCAAACATTACTTTTTGTTTCAGTTTGTAATGGCCAGTGGCCCTCTTACATTTTTCTGAGATTTCATGTACACAGTATATTTCTAGTATATGCCATCTCTCTATGATTGATGTATTTTGGACCTCTGGGTAATGATGTGTCCTCTTCCCTGTAATCCAGCAGCTCCATGCCACCAGCTGTGCAGAGAATTGCAGTGCAGCGCTATTCTCCAATATGATAATGGCTGCAGTTCCAGGAATGGCGCTGTGCAGGGAAACCTTGGAAATTTAATAGGGGATTGTGTCGCACACAATCGGATTTTGGCGCAGCTGGGCCGGTTTTCATGTAACAGAAATGGGGGGGAGGGACAGGCCGTCGGACGATCCGACTGATTCGGACTGAGCGCGGGATTTAACTTTGAAATTGTGACGCAAGCTCAAGCACTTACATGCACCGAGAATAAGAAGGTGAACTCCGGCGGACCTGAGCGGGGAATTGACACATGCAGGATATCGGGCGCACGATCTTAGTGAATCACAGCACAGTGCATTATAGTTGGACAATGCACTTTCTGTGAACTCCTCCAGACAGGTAATTAAATGTGCTCCATTCAGTTTATTACATACGAAAGGCTCTATAAGAACAGAAGTTGTCCTTTGTTTTCAATGTCACTGTGGATTATTCAGAAAGAATTTCATCTATCTATCCATCCATCCATTTATTTAGTTATCTGTCTAGTTCATGCAGGTTATTGAGCAGTGTTCTTTCACACCAATTCTTACACATTGGAATACATGAGAATCAGCAAGTTGTCAGGATTCGGGATGCGTGAATCCCCTGGACCACCGCGGGAGATGGTACTAGCCGACATCTGGGACCGGAGTCTAAGCGATACCTGGTCTTCACCAGAGCCCGCCGCAAAGCAGGTTGGACTTGCTGCGGCAGGATACCACCAGGTCGTTTCACAGGTGCGACTAGCCCGTGGTGGCAGCCGAGGTCTAGGTACCTTAGCAGGACACAGTCTCGTGGTCAGATCCAGGCACGAAGTCAGGGCAGGCAGCAGAGATACAACGTCAAGTCCAATCCGGTGTCAGCAACGGGAGGTCCAGGCAGATGGGTACAGGAACACAGGCACATGGGACACAGAAACACGGAGGAACAATGGTAACACAGGAACGCAGGAGACACAGGAACACAGGATAATCACTATGGATCTTTCTCTTAGGCGGTGAGGCACAAAGATCCGTCAGGGGACACAGGAAGGGGCTAGAATTTAAGGAGTATGGCTGGCCGGCCAGCGCCAATTATCGGAGCACTGGCTCATGAAATTTCTTGAAGCTGACGCACGAACACCCTAGGAGGCGGGGACGCGCGGGCCACACTGCCGGTGTCATCGCTGAATCCTGGGGAGGCGAGTGGAACGCCGAGAGCCGGGAGCAGTGGAGAGGGGCACAGGTGCGCCTGCGACCCAGGTGATGGGTCGCAGGAGCACTCGTGACACAAGCCTTTAATGCCTTGTGTCACATTTATTAAGGATTTTAGATACTTTTATACTTGGTACAACATATGGTCTAATAAAAGAGATAAAGATAACATTCTTTAATATATTTAGGATGGCAAAATAACATATTCTCTAATTCAGTATTATTAACAAAAATACAGCATTTCACAGTTATATTTCCAGTGCTGTTGTATATTTTGTTTGGCGTTGGATACGACCATGAACTCAGTCCTGACTAGGTTTGGGCAGCTCTTCCTGTCTGCTCTGATTTCTCTCACATAAACGTGAATCTCCTGCACTGCAGGAGCACGGGGAAGGGTCGCAGACTGCAACAGAGGCTATTCCTGTCCAGCAGCCTGTAGAGGGGTCAGCAGCAGCTCTACAACAAAAAAAACATCTTCTGTTGCGTTGGGTATAGTGCATCTGTGACACAACTGTGTCATGGACACTTTATAAATACATGTGCAAGGTCAGACAAAACTGGTGCAGGGGCTTTAATAAATGTGGGTCATTGTCAGTGCACAAGCATAACACAGAAGCGTCTGTTCAGCTAGTGCCCCACCACAGAGCTGAATCTTACACTGAGCAGTGAATGCAGTGATAGGAGCAAAAACAGCAACAAAACTGAGTAAGATTTCAAAGTAATAAAAATTCCTTTATTTATATAGTGCACACAGATTATGCAGCGCTACACCAAACTTGCCAAATCGGTCCCTGTTCCCAATGGGGATCACAATCTAATCAACCTACCACTATGTTTTGGAGTGTGGGAGGAAACCCGAGGACTAGAGATGGGCAAATCGATTCTAACAAAGAGGAATTTGTCTAGAATTTCAGGAAAATTTTGGTTCTGCACGAAACCGAAGTGTCAGGACTTGAACCGGCGGACGCTGTTGTCCCAGGCTGCAGCTCTACCAACTGAGCTAAGCAACTCTCTGGACAGCTCCAGTGCTGATCCTTGGCCTAGTTTTTGACTTTCCTGTTCCTATTTCCTGTTTCCCTGGCCTTGCTCCACCCCTTCCTAGATTGGACTTCCTATTTAAAGCCAGCCTTGCCTATACATACTTGCAAGATTACTGTGCTTCCAGCCTGTAGTCTAGTTTGTCTCCTTCTCTCCTGTGATTGACTCCTCTACTGTGCAATGACCACCAGCTTCCTCCTGACGAACAATACCCGCCTGCTCCCTCAATACTGACGCTGATCTTCTGTGCTACGACCTCCGGCTTCCTCCTGACTACAATACCTGCCTGCTCCTCTGTACTGATAAAGCCTCTCCTGTGTTCCGACCTCTGGCCTTACTGACCACGATTCCCGCCTGCAATAACTCAAGAAAGTTACAACACTTAGACTCCAAAACCAGACCCAGATCGTTACACGAAGTTTACGATGATTTGTGGGAACTAATTTTATTTTCCCCTTTATTAGCAAAATTGCAGCAAGCACAACATGTTACATGGGGCAGAGAACTCTGGGAAGAAGAAAGGAACGCCCTCGATCACTTGTGCAGACATGTAAGCCAATCAGCGACCGGCAGGCTTATGTGATGTCACAGCCCTATAAAAACAGATGGCCATTTGCAATCCCGTCATTTCACACTGCATGTGCTGTCTCTAGCGTCTAGCTGCTTGTACTCAGTAGCTGATGGAGTGATTTCAATTCTTTTTTTTGTAACTAAAGTAGATATCAAGAAATCCGTGTCAAAAACACATAGTTGATGGAAAGATTTTTTTCTCAAAGTCCAGGGTGTCAGTTTTTGGGGTTCTGTATTCCCCAAATTTCAATTCTTTCTTTCGGATATCAAGAAATCTGTGTCAAATCAACATAGTGCACTCTTTGATGTTATAGTGGGATCTTGGCCCTCAGCTCGGTCCTCTTTCAAGCTGGCACAGACGTTACCTTGTCAGGCTGCGTTGCCGCTTCACTTATTTGGTGAAGTTGGCCTATGTAAGTGCACATGGAACTGAAGCGATTCTAAGAGCAACGGCTGCCATACTAAAACACAGCATTGTTTGAAGACCAAACCACGCTCCCTATCCATCTTTAAGCATGGCACAACATTCTACAACGCCCTACAGCTGTGGTGGCGAAACTATGGCACGGGTGCCAGAGGCGGCACTCAAAGCCCTTTTTGTGGGCACCCGGGCCATCGCCCCAGCACACCAGACAGGACCCAAATAATCTTCCTGCAGTTCCAAGCAACTTAAAAGATGCTGCTTTCAGTCATATTTTGATACTGACTTTGCTACTTGGGACTGTAGGAAGAGGGAGAATTAGAAAGGGTCGATTTATCTTTGGAGGACCTCCTGCTGGCCCTACGATTCTCTGTGTACAGAGGGAAACTGGAAAGAAGCTAAAATTATGAACATTTTCCATCTTTCTGCTGTGTTGCTGTCCTCGGGAGGCCAATATGATTGAAAGTTATTGAACAGGGAGCAGTAAGTTACTGCTTTCATTTTTGGTTGGCACCTCGCAATAAATAAGCAGGGTTTTGGGTTGCAGTTTGGTCACTCGGCTTCTAAAAGGTTCGACATCACTGCCCTACAGGCTCTCTGCAGCCAGGAAATACCTGTTTTTTTTTAACATGATTCGCTATGATTCGATTCAGGTCAAATCAAATTTTGTCAGAAAATTCTGTAAACTCGGCGAATCTAAAAATTCACCCATCTCTACCGAGGACCCAGAGTACATTTTTATCAGAGTAACATCTTTTTCATGTTGGCATAACTAAGTGATTAAGATTTGAGAACTTTCTTTCATGGGCAGACCCATTTAATGGGAAAAGTAGCGTGCTCCAAAGATTATGCAACCTGGGCATAAATAAAGCCATACGAGGTGCAAAGTATGACTTTGATAAAACTGGTGCAGTATAATAAAGTCCATCTTAGATTCATACAATTTTGATACATCTGCACCTGAATATTTCAATAAGGAGATTATCCATCCTCTTGTCCTAATAATTGTTAAAACTTTAACAGATAACATAACTGAAGCAACCTGTAATACTTTTAGATGATCTATTTCTGGATCAGTATTGCTTTGGAGACTATGCTTGGTGATGGTTGTTTACTGGCAACCCTTTCCTGTCTTGGGAGACAATCTAGTCATAGATCAGAATGGCAACTACATCTCCATGATTCCAATGCTTGGCAGAATCAGCAGGGAATTTGGGTTCAAAACAATAAAAGATTTTGTATTTGACCACAATATTGGATTTGTTTTGTTTTTGGCCACAGCAAATGCAGTAAGAAACTATTTGCAATATACTTTTAGATGAGACAGAGTGAATGTATCTGTCTAAGCACAAAAAGTTACAGATTCTGACCTTTTAAATTTTGTTGTTTGACACTAATATCTAGGGAAAAACTTTCTTCTACCGCAGGCCAGTTATATTTTAAATTGTGGAACATAAAAATATCAACTTAAAACATATCGGGGCAGATTTACTTACCCGGTCCGTTCGCGATCCAGCGGCGCGTTCTCTGCGGTGGATTAGTGTCCGGACGGGATTCACTAAGGTAGTTCCTCCGCCGTCCACCAGGTGGCGCTGCTGCGCTGAAGTTCCCCGGAGGCGCACTGGAATGCCCTGAAATTCACCGGCCTATACCTGGTGAAGGTAAGTGTAATTTTTGCGGTTTTTCCGAATCTGTCGGGTTTTCGTTTGGCCACGCCCCCCCCCCCGATTTCCGTCGCGTGCATGCCAGCGCCGATGCGCCACAAACCGATCGCGTGCGCCAAATTCCCGGGGCAATTCAGGTACAATCGGCGCAAATCTGAAATATTCGGTTAACACGTCGGGAAAACGCGAATCGGGCCCTTAGTAAATGACCCCCATCCTGTTATATGCAGTCAAACATTTTATTGATTTATTAATAGAAATATTATATATATATTATATAACCTGAGCCTAATCTAATTGCTAGAACTACTAGGTGAGGTGTGTGTATTGTTGGTCGCTACTCCTTCCCATGTAACGATTTAGGGGCTTAATTACTAAGGGTCCTGCGGATGATCGCACTTTTGTTGGCTTTTAGAAACTTTGGGGATTTGTGCCGCTGGGACAGGTATTTAGAAGGGGATTGTGTCGCATGTGATCGGATTTTGGTGACTTTCATGCAAAAAAATTGGGGGGGGGGGCTTTCATACCAAGCCAGTGAGATATATCTTTTCAGCTGTCATTCCATTATCATCACAGGAGGTGTACAGAGAATTGACAGGTAACCTTTCAACATATAAGGCATGGGGGTCACGCCTGTGTAACCCGTCTGGTCTCTCTGGGGAGCAGGAGAGAAATGGCATAGGGGTTAGGGCAGAGGGGCTTTTGCCCACAAATGGCCAATTGTAAAGGTATTACTGTATAAACAGCTTGAGTATATACATTTAGTAATTTTAATTACTTTTGGCCCCTGTAAGGCAACCACAAGGCTGATGTAGCCCCTGGTGAAAATTTGTTTGCCACCCCTGATATAGGGGATCCACCATTAGGTGATCGCTGCTAATTTACTCCTCCTCCTACAACACCCTGACATAGACTTCAATTTCAGGTATTGTGTCTATGGCATATGTGGCATTTTGTTTCAGACGGCAGGTGAACTACTGATAATGGGTATGTGCAATATGTTATCCGTGACCCTATTGCAATAGGCTTTAACAATTCCATGTGTTTTAGCAGTAAGGTATGCCGTTTTGGGAAGCATAATATGTGAACTAATTCAAGGTTGCATTTGGGAATTATAGGCACTATGCACTTTAAATATTGGATATCTGTCCCATGCTATAATAGAGACATTTTTTCTTGAACTAATAGCATATCTTTCTGTGCACATCTCTCGTAGTATAGTACCTACCCCTATATATCATCCTGTATCATTTGTCTGATTTTGTGTAGTGTCCTTGTTTTCCTTTTATGTGACCAGCCTGTTACTTGTTTTTAATTGTGTATCATTGGTTAGTTAATAAAGATATATTTTCTTCATACTCTTTGGTTAAAATGGCTTTTTTTCTCGAGATAGGTGTTGTATTTGCATAAGCCAACCACACTGTAAGTTAAAGGACACCTGTCATCAGGTCTGTGTCACTTGTCCTGTCACTACTACCTGTTGGAGCAGCTCACAAGGATCCCATCCCAGCCTTTATCTAGTTATTTCATACATTAATTATTGTAAAATCATCATTTCTTTATTATGTAAATGAGGCTGGTCACATGGTCAGAGGCAGTGATGTCACCCCTGTTACCCCTCCCCCTGCTCATGTCTGTGTGTAATGTATAGTATAGTGTGTGTGCTGCATCTGCTGACATGCTGCATCCTCCTAATATACACAAGTACCTGACATGTTCTGCTGTAACATGGCTGCCTGGAGCTGCTGTATCTCTCCTAAACACACACACATGCACACACAGGCTGCAGGGGGCGCCAGCACCAGGAAGCACATGATTATACAGCCTCACATCATTATACAGGCTGTCAGTCAAGCACTGGGGGTGTAGCTGTACCTCCCACTCATGAATAGAGTGGACAGCTTGAATATGCTAATGCTTCATTGGACATTTCACAGGTCATTTGCATACAGCTTTAGGACCTCATTGCTTAGGATTACAGGCATGTAGAGGGACAATGAAGGGATAGAGGCAATGCTCTCTAATGGCAGTTTATGAAAATATATTTAGTTTAGGGGGGTTATTTTGCATGACGGGTTCTCTTTAAGGAGCTAACAATTTAGGCGGAGCAAGATAAGGAGACCCCATCGGGGATATACATACTACTTGAATTATTTTACACTTCTTTGTTCTCCACCATATGTGTGTAGCTATACTATCAGTATTAACATATGTGGCTGCTTTAAAGAATTTGTGTAAATGCTGCTAACCATAGCTCAGGCAAGATGGTGCCCCCCCCCACCCCCGAATTACATACAGAAAAAAACTTATGCAAATAGGTTTAGCATGTTAAGCTGAGCCTAACTTGTATTTACCAATGAGGGGGGTCACGGCTGAGTAAAATTAGGTAGCGTGGAGTTGTTTACCAGGTTTCCCACACAACAACATAAATAAGTAAAATTAGAATAAAGTGAAAAAAGCAAATTCAACCTCACTGATCATTTTTTAAAGTGGCTGTGGCACTCAGACAAGATAGGGGTAACAGTCCTGTAAACGGATCATGTACTACTACTTGAAACTCTTAAAGATTGACAGGGCCATAACTACAGTGATAAAAGCCATAGCAGCTGCTTTGGGGTTCGCAGTGTCCGGGGGTCTGGCATCCGACGTGACACACTAAAGAATGGAGGATGTGCACCATTATATGCATATTATGCTGCACATTGTACAGCATATTGGGGCATATTTACTTACCCGGTCCATTCGCGATTCCATCGGAGTTCACCGTCCTACCCTGGGTGAAGGTAAGCGCGTGTTGAGCAACACTTTTTTTTTTTTTTTTTTTAAATGCGACGGTTTTTCCGAATCCGTCAGGTTTTTTTTTATGGCCACACCCCCCGATTTCCGTCGCGTGCATGCTGGCGCCGATGCGTCACAATCCGATCGCGTGCGCTAAAATCCCGGGGCAATTCAGGAAAAATCGGAGCATAGCGGAAAAATTTGGGTAACACGTCGGGAAAACGCGAATCGGGCCCTTGGAAATGACCCCCCAATGTGTATATAACAGTGCACATGTTCCACTGTACACAGCATAAAATGTCGGGGCAGAGGTTGGGGACAGGATACTGTCAGGACTAAGGTTCTCCTGCTGTGTACTTCTGCTATGTGGTCAGCACCTACTGGAACAGATCTGTATAAGTGTATAAATGTATATATCAGCGCATAAATGTGTGTGCATAAGTGTATAAATGTGTGTAAGAGTGTATAAATGTGTGAGTATACAAATATATATATTTTCTGAAGGGTTAGGGGGGGTCTCTTTCAGAAGTCTACTATGGGGCCCTGTCTCTCCTAGTTACAGTACGTCCCTGAACCTGAAGATTCCCACCTAGTAAGCATGAGTGATGTGACTGCATTAATGATTTAGGTTGTAGGAAGGAGTATATAAAAAGAGGTTCCCAATTGCTAAATCTAAAAAAGTATGGAAACCTCAGGCCTCCCATCCAACATGACCCCATGGCCGTGTCGCCAAAGAAGAAGCCTGTGCTTCTCACCCACACTTTGGACTGTGTTTGGACTACTTCTAGAACGCTGGGTCAGAAAAGGGCGTTTGCAAGTATTTTGATGCTTGCTAACTGAAAAATGTTTGTTGGAGGTGTCTTATAAATATTGGGTCAGATATATCATTGTGTCTGCGTCAGTTTTTTGCCTAAGTTTGAACTAAAAAGAGCATCGGAATAGTGGCCAGATCGCGGTCACAATAGAAGTGTATGGATCCCAGTAACTGTGCGGTGAGCCTATGGAGGGAAGATGGGTGAAGAGTACCCGACCCCCCCCCCCCCCCCCAACTTCTCCTGGCCCTGTGCTTGCCCAATACATGGGCCAGGGGACCGTGTACATGCACCATTATATGCATATTATGCTGCACATTGTACAGCATATTGGGGCATATTTACTTACCCGGTCCATTCGCGATTCCATCGGAGTTCACCGTCCTACCCTGGGTGAAGGTAAGCGCGTGTTGAGCAACACTTTTTTTTTTTTTTTTTTTTAAATGCGACGGTTTTTCCGAATCCGTCAGGTTTTTTTTTATGGCCACACCCCCCGATTTCCGTCGCGTGCATGCTGGTGCCGATGCGTCACAATCCGATCGCGTGCGCTAAAATCCCGGGGCAATTCAGGAAAAATCGGAGCATAGCGGAAAAATTTGGGTAACACGTCGGGAAAACGCGAATCGGGCCCTTGGAAATGACCCCCCAATGTGTATATAACAGTGCACATGTTCCACTGTACACAGCATAAAATGTCGGGGCAGAGGTTGGGGACAGGATACTGTCAGGACTAAGGTTCTCCTGCTGTGTACTTCTGCTATGTGGTCAGCACCTACTGGAACAGATCTGTATAAGTGTATAAATGTATATATCAGCGCATAAATGTGTGTGCATAAGTGTATAAATGTGTGTAAGAGTGTATAAATGTGTGAGTATACAAATATATATATTTTCTGAAGGGTTAGGGGGGGTCTCTTTCAGAAGTCTACTATGGGGCCCTGTCTCTCCTAGTTACAGTACGTCCCTGAACCTGAAGATTCCCACCTAGTAAGCATGAGTGATGTGACTGCATTAATGATTTAGGTTGTAGGAAGTATATAAAAGAGGTTCCCAATTGCTAAATCTAAAAAAGTATGGAAACCTCAGGCCTCCCATCCACCATGACCCCATGGCCGTGTCGCCAAAGAAGAAGCCTGTGCTTCTCACCCACACTTTGAACTGTGTATGGACTACTTCTAGAACGCTGGGTCAGAAAAGGGTGTTTGCAAGTATTTTGATGCTTGCTAACTGAAAAATGTTTGTTGGAGGTGTCTTATAAATATTGGGCCAGATATATCATTGTGTCTGTGTCAGTTTTTTGCCTAAGTTTGAACTAAAAAGAGCATCTTTGGAGTTTGCACATGTATTTATAAAGTGTTTTTGCCACTTGTGTCATGGTGGTACTTTGCCTGACACTTTAGAAAACTGTGCACCTTAAGGGGCATTGTAGTGCTTAGAGTACAGACGGTTGGAATAGTGGCCAGATCGCGGTCACATTAGAAGTGTATGGATCCCAGTAACTGTGCGGTGAGCCTATGGAGGGAAGATGGGTGAAGAGTACCCGACCCCCCCCCCCAACTTCTCCTGGCCCTGTGCTTGCCCAATACATGGGCCAGGGGACTGTGTACATGTACCCTAAGTCCGAGTTTGTGCCACGTTTATTATTGCAACTTGACACAATTGTGTCACACACTGTATAATGAAAGGGCATCAAAGATAAAAAGAAAAAAAACTGTGTGCACAACATAGCACCACTATACGCTATTATTGAATTATCTGACCTGCAATTACCACCTGCACAGGAGTGAGGAAAACATCACAAAGGCAGTATGCACCACTTCTGATATATCTGGACCATTATCTGATTTAAAAAAGAAACATAAAAAAGATTGAGCATTCTCCAACTTACCCAAAAATAACATTTCAATTACTCATCATATCTAAATGACTGTATTCTTAAAACATAGCACCTTTCCTTGAGTTTTCTTTGTTCCTTCCTGGCTATCGTGTCACTGTGACCTGACTATTTCAGAAAGGAACTAATTGAGACAATCTCAGCAGGGTGATATCTCAGAAAGAAGATGATGAGTGATCCTAGACAAGTTCTTGGTGCCCTTTCCTTTTGTGATCTCTGCGCTCCAACTTTGGAGTGGAAGGAGTTTTTATATACTAAAGTATATAGGGGTTTATTCCATTGCCTAAGACATAAATATCACCACTGAATCAGAAGAAGCAGACTTTGTTATATCTGTGCAGGATCCAGGGCTGCCACTAGGAAGTTTGGGGCCCCTGACTGGCAAATTTTGTAGTCCCCCCCCCCCCCCCCAAAAAAAAATGATCATCCACACCTATGTACACAGTGAGTTCCCTGCACCTGGAAAGGGAGGAGGGTTTTCTGGGACTTGGGGCCCCTTCTCCTTCTTTGGGCCTCCTGAACACTCTTCACACTACCCCCCCCCCCCCTGATGGCTGCCCTGGCAGGATCAGGTACCCAGGTCTCTGCTCTACAAGCTGCTACAGCCTACAATGAAAGATGTGTTTGCTTCTGTATCCCAGTGTGGTGTCGCTCCACATTTTGGAGGTCTGAGGGAGGATATGTCTTTGCTGCACCTTGATCTGCAGAGGGAATGAGTGTATACACACTGTGGAGGATTGTGTCAGTGATATAGAAGATCAACTACCTCCAGTTAGGAAAGATATAAAGAGAATGGTGCAAGATGTGTCTCATCTTATTGGTAAATCTGAGGATATCAAAAACCGCCTCCGCAGGAATAACCTTCAGATTTTGGGGGTCCCAAAGAAAGCATAAGGCTCTCATCCTGTCAACTCCTTTGAAGCTTGGTTTAGAGAGAAATTTGGGGAGAAGGCGTTATCTCCTCTGTTTGCCATTGAGAGAGCACACAGGGTGCCTACCAGACACCTAGCACCTGGGGCCCTGACCAAGACCTATTCTGATAAGGATTTTGCAATTAATGGACCGGGATAACATCCTTTGGCGACCACAAATCAGGCAGGAATGTTGCCATATTTCCTTATTTCTCAGCTGGAGTACAGAGCTGAGAAATTTTTGGTTGTGAGAGAGGCCTACATAATCTTCAAGTCCCATATGCAATGCTTTCCCCTCCATGACTGCAGGTCACAGCTTTGGGGGCAGTCCACATTGTTGATTCCCCTGCAGACGCTGCAGAATGGCTGGACATGAACGAAGGCTGCATCCAGACTGAACGAGACGGAGACCGGTGAATCTACATATGGTCGGTGAGATGAGATGCCACGTATTATCTAACAGTCATTTTCTCTGGAACTGTTTTCCACTAATGGACCTTAGATTCTTTGGCATTTAAATATTGATTGTTCCAGGGCCTGTCTTATACGGCCTTAAATAGCTTAAAATGCTGTATAAGGAAAACAATTTATCCTATAGTTAAAGGAAGAAGTGTCAACTCAACCCTCTTCTCCCTCACAAATAGGATCTGATGGACCACTGTGCACACCTTTTGTTGGGTTCTTGGTACTGCACGATAAGCTAAAATGATGTAATTTTGCTTTTTATGAGCGACCTGTCCTTGCCCACTACTTCCCAATGGAAGAATGTCTGTTTGTCCTTTCTAACTGTATTTTTTAGGTTTTGTTTAGGGAAGAGGGTGGGAATTGACCAGATGCCTATCAAGGGCTCTCCATACTACAGTACACTTGGCGGGGGATTTGTCTGGATATATTTTCCATCATATGCCATTGGCTGAGAAATTACAAGTAGCTTTTTGGAACATTACCAGCCTAGGCGATGCACTTACATGCACCAGGAAGAAGAAGGTGAAATCCGACAGACCTCGGTGCAGCAGCGACACCTGCAGGATATTGGGCGCACCACCTTAGTTAATCCCGGCAGACCCGAATCCCGACAACGCGCCACGGGGTCGAGACTGGAACGGGTAAGTAAATATGCCCCATTGTTGCCAATAATGTATCAGCTGCTACAGTCCTTTCTTTTGTGTGTATGTCCATATTCTTGTCTTGGCCAGCTGGCGAGCCTCTTAGGCCAAACTTTGTGTATTTTGCTATCCTTGTGTTGTATGTTGTATACATCAGAAAACTTTTAATAAAAAAGATCAGATTTAAAAAAAAAAAAAAATACTAAGGGATCAATAATGATGGCAAAGTTAGTCAACACTACAGTTGCTTTTAGTCATCAAAAAAATATACCTTAGCTATATAGTTGTTATGACTACAGGAGATATTGCCTGTGTGTGCTGAATGGAACATCATATTAAGTCCTGAAAACTTTTCATAACTGGGGCATGAATATGGAGGCCGTGTGAGATATATGTTGAGCCCAGCAGGATTCACACTGCAGGCAATAAAATGCTTCTACACTTTGTGATTATTAACAGCGTCACCAAATTCTGAAGAGAACCGAGAGACGCATGTAAACAAAAGTGACAATCAAACACAAGAGAAGGGAAAATGCAGCAATTTATTCCCCATCACCAGCTTCTTTCCTTACATTTATCAGTCTACTTCTAAAAGATAATTGTATTCGAAAAGTATAAAAGAAAAGTACATATGAGTAATGCTTTTGAGCTGCTATGGGGGATGCAGATGTCTAGAAGAGAAGATACAATCGTACAACTTCATGTGCTGATAGACAGGGCCAAGTGCCACCTAAACATCATGTTCTAGGAGGACTAGAGTGATAGGGGGTAATGTAAGGCGTAAAAAGAAGGACAGGGAATAAAGGACATTTTCTGAAATATCATATAAACATATGTTGCAGACAAAGGGGAAGGATTCTACCTTTAGGTTATCCATCATATGTGGTGAGATACATGGGGGGAGGGGGTTATAAAACGCCAGGGGGAACCTACACATTTTGGGTAGAAACATATGAACAAATGTTGGAAGGATTTTAGAACGTGCACAGGCATAGCGGTCATGTGGGTATGGAGGTGGCGTAATCACAAAATAATCCTAATTTCTTGCATTGTGCAAGAAATTGCATTAATTTCAGTGCTTGTACACCAGAAAACTAGAGTAGAAACACTGATACAGGTCCCTCATTGTTTCTATGTCTCTACTCACTTTGTGCCTGATCGGACCTTAACTGATCATGAGAACAGACCCAAATGATCCTGAGAATGAGAGTCCCGTTCACATTAAGTGGCAGGTCGAGCATGCATCCTGTCACTTCATAACATACTGTGAGAATATTAGAAATTGCTGAGCGCAACGCCTGAGTATCTCCATTGCTCACATAGGCAATTTCCAAGACTGTGATACAATTGAATAGGAAAAAATGACCCATTTCATTAGTTACCGAGAACTGGACCCCCATTCTTGTAATCGGTTGTAGTCAAACCCCGCACTCATAACATAGTTTTCCCTTATCTATAATGGCAGAAGGGTTGGATGTTATTCACTCTGACCTAAGGCATTAATCATCTTTGGAGATAAATGTTAAATGGTTGTTTGGCCAGATGACAGCTATTCCTCCAAACCCAGCATACACATGCATTCTCGGCTACTGCTTATTTCCCCTGAGAGCCAAAGGATTGCCCTTGAAATCCAAGATCCTTCTTTCCCCTGACATTGGCAGACTTTGGCAGCCCAATACACAGCAAATGAATGACATTAATTATTTTTACAAATCTTAACCTCAAAATTTTTGAAAGCTCAATTCTTCTTCATAGCAAAAGTTGCCTTGCAGCCCATAGTGACAATGGCCTTTCTCAATACCCATCAATGATAAAGAATGTAATAAAACTTCTGATAGAAATATGGTTACACATTGTAAGTGAAATGCGGGATTCCGAAAAGTACAATGCCCTAAGATAGCAATAAGGGAAGGCTGTGTGAAAGAAACGATTCTTCTATCTACAATGCTAGGCCACGATATACTATGTTCTGTTAACATTTGGTATTTCCATAATTTATTTGCTTCTTTTTCTTGAATTTTTGAAGTTTTATTTCCTTGTTGGGTTTTAAATTTACATCTATCCAAAAAAATCACAATCCACAGCTCTGAACAGTATTGGAATTCCTGAACTATGGAAGTTATATTTCCAGTCTTAGTCCTACTAGTCCTTAAACGATATCACAAATTCAGGGCATTAATAATAATAGTAGGATAATGCACACAGTGATGTCACAGTACAGGAATAATACACAGTGATGTCACAGTACAGGAATAATACACAGTGATGCCCAGCTACAGAGAAAATACACACAGTGATGCCCTGCTACAGAGAAAATACACACAGTGATGCCCTGCTACAGAGATAATACACACAGTGATGTCACAGTACGGGAATAATACACAATGATGTCACAGTACAGGAATAATGCACACAGTGATGCCACAGTACAGGGATAATACACACAATGATGTCACGGTACAGGAATAATACACAGTGATGTCACAGTACAGGTATAATACACACAGTGATGTCACAGTACGCGTATAATACACACAGTGATGTCACAGTACAGGTATAATACACACAGTGATGCCATAGTACAGGGATAATACACAGTGATGTCCCAGTACTGAGATAATACAAATAATGATGTCACAGTACAGGAATAATGCACACAGTGATGCCACAGTACATGGATAATACACACAGTGATGTCACGGTACAGGAATAATACACAGTGATGTCACAGTACAGGAATAATACACACAGTGATGTCACGGTACAGGAATAATACACAGTGATGTCACAGTACAGGAATAATACACACAGTGATGTCACAGTACAGGGATAATAAACCCAGCAATGTCACAGTAAATAGATAATGCACACAGTGATATCACAGTACAGAGAAGATGGACACAGAAATTTTACAGTACAGGTATAGTACAAATTGCAATGTCACAATTCTTGAATAATGTACACAGTGATGTCACAGTGTCACAGTACAGGGATAATATACACAGTGATGTCACAGTACAGGGTTTATACACACAGTGATGCCAAGGTACAGGTATGCTGCACAGAGTGATGTCACAGTAAGGAGATATTTTACACAGTGATGTCACAGTACATAGGTAATTCACACAGCTATGTTATAGTGTAGTGATAATGCTCAGAGCTGTCACAGTACAGGATAAAACATACAGTGATGTCACCATACAGGGATAACGCACCAAGATATGTCACATTACACAAATAATAAATGAATTAAAAAAAAATATATATATTTTTTTTTTTACGGATAAAATAACTAGGCTATAAAAACATATTCTCAATATTCGGGTAAAACTAAAATAATCAATGGTATGAAAGCAATACTAGAACCATAAAATGATTAATCTCACAATCCTTATGTACAAACCTTATGTTGCTCAATATGTGCGCTTTACAAAAAAAAATTCAGGTAGGTTTCCTTACATGATCTGGTTCATAGATAGAAATGTCATTTTCATATACCATGGTTGAATATGCCAGGATAATCAATCCTGGGTACCAGACCTCCTGGATTAAAAATATAAAGTCAGCATAGCATAGGCCAGTGATGGTGAACCTTTTAGAGACCGAGTGCCCAAACTACAACAAAGACCCACTTATTTATCGCAAAGTGCCAACATAGAAATGTAATTTGTGATTTATACTCCCTTCTCTGTCACAGTTTTCATTGATACCAGCACCTGAGGCACCAATAAAGCAGAAAATAGTCACAGGTAGTCCTGTCACTTTAAAATCGCTCTGTGCACAGCAAGTCCTGGGCTGTCTGGGACTGCAGGAAGATACCTGGAGTCATCTCTGGTGATGGCCTGAGTGCCCACAGAAAGGGCTCCAAGTGCCACCTCTGGCACCAGTGCCATAGGTTAGCCATCACTGGCATAGGCTATGGGAACCTGTCGCCGGCTGAAAATGACATTCTTGGTGACAGGTTCCCTTGAACCTGGAGGAATAGTTTTCCCTTTTCTACCATGAAAAACCTCTATGTCATGCATCGACTTCTTAGGCCCTGTACGAGTTATTACACATTTGATCAATTGGATTGCTCCTTTAGTCAAACTACAAAAATAACAATTTATACACTTAGGTTTTCCTATAAAACTGTCCCTAGTGCGTCCTTTATATAGGAACATTAGTAGAACATTTGTGACTGGTGACTGATGTAAATGGTAATTACTGTATCTATACAGCAATGTGGAATATGGTAGACTATCTGATAAATGACTGACAAAACGACATCTTCTTAAAAAAGACAATTAAAAAAAAGATTTCATTTTTTCCCCATTACTTCTAATACTGTACTCTGATCATGCATTTTCCTATTACGGAAACATAAATCCAGTGATGTGTAGCAGAGACAATTTGACTCCATTTCACAGTGTCACATCAATTAGAACACAATTTTTTGCAATAAATACTGAAATGATGATTTCTGTGTTATTTCTGTAGTATAACATTTATATTTGACAGTCTGCAGCATACGACACAATTCACTCTCATAGCTTTCATTTTGCTAGTAGACACAATGGACTGTTGTGGAGTAGATTTCATGTTGTTTTTCCCCAGAATATATTTAGAGGCACAATCTTTGATATAGCTTTTACACTGACCCCAAGCTATAAAATGACATTTTACTGTATTGATTCCATATACTTAGCATAGGCCAATATCGGACTGTGGAGGTGCCACTTCTTCCTTCACCACGGCACAACAGCCACTGTAATATCCACTTTATTGTCTACCAGGCACAGCACCAAACCTTTAGTAATGGGTGTGCAAGATAATGCAGATCACTGCTGTTCACTCCCAATCAAATAATTTGGTCTGAACTGCAATACCAGATGCAGCCACTACCAAAATGATGTAAATTATAAAGGGGCTGCGGGACTAGCTGGAGTAATGTTACCACAATCAGTATCAGATTGGTGGCGGTACTCAGGAATACTTAGCTGGTACTGATTTGTTTTTAGGATACGCCATCACCTACCCATTGTAGACAATGCAAGGCAAGCAGACATAGACAATACATTGCATCATGTTCTTCTTAAAGGAAATCTACCACCAGGATAAAGAATTGTAAACCAAGCACACTGACATACAGGTTTGTGCCACCTCTGGTAGGTTCTGCTTTTATTTTAGCTTCTTAGGACCTTGTTTTTACAATAAAAAGGTTTCACAAATTATGCAAATGAGCCTCAGGGGCTCCCGACTCTATAGATGTCAATGCAGCTTGGAGCCCTGAAGGCTCATCTGCATAATTTTTAAAACCTCTTTTTCATAAAAACAAAGGCATACAAAACTACAAGAAGAGCAGATCCTGCCGGGGGGGGGGGTGGGGAGGGGGGCACACCAGTATGTCAGTGTGCTTGGTTTACAATCCTTCATCCTGGTGGTAGATTTCCTTTGATGAAGAGTCAGTTAACCCGTTCAAAGACCTTTTCCACGCCCAGGCATTTAGGTTAAGGGCATTAATTGGTTTGTGAGAACTTTGGCGAAGTAGTTTAATTCTGCAGGTAATTATTTGTGCTTATATGTAACATTGTTGTACTTTTTTTATCTAATCCCCATGTCACAACACTGTATTAGTAATGACACCAAAACATTACTAATGAAAATCAAAATGTGCAGTAAAACTCTTATTGGGAGTATTGAACAATAAAAAAAAAAACTATGACGGCAACCTAAAACTTATTTTAAAACTTTTTTTGTACAAATTGTAAAACATAATACAATCCCAAATGCTACCTCCTTATTCATGCTCACAAATAACATTATTTACACTACCTGGTAAATAGCACAACATTTAAAACATGCAAAAAAGAGGCAGAAGTGGAATATTAGTGACTCCCCCCCCAGAAGAGTGAGTTAATAAAACTGAATGAATATGCTAGATGTAAGCTTAGGTGGTAGTATTGAACATACAACTTGTCCCGCCATAAGACAACCTATGATACATCCATGTCAACAGAAAAAAGAGCAACGTTATTTTAAAGTGAATCCACCAGGAGTTTTGACCATACAAAGCAGTAGACAGTGTTAGGTATTGTCCCTGGAGATATGTGCTGCCATACCTCTATGTGTGTTGTTAGTAGCAGCAGCACTGTGAAATGCATTTAAAGCGACAAGATTTTAACTTTTGACTTGGAGGCTCCATATATCATGGACATCTACAGCTTGTGTGAGACTGCCATCATTTTATAGACAGACAATCATCTTGACTATATCATACATAAATTTGTCTTTTTAGCTATTTAGCATATACTTAGTTATGGAGATTCTTGTCATGTAACTGCATTGTCACTACTATAAGTCCTAAAAAGTATTCTGTAAAACCATCTTTGGCTTTCAACACTGCCTGAATGCTTCTGGGCATTCTCTTGATCAGATCCAAGCATGTCTCTACTGAGACCTGATCCTAGGTCACACTTCCAATGTTACTTCATACTGGTTGACTCTCATGGGTAAATATTTGGTACAGTTTTTTCTTAAAGGACATCTACCACCAGGATAAAGGATTGTACACCAAGTACACTGACATGCAGGTGTGTCATTGTTTTTAAAAAGGTTTTAAAAAGTATGAAAATGATCCTGAGGGGCTCCAGGTTCCATTAACTCCTGAGGAGCTTGAAGACCCTCAGCCTAATTTGCATAATTTTAAAAGCTTTTTTTTTAAACCGAGGCATAAGAAGCTAAGAGAAGAGCAGATCCCACCAAATAGGGCAGACACCAGTATGTCAGTGTGATTGGTTACAATCCTTTATCCTGGTGGTAGATGTACTGTAAAGGGAACCTGTCACCAGGGACCTCATTTTCACTAAAGACAGATTGTAAAAGCCAATGACACCTGCAGTGCAAAAATTCCTCTCTGCCTTTTCTAAGCATTTGCATTTCAATATAATTGTGTGTTATAATTTACTTTTGCATCCTGACAAAATCCTGGGGTAGTCACAGGGGTTGGTCTTTGGTTTGGATACATTTCAAAAAACAACATGTGACTTGTCTGAGCTGCAGGCTGCCTCCATCTTTGTGCTCCTGTACAGCTCCTCCCTCCACCACTGATGTCATCTCACTAGGCTGTGACCTCTGAGAAGGAGCAGTAGGTGGAGCTGTACAGGAAGATCTGAGGAGTGAGTAATACAGACAAGGCACATGTTGTTTTTTGAAATACAGGCGGTCCCCTACTTAAGAACACTCGACTTACATACGACCCATAGTTACAAACGGACCTCTGGATATTGGTAATTTATTTTACTTTAGTCCTAAGCTACAATAAACAGCTGTAACAGTTATCAAATGTGTCTGTAATGAAGCTTTAGCGTTAATATTGATTCTTATGACAACCCAACATTTTTAAAATCCAATTGTCACAGAGACCAAAAAAGTTCTGGCTGGGATTACAATGATAAAATATACAGTTCCGACTTACATACAAACTCAACTTAAGAACAAACCTACAGACCCTATCTTGTATGTAACCCGGGGACTGCCTGTACATCCAAACCAAAGTCCAGCCCTGTGACTACCCCAGGATATTGTAATGCAAATGCTTATAAAAGGCAGAAAGGAAGATTTGCACTGCAGGTGTGATGGGCTTTTGCAACCTGCCTTTAGTGAAAATGAGGTCCCTGGTGACCGGTTCCCTTTAAACTCTACACACGAGTGTTTAAAGGGAACCTACCACCACAAATCTACCTATAAAGGTAGATTGGGTGGTAGGTGGATCAATGGGACGTGAGGATAGCCCTTTTAAGGGCTAATCCTCACGTCCCTGCACTTTTTTAATAACTTTAATTTGGTATTTATTCAAATTTACTTATGCGGCTACCGGGGCGTGGAGTAGCCGCATATGAGATTACACGAGGCGGCTACTCCACGCCCCGGTAGCCATTTTACCCCTCCTACTCACCCATCTTCGGCGCGCAGCTCCGCGTAGCTGCGCGCCCTCGTCCGGCGATCCTGCCGTCTGCGCATGCGCAGAAGAGCAGGCCCGCGCCTGTTTCGGAGTTGTGACCGCGCAGGCGCGGGCCTGCTCTTCTGCGCATGCGCAGACGGCAGGATCGCCGGACGAGGGTGCGCAGCTACGCGGAGCTGCGCGCCGAAGATGGGTGAGTAGGAGGGGTAAAATGGCTACCGGGGCGTGGAGTAGCCGCCTCATGTAATCTCATATGCGGCTACTCCACGCCCCGGTAGCCGCATAAGTAAATTTGAATAAATACCAAATTAAAGTTATTAAAAAAGTGCAGGGACGTGAGGATTAGCCCTTAAAGGGCTATCCTCACGTCCCATTGACCCACCTACCACCCAATCTACCTTTATAGGTAGATTTGTGGTGGTAGGTGCCCTTTAAATCCTTTGAGCTCTGGAGACAGTGGAGGGAAATCCAGCAACTCTTCTTCACCAATCTCAATGATCTCTTTAGGTCGTTGTCCTTCTGAAACTATCATACTCACAGTTCTCAAGTGTATGAAAGATACTTGCATATAGCTTAGGATTAAAACTGCCATCGATCTAGTCAATTATCCAGTGGCTTTGTCTGTGAAACAATCACATATTTTTCCTTCCACTGAACTTGACAGCTCCTTCAATTTTCTATCCAATAGCCCAGTGATTTTCAACCTTTTTTGAGCCGCGGCACACTTTTTATACTTAGAAAATCCTGGGGCACACCACCAACCAAAATAGCACAAAATGACACTAAAACAGTCATAAAAGGCCTCCCTTTACTAATAAAAAGGCCCTGGCGGCCTCCCTTTACTAATAAAAAGCCCCTGGCGGCCTCCCTTTACTAATAAAAAGCCCCTGGCGGCCTCCCTTTACTAATAAAAAGGCCCTAGCTGCCTCCCCTTACTAATAAAAAGCCCCTAGATGCCTCCCTTTACTAATAAAAAGCCCCCAGCTGCCTCCCTTTACTAATAAAAAGCCCCTAGATGCCTCCCTTTACTAATAAAAAGGCCCTAGCTGCCTCCCTTTACTAATAAAAAGCCCCTGGCTGCCTCCCTTTACTAATAAAAAGCCCCTGGCGGCCTCCCTTTACTAATAAAAAGCCCCTGGCGGCCTCCCTTTACTAATAAAAAGCCCCTGGCGGCCTCCCTTTACTAATAAAAAGCCCCTGGCGGCCTCCCTTTACTAATAAAAAGCCCCTGGCGGCCTCCCTTTACTAATAAAAAGCCCCTGGCGGCCTCCCTTTACTAATACAAAGGCCCTAGCTGCCTCCCCTTACTAATAAAAAGCCCCTAGATGCCTCCCTTTACTAATAAAAAGCCCCCAGCTGCCTCCCTTTACTAATAAAAAGCCCCCAGATGCCTCCCTTTACTAATAAAAAGCCCCCAGATGCCTCCCTTTACTAATAAAAAGGCCCTAGCTGCCTCCCTTTACTAATAAAAAGGCCCTAGCTGCCTCCCTTTACTAATAAAAAGGCCCTAGCTGCCTCCCTTTACTAATAAAAAGGCCCTAGCTGCCTCCCTTTACTAATAAAAAGGCCCTAGCTGCCTCCCTTTACTAATAAAAAGGCCCTAGCTGCCTCCCTTTACTAATAAAAAGGCCCTAGCTGCCTCCCTTTACTAATAAAAAGCCCCTAGATGCCTCCCTTTACTAATAAAAAGGTCCTAGCTGCCTCCCTTTACTAATAAAAAGGCCCTAGCTGCCTCCCTTTACTAATAAAAAGGCCCTAGCTGCCTCCCTTTACTAATAAAAAGGCCCTAGCTGCCTCCCTTTACTAATAAAAAGCCCCTAGATGCCTCCCTTTACTAATAAAAAAGGCCCTAGCTGCCTCCCTTTACTAATAAAAAGGCCCTAGCTGCCTCCCTTTACTAATAAAAAGGCCCTAGCTGCCTCCCTTTACTAATAAAAAGCCCCTGGCGGCCTCCATTTACTAATAAAAAGCCCCTGGCTGCCTCCCTTTACAAATAAAAAGGCCCTAGCTGCCTCCCTTTACTAATAAAAAGGCCCTAGCTGCCTCCCTTTACTAATAAAAAGGCCCTAGCTGCCTCCCTTTACTAATAAAAAGGCCCTAGCTGCCTCCCTTTACTAATAAAAAGGCCCTAGCTGCCTCCCTTTACTAATAAAAAGGCCCTAGCTGCCTCCCTTTACTAATAAAAAGGCCCTAGCAGCCTCCCTTTACTAATAAAAAGCCCCTGGCTGCCTCCCTTTACTAATAAAAAGCCCCTGGCTGCCTCCCTTTACTAATAAAAAGCCCCTGGCTGCCTCCCTTTACTAATAAAAAGCCCCTAGATGCCTCCCTTTACTAATAAAAAGCCCCTAGATGCCTCCCTTTACTAATAAAAAGCCCCTGGCGGCCTCCCTTTACTAATCAAGAGCCCCTAGCAGCCTCCCTTTACTAATAAAAAGGCCCTAGCGGTCTCCCATTACAAATTAATAGGCCCTAGCGGTCTCCCATTACTATTTAAAAGGCCCTAGAGCCCCCCTTTACTAATTAAAAGGCCCTAGAGCCCCCCTTTACTAATTAAAAGGCCCTAGAGCCCCCCCTTTACTAATTAAAAGGCCCTAGAGGCCCCCCTTTACTAATTAAAAGGCCCTAGAGGCCCCCCTTTACTAATTAAAAGCCCCTGGCGGCCTCCCTTTACTAATAAAAAGCCCCTGGCGGCCTCCCTTTACTAATAAAAAGCCCCTGGCGGCCTCCCTTTACTAATAAAAAGCCCCTGGCGGCCTCCCTTTACTAATAAAAAGCCCCTGGCGGCCTCCCTTTACTAATACAAAGGCCCTAGCTGCCTCCCCTTACTAATAAAAAGCCCCTAGATGCCTCCCTTTACTAATAAAAAGCCCCCAGCTGCCTCCCTTTACTAATAAAAAGCCCCCAGATGCCTCCCTTTACTAATAAAAAGCCCCCAGATGCCTCCCTTTACTAATAAAAAGGCCCTAGCTGCCTCCCTTTACTAATAAAAAGGCCCTAGCTGCCTCCCTTTACTAATAAAAAGGCCCTAGCTGCCTCCCTTTACTAATAAAAAGGCCCTAGCTGCCTCCCTTTACTAATAAAAAGGCCCTAGCTGCCTCCCTTTACTAATAAAAAGGCCCTAGCTGCCTCCCTTTACTAATAAAAAGGCCCTAGCTGCCTCCCTTTACTAATAAAAAGCCCCTAGATGCCTCCCTTTACTAATAAAAAGGTCCTAGCTGCCTCCCTTTACTAATAAAAAGGCCCTAGCTGCCTCCCTTTACTAATAAAAAGGCCCTAGCTGCCTCCCTTTACTAATAAAAAGGCCCTAGCTGCCTCCCTTTACTAATAAAAAGCCCCTAGATGCCTCCCTTTACTAATAAAAAAGGCCCTAGCTGCCTCCCTTTACTAATAAAAAGGCCCTAGCTGCCTCCCTTTACTAATAAAAAGCCCCTGGCGGCCTCCATTTACTAATAAAAAGCCCCTGGCTGCCTCCCTTTACAAATAAAAAGGCCCTAGCTGCCTCCCTTTACTAATAAAAAGGCCCTAGCTGCCTCCCTTTACTAATAAAAAGGCCCTAGCTGCCTCCCTTTACTAATAAAAAGGCCCTAGCTGCCTCCCTTTACTAATAAAAAGGCCCTAGCTGCCTCCCTTTACTAATAAAAAGGCCCTAGCTGCCTCCCTTTACTAATAAAAAGGCCCTAGCAGCCTCCCTTTACTAATAAAAAGCCCCTGGCTGCCTCCCTTTACTAATAAAAAGCCCCTGGCTGCCTCCCTTTACTAATAAAAAGCCCCTGGCTGCCTCCCTTTACTAATAAAAAGGCCCTAGCTGCCTCCCTTTACTAATACAAAGGCCCTAGCTGCCTCCCTTTACTAATAAAAAGCCCCTAGATGCCTCCCTTTACTAATAAAAAGCCCCTAGATGCCTCCCTTTACTAATAAAAAGCCCCTGGCGGCCTCCCTTTACTAATCAAGAGCCCCTAGCAGCCTCCCTTTACTAATAAAAAGGCCCTAGCGGTCTCCCATTACAAATTAATAGGCCCTAGCGGTCTCCCATTACTATTTAAAAGGCCCTAGAGCCCCCCTTTACTAATTAAAAGGCCCTAGAGCCCCCCTTTACTAATTAAAAGGCCCTAGAGCCCCCCCTTTACTAATTAAAAGGCCCTAGAGGCCCCCCTTTACTAATTAAAAGGCCCTAGAGGCCCCCCTTTACTAATTAAAAGGCCCTAGAGGCCCCCCTTAACAAATAAAAAGCCCCAGCCTACCTTTACTAATAAAAAAAAAACCCTAGCTACCTTCCTTATACAAATAATAACCCTATATACTTACCCTTGATGTCTTCTTGACGTCTCCTTCACTCCTAATGGCGATCCGCTCACCTTCTGTAGCTCCTGCACCGCGCGCCTCTGGTCACGTGACTTACGCGACCTGACGTCAGGTCGCGTCAGTCACGTGACATGGGCCGCGCGGTACAGGAGCTACAGAAGACGGGCGGATCGCCGACGTGGGACTTGGAGGTAAGTATGGGGCAGAAATACGGGGGCGCGGCGGCAGCTCGACACCGGGGCAGCCTAGTTCGGGCAACTTTCCCCCGCGGCACACAGGTTGAAAATCACTGCAATAGCCAATAGCTATTTTCTTGATTCCTCCAGACCCATTTGCACCTATCAAAGCCCAGTCTATTGACTTTCATCTCATCCTTCCATTTACCCATCCATTCTTCTACTGTTTACTTTTTATACATTATTGCAAAATGGAGCCGCCACTAATGATGATATTGAAGTTGAAGCTTCTTTAATTTTTTTCATTTCACCATGTCAGATTTGTGTACTACATGTTGCACAGTACCTGCATGGATTTCTGTGGTCTGTATATTAGCGCATTAGAGCTCCCTATACTGTTGTGTTTGTCATGCCAGAAATGACAGATCTTGTGATTACAATTTTATCTCCAATATTTTGCCCGGACGTCCATCTCTTGGCTCTGGGATGGGTGGACAGACTTCATCGTACTCTTCCAAGTTTGCCAGTTTGGAAAGTTTGGCTATCGAAAAGCTGGATGATTCTGCTTCTCTTGGGAAATCTTCATGGCTGCTCTATGAATTGAACCAGTGACCTATCGCTTGAGAATCAACCCAATAACACACTGAACTATTACAGGATGTAATTTGTAGTATACAAGAAGAAATGTTTGTCCCACCAGTAGGAGAAAAGCAGTTACATGACAGAAATCTGCATATTTAAGCATATGCTAAATAGTTACAAGTCATATTTATGTGAGAGCTAAGATATATAAAATGAGGGTAGTTATACATTCAAAGCTGTAGATGTTTGTTAGATGTTTGTTCTAAAGTCCAAAACATTGTTACCCTTTTGCTTGTCACTGTATATTGCAGGATTGTAGCTAGATTTAGAGTACAGTGAGATCTTTTCACTGTACTGCTGCGCAGCCATCCTCCCTGAGTAGGGGCCTGCTACAGCAGCGACTCAGCAAAGGGAAGGGTTGTGCAGTGAGACCTTACACACCAGAGTGCTCTGAATCCAGCTACAATCCTGGAATATAAGGCATTTTTCACACTCATGCTGCTACTTAACAACACACAGAAAAGTATGGTCAGAACCATGACAGATTCCCTTTAAAGGAAATGATAACAAAATGATAAATAATTTCTGGTCTTGTCTAAAATAAGTTGGTTCTGTAAGGATTAATACTGGCAATTCCTTTGCATTGAGCTTTTTTGATAATGTCAATCATTCTATTATTATCTTTCCAGCAGGTATAGTCTGGGGTGAAACTGCTGAAATGACTGTTTATATATTAATTTTAGCGGAATCTACTATCTAATATTTACTCCAGGAAACAGAGAGCATCCACTAAGACATAATCTACATGCAATGAAAATGTTATAGATGTTTATATATTCCATGTCTATATTATATATCTGGGGCTGGATTAAGCTAGAGGCCCCTGGGAGCCAGTGATACACATTACAATTCTAAATTATCATTAACATTCTAAACTTTCTCCTACTCACATGTCATCCTAGCTGCTGGTGTAGTACTGACTACTAGTCCTAGTCGCTATGCCAGTCCCACGCACCATTTTTCTCCTCCAATCCGTATTAGATTTACTTCCTCACAGATCACTTGGGCCCAATCTGTGGGAAAGAAGACCTAACACTGATTGTCTAGGACTTGGCTGGCAACCAGTTCAGCCAACTAACAGTGGCGTAACTAGAAGCTGATGGGCCCCAGTGCAAAGTCTGTGCCAGGCCCCCGACTATAATGTATGGTTTATAGTAATAGTCTTCTCATATGGGAAAGTGACACCATAAGGGCCCCCTAAACCTCTTGGGCCCTGGTGCGACCGCAACCTCGGCACCCCCTCAAGTTAAGCCTCTGCCAGCTAGTGTTGGGTACAAAGGGAAGAAATAAGGTGTTGCTCTGCATGCAGCCCAGCTCCTGAAAAGCTACATGCAGATTGCAATTGAATATGGGCAGGCTAAGTGGGCGCACTCTCACAGACAGAGCCAGTGAGTCACTATCACAGCTTGGAGGCAGGCACTCAGCATGACTCCCAGAGACATTCAGCTCGCAGCTGTGGCTGTCTGTCAGACATTGCTGGTGGTGGGCCCCCTTAGAAGTAAGCTGGTGGCGCCCCTAGAGCCCTCCCTACCTATCTATCTATCTATCTATCAGATTGGGCAATTTCTTCTGCAGTTCATATTAAAGAAAACATATGTTGTAATTAAATAAATATTTACCAGAACTCTGGAAATCCATGTAGAAGCAACATAAGGGGTTTTCCTCGTTCTCCAGCAGCAACATAGTGGAAACGTAATCCAGAATCCTGCAGAATTGGTAGACATATCATATATGTTAGCAATGACGAATTGTAGTACAGAATAAATGACACATTTCCAGTGTATTTTAGGGAGAAAGGCGCAGGGGTAAAGTCTAATCGCTATGTTTGTATAACATTCTATAGTATATCAGGTACCAAAATACCTGTTTAAAACTGATAGAAGCATAAACTGGATTTATATGATTGGATTTAATACTGGAGGACGATTAACCATTCCATGCTACTAATAAGCTCCATAATATTTCCTGATAATCTAGTTCTTTCCCCGAAGACAATTTTCTTTATTAATGATCTTCACTTCCACTGTAGGTAACTAATAGATTTCTCTCTATAAGATAATCCTGCCCCAAAACGGAACTGATTAATTTATCTCCAATCTTGAAAATGATCCTATATAATATAACTAGAATGATAAATAGATTAATTTGTTCATTTTATCATATTTAAATATAGGTCACATCGCAATTGTGATTCTCCTAGAGTGGGAAGTGTTAGGAGCCTCCAGGCTAAAGTGCTTTGCTTTGAAGTAGGAAGTACGTGAGGGAGGATAGTACATGTGAGCCGCATACTAACGGCAATGAGACAAGCTCTACCGGGGAAGAATAGGAGGCGTCCAGACTATTAATAATAGATGACATGATATATTCAATATTAAAAGACATACAGGGCTTTAGGTCAGATACATAACCTGCTGTCACCAACACTATAAACGCAGATACCACGCATGCCAAAATGACACAACCTGAACATCGAAATCCCCAGGGAAGGCCACGATTCATGTCTAATAATATCATTGTAATAGTTACCATGGCTGGTCTATAAATGTGCAGCACATAAGGTTACACAGAAACCTGGCCTGCAGAGGGGGTTATACCCAGACCCATTCCTTGAATTCAATTGTAATAATGTCCTTAATGTGGTTGCCCCTTAAAAGACAATAATCCCCCTATCCACAGAGTTCTACCCCGAGCACAAGATGAACCAATCTGTAAGTGAATAAGTCCACCGGTCGCCTCAATACCGGGGTCCCCATCCCACTCCATAAATCTGACACTTGTCCCCTACCCTATAGATATGATGGCATTTTTTTATTATAACTAATGCGGAGAGAGAGGGACTTTTTCTATCAAGGTGCAACAGAATGAACATATTTTTGCATTCACTTCCCAAAGTCCTCAAAGGAAAATAATAAAAGTTATAGGAAATCTCCCATCAAAATCCAGCAAGATAAACCAGAGACACTTACTTATAGATCCAGGCACCGTGACTGTGGTAATCGTCTTATATTTGTTATCCATGGCCTCCTTCCTTCTAAAATCAATGTTTCAAATTATGCTAATGAGCCACAAGTGCTCTAGAAGGTGTAAAAAGAGCCCATTTGTGCTGTAGCTTCACAGGCTGTTACAGCCTCCCCCTGCTTCCTCAGCACTTCCTCCTCCCGCTGCATCTAGCTATTGGCAATTGGCTCCATAATGGATCCATATGTAATTACATAGGGAAAGGTTTTCAGCTGTGAGCCACCAATCCCTTATCTTTTAACTCAAAATTTCCTGGTTAAAAGGGGGTGTGGTCACATGGATGGAGCTATTTGAGCCATTGGCTCCTGTTATTCATCTGGAACATTAGAAGTTTCAGCACAGAGGTGGTTTCCCCAAAGACGTTCTGGCTCATAAGCATAAATTTAAAAGTTGATTTCAGAAGGAAGGAGGCCATGGATAACAAATATAAGAAGATTACCACAGTTACACTGCCTGGATCTATTAGTAAGTGTCCCAGGTTTATCCATGCTTGACTTTGATGATAGATTTTTCTTCAAATAGGGCCTAATTTGTTGATCAGTGGGGGTCACAGTAATGAGACCCACACACTTCACGAAAACGAGGGGTCCATCACAATTTTCATCAGCTCCATAAAGATTAATGGAACAGAACGGTCATGCGCGGAGGTCTGCTCCATTAGTCTGATGGAGCATCAAGAGGTTCGACGGAGGTACGTGGGACCCCAATTGGACCCCTCGTTTTCGTGATCTGTGGGGGTCTCAGCACTGAGACCCCCACTGATTAGGGCCTAACTTTTGTACGTGGTAAAACTCATTTAAGCAAATATGAGATTACCACCCCCTTGAATAAATTACCTTTTAACTTCTCTGACTATACAGAAAATGCCCTGAGATTCCAAATCCACCAATGGCAGGATAGTTCTGCTAATGTTTGAGTGAAAATTCAAGGGCAATTCTTTTGTGTCATATTTTCTCCCCCAGGAAAAAGAAACATTCAAAATCTTTTTGTACATGCTTAATGGTGCTGAAAACAGTAACTCAAAGTGCCCCCCACCAAATCATTACCTACCACGCATCACATGCCAAATGCATGTCACGGTCACATGATTATGATTAATGACCATTCACAACATTACATTAGGGCTCTTTTACATCAGTTCAGTTGCACATCTGTTGCATTTTGTCTCTGTTGTGTCTCCATTTTTTCTTCATTTGACATAGTGTCCTATTTACCGGGAGTATGTTACAGAGCAGGTGTAGCTGAGCAGATTGTACATAGCGTTTGGTCTGCAATGTTATAGGGCAGGATGAGCTGAGCAGAATGAGCTTAGTGTCCTAGCTGCAGGCAGTGTGTAATAGAGCAGGAGGAGCTGAGTAGACTGTACATAGTGTGCTATCTGCATTTAACATGTTATAGAGCAGGAGGAGCTGGGTAGACTGTACATAGTGTGCTATCTGCATTTAACATGTTATAGAGCAGGAGGAGCTGGGCAGACTGTACATAGTGTGCTATCTGCAGACAGCATGTTGTAGAGCAGGAGTAGCTCAGCAGACTGCACATTGGGGCACATTTACTTACCCGGTCCTGTCGCGATCCAGCGGCGCGTTCTCCAACGCGGATTCGGGCCTTCCGGCGATTCACTAAGGTCGTGCGCCCGATGTCCACCAGGTGTCGCTGCTGCGCCGAGGTCCGCCGGAGTTCACCTGGTTCTTCTTGGTGCATGTGAGTGCTTGACTTTGCGACACACTTAGTTTTTTAAATTCTGCATTTTTTTTCCGAATACGTCAGCCATGCCCCCGATTTCTGTTGCGCGAAAGCCGGAGCGATTGCGCCAAAATCTGATCACGTGCACCAAAATTCTCGGCGCAAAATGGAAAAAGTCGGGAAACCCGACAAAAGTGCGGCAGCGGAGCCCTTAGTAAATGAGCCCCATTGTGTCCTATCTGCAGACAGCATGTTATAGAGTAGGAGGAACTGGACAGTTTGTACAATGTCCTATCTGCCGGAAGCATGTTATAGAGCAGGAGTAGCTGAGCAGTTTGTACAATGTCCTATCTGCCGGAAGCATGTAATAGAGCATGAGTTTAGTTAACTTGCGCCTATTAGTTTGTTTATAATAGAGCATGAAACAAATGCATCTGTAACAAGTACCTTAGCATGTGACAAATTCCCTAGCCATTCGCATTGTAGAGAAGGGGATTCCATCCCCCATTTACACAAATCCTTTGCTTCATTATCTACATTTAGGGATCAATAATGGTTATTAGTAAGTTACAGCTACTGATAATGTGTATCACACTATACTCAGAGCCCAATTACACCTTACAATACCCATCAAGCTACAAAGCACAAGGAAACAAATCGCCGAGCTTTCCTCGAGAACGCCACATGAAAGCGTATTATTATGACTTCCAATAATTTGGTCTAATGCCCATCGTACGCTCTATACTTGGGGCTGAATCTGAACGCCAGCTGTGACTTTCTCTCTCTGCTGGCAGGAGAATTACTATTAGACTCTATCTCCATCCTGATCTACTGAGGATGGAAATAACACACAGGCTTTTTGTAACTGAATGATTTCTACGTGAACAATAGGCTGTTTCATAACTCATCAGTAACCATGAAAAATAAGCTGAATTTACCAAATGCCACTGTATAAAGCAGAATCACCCCTGGTAATAATAGTGGTCAAGTGCTTAATGATGCCATGGAGGCTGGATTCCACTTTCCATGCCAATTAAAGGGATAATCACTATTAAGGTGCAGTAATTGCCTGAATGAAAAGCCTGGCTTCATGTTTACTCTCAACTTGGCAGCGTGAATTGTTATTCTACTAACGTGGTACTGAACACACACTGAAAGAAGGTGACCTGCAAAGCGGCTACGTGCTCAGAGGATGGAGAAAAATAGCACATAATACAATGGATGAGATGGAGGAGACAAGAAAACACTAATATTGAAAGTCTATGGCGTTTAGCAGTGGCGAAGGGTTAATCCATCAGTATGTGCCTATGGTGTCATGTTCTATTCCTATCAATGATATGAAGTATTAATCCACATAGAGAAGGGATCATCCATAGACACTAAGGACCCATACACATGGTCTATGACAGTGAGATGCAGAGAATCCCTACAGGATGACTGTGGAGCCTTTGTTATATACAGGGATGACTACAGAACACAAAGTATCCAGCACTGATACTCCTGAGACGCCACAAGCAGCAGCAGCGACTCTTGTGTAGTAAACCGCAAGCACTGACAAATGTGTCACAGCCCAGGATTTATGAATGATTTATGAATGAAGCTAATTTTACTATAATTACTATTTATTAGAACAATTAGCGCCATCCTGCTATTACAGCGTCATATACAAACTGGTCACATTGTATTCATACAATGTCAATATTTATGTTATCCTGTTCCTGTTTATATAAACAATCATCTGCTATATAAATATACAGAGGGTAAGAGCCCCCATCACGGGGTCATACATAGATATCTATAGATGTGTCAATGTCTTATTGATACATTATTGACAGCTCTGCAGAATATCCCCCACAATGTGCAGGGGGCTGCAGTACTTGTACAATGGATGCGAGGCATGCTGCATGCAAGTTTGAAGTTGCAAAGTGTGGAGTGATGCAGCAGGGGGTGCAGAATCATTTTGAGGTGCAGGGTTAGGGTTACCTTGATCCGGACATAGCAGTGTGTGCCCAGGAAGGGGTCATTGAGGCAGCCTGGGGTGACCTCCCTGGGGATCCTCTGGAAGGTCCTCCTTGGCCTGAGCAGGAGGCTGCAGAAAAGTTTGATGAGCGCAGTGCAGGCGCAGAGCAGGCAGTAGGAGTAGACCAGGCTCCAGAACGCCGCAGCACGCAGGCAGCCGGGCAGGGCGAGCATACTGTCCACCAGCAGAGCCAGCCTGTGCCCAGGCATCCACACAGAGGACACCCTCAACTGGCAAGGAGGAGAGCTGTGCGAGAAGTCATGGAAACAAGGGGAAGAAAATCTAGAGGAGGAGGGGAGGGAGTGACTACAGCCAGTGCTGATGCTGATGCTGCCTCTTAAAGGAGAACAGAACAACCTTGGCTGCATCTGCTGATACCAGCTCCAAGTGCAACCATTATAGAAGTGCAAAAGCTACTAATGTCAAAGAATGGATGGAGACAAGGTGCTGATGGCGGTGGAAAGTACATTGATCTGTTAACATTGTTACTTATGTCATTTAAATGGAATCTTTGAAAGATGCAAAATGATCTGCAGGGAGCATGTTATAGAGCAGGAGGAGCTGAGCAGATTGTACATAGTGTCCTATCTACAGGCAGCATGTTATAGAGCAGGAGAAGCTGAGCTGATCGTACACGGTGTATAATTGTGTATATCCACAAGCATGTTATAGAGCAGGAGAAACTGAGCCAATTGTACACAGTGTATAATTCTGTATACCTACAGGCATCATGTTATAAAGCAGAAGAAGCTGAGCAGATAGATAATTGTATTATATTATATTATATAATATATATATATATACACACACACACTCACCGGCCACTTTATTAGGTACACCTGTCCAACTGCTCGTTAACACTTAATTTCTAATCAGCCAATCACATGGTGGCAACTCAGTGCATTTAGGCATGTAGACATGGTCAAGACAATCTCCTGCAGTTCAAACCGAGCATCAGTATGGGGAAGAAAGGTGATTTGAGGCCTTTGAACGTGGCATGGTTGTTGGTGCCAGAAGGGCTGGTCTGAGTATTTCAGAAACTGCTGATCTACTGGGATTTTCACGCACAACCATCTCTAGGGTTTACAGAGAATGGTCCGAAAAAGAAAAAACATCCAGTGAGCGGCAGTTCTGTGGGCGGAAATGCCTTGTTGATGCCAGAGGTCAGAGGAGAATGGGCAGACTGGTTCGAGCTGATAGAAAGGCAACAGTGACTCAAATTGCCAACCGTTACAACCAAGGTAGGCAGAAGAGCATCTCTGAACGCACAGTACGTCGAACTTTGAGGCAGATGGGCTACAGCAGCAGAAGACCACACCGGGTGCCACTCCTTTCAGCTAAGAACAGGAAACTGAGGCAACAATTTGCACAAGCTCATCGAAATTGGACAGTAGAAGATTGGAAAAACGTTGCCTGGTCTGATGAGTCTTGATTTCTGCTGCGACATTCGGATGGTAGGGTCAGAATTTGGCGTCAACAACATGAAAGCATGGATCCATCCTGCCTTGTATCAACGGTTCAGGCTGGTGGTGGTGGTGTCATGGTGTGGGGAATATTTTCTTGGCACTCTTTGGGCCTCTTGGTACCAATTGAGCATCGTTGCAACGCCACAGCCTACCTGAGTATTGTTGCTGACCATGTCCATCCCTTTATGACCACAATGTACCCAACATCTGATGGCTACTTTCAGCAGGATAATGCACCATGTCATAAAGCTGGAATCATCTCAGACTGGTTTCTTGAACATGACAATGAGGTCACTGTACTCAAATGGCCTCCACAGTCACCAGATCTCAATCCAATAGAGCATCTTTGGGATGTGGTGGAACGGGAGATTCTCATCATGGATGTGTAGCCGACAAATCTGCGGCAACTGTGTGATGCCATCATGTCAATATGGACCAAAATCTCTGAGGAGCTTCCAGCACCTTGTTGAATCTATGCCACGAAGAATTGAGGCAGTTCTGAAGGCAAAAGGGGGTCCAACCCGTTACTAGCATGGTGTACCTAATAAAGTGGCCGGTGAGTGTGTGTGTGTATATATAGATCTATATTAGCATGTTATACAGTAAATACCTATATACTATCAAAATGAGTAAGCCTATATCCTGCAAAACAAATTACATAACTTCCAAGAATTGGTGATTATTCAATTTGTTAATTTGTTTCTATCTATAGGCATCATGTTGTAAAGCAGAACTGGGCAGATTGTTAAAAGTGCATGCAGCACATTGTAGAACAAAAGAAGCTGAGCAGATCACACATGGGGGCAGATTTACTTACCCCGGCGATTCAATAAGGCAGTTCCTCCAACGTCCACCAGGTGTCGCTGCTGCACTGAAGTCCGCCGGAGTTCACGATCCATTGCTGGGCGAAGGTAAGCGCGTGTCCAGCGACATTTTTTTTTAATGCAGCGTTTTTTTACGAATCTGTAGGGTTTTCGTTCGGCCACACACCCCAATTTCCATTGCGTGCATGCCGGCGCCACCATCCGATCGTGTGCGCCAAAAACCCGGGGCAATTCAGGGAAAATCGGCGCAAAACGGAAAAATTTGAGTAACCCGCCGTAAAAACGTTAATGACCCCCACTGTGTCCTATCTGCAGACAGCATGTTATAGAGCAGGAGGAACTGGACAGGTTGTACATAATGGGGCACATTTTCTAGGAGTAGTGCAAACTGCACTAAATACAGTTTGCCTCTGTATAGTGCAGGGTGCACCAATTCATGAATTGTGGTGCACGTTCTTCATTAATCTGGCGCTCCCTGAACTGCCCCGAGAGAGCTCACCAACTGCTTTTTGGTGCACCTTTAACATAGGGTGTGCGACACACTTCTGTCGGACTTTGCATGATTAATCTGGCCCACGGTCCGACTGAGCATCGGAACACCCCCTAATTTCTGTTGTGGTGCAGGCACTTCTTAAATACCTGTGAAAGCAGTTTGCACCTAAAAGAATGTGCCAGGAAACTGGCGCAAAGCCCTAAGTAAAGGTGCCCCAAGGCGTAGGAAGGTGTTCCAGCAGACCGAGCACCGTTATTTTACATGCAAAGTCTGTCGCACGCCCTATGTTAAATGTACACCTCTAAAAAGTTGGTCAGCTCTGTCGGGCCAGTGCAGGGAAGCGACAGATTCATGATTTCTGAACTTTTAGTGAAGTTTCCGACATTCTTAGTAAATGTGCCCCAATGTCTTATTTGCAAGAAGCATGTTATAGAGCAGGAGGAACTAGGCAAAATGTACAGTGTCCTATCTGCATGCGGCATGTTATATAGTAGGAGAAGCTGAGCAGATTGTACATAGGGTTCCATCTGAAAGCAGCATGTTATAGAGTAGGAAGAGCTGATCAAATTTTATATAGTGTCCTATCTACAGGCCCCATGTTATAGAGAAGGAGGAACTAAGCAGAATGTACAGTGTCCTATCTGCATGCAGCATGTTATATAGTAGGAGAAGCTGATCGAATTTTATATAGTTTCCTATCTGCAGACAGCATGTTATAGAGTATGAGGAGCTGAGCAGATTGTACATACTGTCCTATCTGCAGGCAGCAAGTTATAGAGTAGGAGGAGCTGAACAGATTGTATATGGTGTCCTATCTGGAGGAAGCAGGTTACAGAGTAGGAGGAGCTGAGCTGATTGTATATAGTGTACTATCTGCAGGGAGCATGTTACAGAGCAGGAGGAGCTGAGCAGGTTTTACATATTTTCTAACACCAGCATGTTATAAAGTTGAGAAAATTGATATAAAGTTTAGTTGGAAATGGCTCAGTAGAACTTTAATTACATTTTTTACACCTCTGCTCTGGGTGGCATATGCTATAATTAATAATATGTACTGTCCTCCTTTAACCGTAATGGAAAAAAAAAATCCCTAAAAGTCTGGATACCAGCAGTGCTAATAGAGAAACACTGGGGAGAAGATGTCAGTGACATGTCAGTGTTCTGGTATAAAATGTTGCAGAATATCTGATTTGCGCCAGGTTTCGCTCACCCACTCTAGTTTTGAATTCAACTTGCACCATATTTAGCAACTCACTGCAGATGTTCGAGCTTGAATTATTATGTGCGACTTTAAAATTTAAAATTCAGGAGCCAATCTACTCGAGTCACCTCCCGGAATAGGAAATACTAAGGAACTAGTTGTGCAAAAATTTGCAACTGTTCAAAAATAATTGCAAATCCAAACCTCATATGTCACATATAGCAGTCAAACCACTGTTGATGTGCAGGAGGGTCTTAATACAGTCTAAAACCTCATGCACACGCTTATGTTCAGCCAGTGGAAACGGCCACATATTTCGTCCTGAACCGACATATGGTGATCTCCGTCAGCTCCATAGAGATGAATGGAGCAAAACATTAATGAGCGTCCGTCTGCTCCGTTAATCTCCTGGAGCGACAAGGGGTCCCACTCCTCGTTTTTGTGATCTGTGGGGGTCTCATCACTGAGACCCCCAACGATCAGCAAGTTAAGCCCTATCCTGTGGATAGGGCCTAACTTTGTTTCATTGGAAAACCCCTTTAAAGATCTGTGTGTGTTAGTAGCAGCAGGACTGTGAAAAATGCATTAAAAAATTCCTGGATTGTAGTCTCCTCAAACTGCGTTCCTTGATCCCTTCATTCAAAATGCTCACCAAGGACTGAGCTGTATTCACTGAAGAGAGCTCACCCAAGAGGGAATCCATAGTTATACTTCTTTCCAGGGCTTAGACCAAATACTGTCTGCAGATTTGTATAATCACAACTGCAGGTAGACTCCTTTTCACAGAACCAAGTATGGCTGATGTGAAGCTAGCCTTACAAGATAAATGTAGTTTTTAGAGCCTTAACCTTATTCACATTTTGTTTTGTTGCAGTTTTATGCCAAAATAAAAGAATTACATTTCCTCCTCCTTCTACACATTCTACACATGCCACGTGGGGACGTATAACCAGCCATATACATTTCCCCATATGGTGATCTACCTTTCCCTGTGTTTACCCACAGAGCGGTGAGACAATGTATATACTCACCGCACTGTGACCGGGTCCCATAGATCTTTGTGGGGGCTGTGTTGCGGCTGCAAATTGCTTGGCTATATCACTGCCCCATATGGTCACATGCATGGGCCCTATGTATGGAAGAAACAAGGTATTTTGTCTGTATATGACCCCCAATGATCTGTAAAGTGCTACAGAATATGATGGTGCTATACAGATAAAGATTATAACCTTCTGTACATGGTTTGTATGTATCAATATGAATATCTTAACAACCATTGTTACACACTTATGGTTTGTTGGATGCTTTTCCATCTTATTTCAATGTAAAGGCCATTAAAGAGTCCCTGAGCCTTTCCTGCTATAGATTTTTTTCTTTCTATAAACCTACTGAAGCATAGATGCCATTCGCTACATCAAATAAATAGTATCCAGACGTAAACCTGTCACTTTAATACACAAAAACACAGTAAATCAGCTGAGTGGCGATGCGGTCGTCTGTAGCCATAGGCTGTCTTCTGAGACAACATCAACATTAAGGATATAACAGCTTTTATTACAGTGACAGCTGTACAGAGGCAACAAAAATAAAGAAAAGGTCGTATTAGACAAAAGAAAAAAAAAAAAAAATCTGCTTTACAAAATAGTTTCAGCGACGACACAAAATACATTTATATTTTACATTTGGTGCTTTTGCTTAAATAATATGTGATATATAATCTATGGCTTCAAAAGGGAAATAGTCAAAGAGCTTAGTCCACAATAAATGTGCTGTCTGAATATTACAGAGCGCTGCAATAGACATTGTCTGATTCAAGAAAGACAGGACAGGGCCTTGATGTAATTACTGAATGTGCTAGAATATTTTTATTACATTACTTGAAGCGCCTTACAAAATCTGGTAGCGCTCTTACAAAAAGTTACAACACATATAAATACATGGACCCTGGAAGGCAGCGTTGCCAGGGCTCAGCAGAGATATTCTTCAAAATCCGCCATAATATCACTCTGCAAATACATGTCGATAGTCCCAGCCATCTGGAAAGGAGAAGAGACAGTATGAATTTATTCACACATCTCGGAGTGATGTGGAGAAGTCACATTGTCACATTCTCCTCTAGAGGTTATCGTTAAAGGACATCTAGGAGGTGGCAATCAAAAAAGAAAAGAGAAACGAAAAAAAAAAAACAAAAAAAACGCGATGTGGCTTATCGAGTTCACCTCTCTAAAGGAAAGGTTTGTGTTGAGGAACATCTAGAGAAATGGCTAGAGGCAAATCCTCTCGTGTGTATCCGCAGCTTCTTATAGGATTTACTCATTATACACTTTACAAAGTCAAACAACGAATGATAGAAAACTTACTGACTCCCTGCGGCGCCTCTCTTGTTCCTTCTTCCTCGCCAGCTCACGTTCCTCCTCAGTGGGTCCCTCTGGGGCGATGAGCTCGGGTGTATGGAGATCTCTGGTTGGCTCTTGTATTTTTGGTGGCTGCACTTCAGGGCTTTTTGTCTCAGAAAAAGGGCAGTTACTTGTATCCGTTTCATTCGCCTCTCTGTAACACATTGTGGACGTCAAAAATGCAAATCATAGAAATAAATCTGCAATCAATAGTGTAATAATACAAGCAAGTCACAGGCTGTAGTCCGTAACAACCACTTACCAGAAAAATCTAAAAGATGAATATATAATTGAATAATAAAACTCTTTATATAGCGCCAAATTCTGCAGTGTTTTACAAATCATAAGGGACAAATACACATAGTATATTACATTACACAGAACAGTCATTTATCTAGTAGCAGATTTGAGCCATAAAAGGGCTCTCTGTTTTTGCGTGGGTTTACGCCAGGTCCTTTGGTTTCCTCCCACACGCTGCGTAATGTGTGCGCTATATAAAGAAAGCAATTATTATAATTATTATTAATAGGGAGCAGTCCCTGAGATCTGTGTATTGATACCTTTGTGGGTGTTAGAAACAGCAGGACTGTAATAAAAATCCATTTATATTCCAGGATTGTAGCTGGACTTGAGATCTCACAGCACAACCACTCTCCTCTGATTTGATTAACAAATCAATAAATATTGAAGCAGATGGCAGGGACCGGGGAGCAGTTTAAATGTACAGATCAAAGAACACAGCAGGGTGAGAATTTGCCCCCCAAGTCCAGCTGCAATCCTGGATTATTAATGCATCTATCAACGTCATGCTGCTACTAACACCACACAATTATGGTTAGCCAGATCTATTGTAGTAACCAGAACACTGTTTCTGCAGCTTTGTATGATAGTAGACTCCCTTTAATGTTTTGATTTTAATTAATAAATAGTAAATTAGACACCTGGGTACTTTGGCATTGCTGAGCACATTGCTCTTTTATCTCTAGCACTAACATTTACTACCTATGATGGTTCCAGAGACAGCAGAGCACTGTTCTCTAATATCCAACATCTATTAGTGAAAAAGGCAGTACAACCTTATTTTTTCTCCTCTTTCTTCTTGCTGTCTCTTAAATTCTTGAGCTTTCAGTGCTCTTTCTCGTTCCTCTTTGGCTATTGCAGCTTTTTTGAACTGCTGGAAGCTGTCACTTGATGACTTTATAGGCACAAGGTTGGTATTAAGAGCTTTGGAGAACATGGCCCAACAGGATTTTTGGACTTTTACTGTCTATAGTAGGGAAAGAAAAAAATAAAAAATAAAAAAATCAAACCCTCTTTCCTAAAAAATACTTTACAACCACGGTTTCCCAATCTAGAAGATTCCAAAAACAAAATTAAAGAACAGGTTAAACAGGGAAGACCATTCTAGAATTCTGATGCAGCATTGTAGTTACTTTATTTCTTGTTATGATAGAGTGGAATGGTGTGTGTGTGTTTGGGGTATTTTTCTTATATATCTCATTAATAAATTCTGCTTAGTTTGTAAAGCATTTTTATTGTATATTTTACAGGGTTTCTCAGACCTGATGAAGGAAGCGGGTTGCTTCCGAAATGTGTAGTCCCGTGCTCACGGTGCTAATAAATAATTTTTCTTGCTAAACTACTTGTGGTCGTTGTGTCTAGCTAAAACTAAACCCATTTGCCGATCAAGTGCCTATCAATTACAGTGGGTATGAAAAGTATTCAGCCCTCTGTAAATTTTTCAATCTTAAATTTTACCAATTGGCTGCAATTAAACAAAGTTCTTATTTTGCTTATTAATGTACACTCTGCACCCAACATTGACAGAAAAAAAACAAAAATGTTTAATAAATTGGCAAAAATATCTTCAAGACAGACTGAAAAATCACATGGTCATAAATATTCAGACCCTTTTGCTCAGTATTGCGTAGACGCAGCTTTTGAGCCAGTACAGCCAGGAGTCTTCTTGGGAATGATGCAACAAGGATTTGGGGATCATCTGCCTCTTCCTTGCAGATCCTCTCCAGTTCCTTCAGGTTGGATGGTGAACATAGGTTGAAGCCATTTTCAAGTCTCTCCAGAGATGCTCAATTGGGTTTAGGTCAGGGCTCTGGCTGGGAGAGTCAGGAATGGTCACAGAGTTGTTCTGAAGCCTCTGCTTTGTTATTTTATCTTTGTGCTTAGGGTCATTGTCTGGTTGGAAGGTGAACCATGGGCCCCATCTGAGTTACAGAGCAGGAGAGGTTGCTGTCCAGGATATCTCTGTACTTATCTTTCCTTCAATTACAACCAGTAATCCTGTCCCTTCCCCCATAGCATGATGCTGCCACCACCATGTGTCACTGCTGGGACTGTATTTGGTGGGTGAAAAGCAGTGCCTGGTTTCCTCCTCCAAAAAACACATAGCATTTACACCAAAAAGTTCAATCTCCGTCTCATCAGCCCAGCAAATCTAATTTCTCAGTCTGGGAGACCTTCATGTGTTTTCTTGCATACTGTATGCAGTTTTCATATGTATTACATACATTATTATGAAGCTCAGCCACAGTGATCTTGGGGTTCTTCTTTACCTCTCTCACCAAGGCTCTTCTCCCATGATTGCTTAGTTTTGCTGGATGGCCAGGTTCGAGGAAGAGTTGGTTTTGTCCTAAACTTCTTCCATTTAAGGATGATGTAGGCCACTGTGCTCTTAGGAACCTTGAGTGCTGCAGAAATTCTTTTGTAACCTTGACCGGATCTGTATCTTGCCACAATTCTGTCTCAGCTCCTTGGGCATTTCCTAAGACCTCATGATCCTCAGACATGCACTGTGAGGTCTTATACAGACAGGTGCGTGCATTTCCTAATGAAGTCCAATCAGTTTAAACACAGCTGGACTCCAATGAAGGCGTAGATACATCTCAATAAGGATCAGATGGAAATGGACAGCTTATGAGTTAAATAAAAAAAGTGTCACAGCAAAGTGTCTTAATATTTATGACCATGTGATATTTCAGTTTATGAGCAAAAAAAAAAAAAAAAAAAAAAAAACTAAAAAAAATTAACTGTTTCATTGCAGCAATTGGAAAGACCTAAAAGAGTGAAAAATTTAAAGGGGTCTGAATACTTTCTGTACCCACTGTAATTGGTACGGACTGGATTGGCAAATAGGTTTAGTTAGTAGGTTTCAGAACTTTCTTGGCTGCAATAAAACAGTGAAAAATTTAAAGGGGTCTGAATACTTTCCATACTCACTGTACGCAAGCCTGAAAAAGTGATGACCAAGTTATTTTCTCATCATGCCCTGTGCCACTAGGTGGACATTTCCTCTTTTGGGGGCCACGTTGTATTCCAAACCCTCCACCCCTGGTGCACCGTGACCCTGCTTCTTTATGTTCTAGTACAGTGACGGTGAACCTTTTAGAGACTAAGTGCCCAAACTACAACTAAAATCTACTTATTTACCATGAAGTGCCAACGTGGCATTTTAAGCAGTAACTTATTGCTACCTGTTCTTCCACATCTTTCAATTATATCGGCCGCCTAAGGCCACCAATACAGTTGAAAGAAAGAGGGCAGATAGCTTCTCTCCAGGGTCTCTCAGTACTGGAAGAATGGTGGGTCCAGCAGGAGCACCACCAAAGATAATGCAGTTCTGACAACACCTTTTCATTTTTCCCGCAGTTCCAAACAGCCAATGAAGTGTCACTTTAAAATAGCGCTGAGAGCAGCAACTCTTAAGTTGCCTGGGACTTCAGGAAGATTTAGTGTTTGGTGAACTCTGTCCTGCAGTGATGGCCTGAGTGCCCACAGAAAGGGCAATGAGTGCCACTTCTGGCACCCGTGCCATAGGTTCGCCACCACTGTTCTAGTATGTAGAGAAAAAGGCTTCTTAGTGCCCCTATTAACAGTGTTACTTCTCCGTTGTCCAGTCCGATTGGTCTAACAGTCTGAAGATGGGATGTGCTCTCCTGTTCCCCATGTTTGTTTACAGCAAGTGTTAACCCTTTCTGCTCTCTCCCTGGCTATAGAATAATATGAGCATTATTTTCAAACATCATGCTGAAAGCTAAGGTGACACAGAGATTAGATATAAGCTAAACAAGGCTGCAATAAGGACCTTGAGGTTTATCTGCAGCCTGGCTTTTTTATTATTAATATTGAATTTAAAAGTAGTATCTTTACATCACTACCCCCCATACACTATTACTACTAGGTTAAAGAATAATCATCAATTAGTGTAATGGATATAACATTATTTGACATAACAAAGAGAAAGTAACTGGCATTGTCCTACACCAGAAACATGGCTATAATGGCCAAAACTCTATATATAGATACGGCCCTAAAGCAAGAACACAAGTAGGGCACCAGCACAACCATTATGCGAGGCTTGTCCTTCCTAATTAGTGATTCATTTAAATTAAGAGAATCTGTAATTCCTGGGTCAGTGGCCTACACTGTTGAATTGGGATATCAGAAAAGGGCAAAGTTAAGTAATTTTTGGGAGGTCCTGTGCACTTCATATGGACACCGCATATGCAGTGTGTATGTGGCTGTGCAAGGAGGTCAGGATGAGTTCAGATCAAGAAGTCGGCCCTCCTTAGTCCCCCACACTTTAGTTGTATAGCACCCCTTGCTATACTTGTTGACTCCCTCTCAGTAAGTCCACCTCATGTGCCAGTGCTGGATGGTCATACAGTCTTCGTTTTACTATTTACATCCTTTTGTACATGGGCAGAAGACAGATTTCTACTATTGGGCTATTGAGAAGATCATTCTGACCACCACTGGATACAATTCAATTAGAATAATCAATATAGTTAAAGGGGTATTCCGGGAATATGAATGTCTGACACAAAAACCCATAATGCTATAAATAAATTAAATGCAACAAAACTCAATGTCATTAGTCACAAAATGAAGCTTAAATAGTTTGATTTTATGATTCACAAAATTTTATGGCCTCCCTAAAGTTATCACCAAGATGGCTGCCACTGGAAACTACAAGTTCCATGATCCTTTAGTTCTCAGTAACTCCTCCTCCCTCTTATGCTCTGCCCCCAGTGATGATGTAACAGGTTTTCTTGCACTGTTACCATAGTAATGATGTGTAACTGCCATCACCAAAACACTGGCCATACTGGATGCACTGCAACCAACACACTACAGCCAAAAGAGTGGTGATCACATGACCTGCCCAGGCAGGTGCAGAACATGTGATGTGGACATGAGACAAGCAGCATCTTCTGTCCTGTGTCTGCTCTGCAAGGAAATTAATGGACTGATTAAAGGGCCAGTAGCATTTTAATTCTTCATCACAGTGTATGTCACCAGCATTTTTCTGCTAACGGGAGCAAAATTTTAAATAACAACTCATTACATATAAGCTTATATTTTAAGGACCCATTTATATATGAATTATACAGATTCCTGGAATACCCCTTTAAGTAAATAAAAAAAAGTTTCATTGTTACATATGTGTATGGAGATACGTGGTCTAAGGGTACATACACACAGCCATATGCCTCCCCCCCTCCATAGGGAAAAGTGGTGCACAGGCCGCACACACACAGAAAAAAAAAAGGTAGAGCATGCTCTATCTTTCCCCCGTGTTCGGCGCAGATCAGTGCCACACATGTGGCACTGTACCGCCGCCGGGCCGCCATTGGGGATGTATACATGTGGCTGCAAATTTGCGGCTTCATATACATCCCCACAGACTGCTGTCTAAATGAACCCCAAGCTATATTTGTGAATCTGCAGAAGATTTCATTAAAATAGTGAATAGGAGGCATGAAGCGAATTGTATACATCATACCCCATCCATCAAATATGGCAGAAGACCATAAACATTTATAATTCTTTGTGAATGCTCCGTTATCTGCCTCATCATTTATCATAGGGACTAATCACTTACCTCCTCGCACATGATCTCGGCTAGACGCTTACGATTTATCATACACTGCTCAGCTCTACTTCAACTTCCAAGCAATAGAGGGAAATAATATTGGACATCCTTCCCCAAAAACCTTTCATTTTGTCCTGCACACCCAACAATACTAACACACATTACTCTAAAAATACCTTTTCCGGTGAGGTCTTCACGATACCATCTCCTTGATGAGACTCCATACTATTTGTTGTAGGACTTTTCTCCGGAGCGGATTTATACAAATCATTTGATGCTGGATGTAGGAGAGCAACAGAAAACATCAAAACGTGTCCAGGAAATAGAAATAATTTCATTCTGTGAGACAACCCTCGGCCATACATGAAGATTGATTATATAACGTGTGTGGTCGCAGCCTTAGTCAGGACACCCATTCTTTATATCTCCAATCTGTGGTCCTCTAGCTGTTGGAAAACTCCTACTCCCATCATGCTCTCATGATGTGTAGACTGTTGGCGAATGGATCAAATTTATTACAAGGTTGACCAACCTCTATTAAACATATGCCGCTATCTCGCCATCCACAGAGCAAAGCTGTGTCTACTGATGCCTAGAAACCTATGGTGCTTTACTTACAGAACACAATCTCCTACATTATGTCTAATAAGTTTGCAGACATCAGGACAAGAAACTACTGAATATGATAACAAAGATAATAGGCAGAGTTGTTTTACATCCCCAAGAGCTATTGATTTGTGAAAAAGACACTTTACAGTTACTCTTTAATAAGTCACCATTATTTGAAATATCCTTAGAAAGTTTCCCCCGAGTCCTTGTGATCACTAGCTCCATGGCCTTGTGGCGTAAATAAAAATAATATTCTCACTTACGCTCTGGATTTTCAGGAATCTCACCAGGCTCCTTTTTACATTCAATAGATTCTCCATGGTGAACAAATGTGTCTTTAATCTCAAGAAATTCCTCTCTCTTTGAGATTAATGAAGCCTGGAAAAATGGAAACAATGGGGGATATTTATTAGTCTGTCTATGGTATTCTGTCGTACTTAGAAAACTGTCTAAGACCCTTTTACAAATGTGCAAAGATGCTGGGCCTCTCGCCAAAAAGATCCATGCGCCAAAAAAAATTCCTGACCGGACAAAGTGCTGGCCACTCCCATCAGTCCCCATCTCTCAGCACTGTATCAGGCGCTGGGACATTGTGACGGATGGGAGTGGCATGCCGGAAGCTCCCCGCACAAAGCTTCCGTGCCCCTTTAAACTAGCAGGGGCACGGATCAGCCGGACCGCGGTGTGGGACATAAGGAGTGATGGAGGAGGCTAGTACACTTTTTTAAAAGCCCAGCCTGGCTCCTAATTATTTTAGAAACTCTCAGACAATCCCTTTAGCACCTCACCCATTCATTTAAAATTTTCAAATGAGCTCAGGCGGGCAGGACTGAGATAGCTAGAGGGCCAGGTGTGGCCTGCGGCCTATACAATGCCGAGTTCTGGTATTGAGGGTACCTGTTAGTTACAATTAGTAAAATACTATTCTAGAGATCCACAAACCTCTGTCTATTCAAACTTCTTTATTAACAATATCGACCAAAATTATTATTTTGTACAACTGTATTCTCTATGTTTTGGGAACACTTTTGAAAGGTCATTTTCTGTTCCAGCAGGACAATACCCCATTGAACAAAGGAAGATCTTTGAAGGCATGGTTGGTAAAATTGATATGGGGGTTTCATTAATTTAGCAGGCCCCGATTATAGGTTACGAGTCAGGCGGCAACGCAGCACAATATAGGGCATGTCCTATATTTGGGCAGATTTGATGCCCGGCCGCTCATCTTTCAACGGAGAGGGGTGAGGAGCGCTTACTCCCCTGGGAATGTAGCCTAAGAAATAACAATAAAAGGTTATTAAGAATAAAGATGCTGTGAATCAGGCATTTTCATAAATATCCAAAAGTTCTACTACGTAGGAATTACCTCTTGTTCAGGGTTCTCCGTTTTCATTTCACAGAATTGTGGGGTTTCTTTCTTTGTAGGAGTAATGGTCTCGAGGACAGGAGACACGATTGGGGACAACAAATGACTTATATCTACAAACAAAAGATATGGACTTCAATGCATTTCATAAAGAGGAAAGATAAAATAAAAATTATTAATCACATAAGCTTTATTTCTTGTTATAAGTAGAGAACCAAGCTGCTTCAAAGCTGTTGCCGAATGACAGTCTACATATAATAGACCGCTGTGCTTTTTCATCCAGTATTTCCTGCTGGATATAACGTATACTAATCAGATGGATGGAAAAAGAATGCCTCTATCTGCCTGTACAAGGCCCTGGACACATTGTGTGTGTATGGTGAAAACTTTCTTGGCGTATACACTAAAGGCAGCTACAAAATTGGCCGAGCTTGATCTATGAACAGGGAGAGAAACCACAGAACTCTGGTCTGAACACTCCTGGAGACGGGACTCCAAGCGCCATATTGATATACGATTCACAGAGTTCTAGAGTCAGCTCTGCTATTTAGTAAGGAAGCAGGAAGGTCCAGGGTTTCACCAATCAGACTGGGCAAGTGCAAAGCCCAGTACAAAAATGTCATATGAATGTGGCCTGATACAGCTCAATCCTGCTACCTCCCTCGCTCAGCCACACCCCACTCCCATCTCACATCAGACAGCTCAGTGTGACACATCTCAATCCGCCACAGCGAAACAGTGGAGAATGTCAGACTCTTTTGGTAAACTTATTTGAATAGAGAAGGGAAGGGAAGAACAGCAAACTCCACAATCTGAGCTACAGACAGCAGAAAAGATGTGACCAGTGCTAGGGAACATTACACAGCCATAAATCTGATCAAGATTGGCTGCAGTACTAGTATGAAAATCATGGCTGCTTTATTCCGAAAAAGTCAATTCATTCATTTCCATGTATCTAAATCAGCAACCAACAAAAACTGTACCAACACAAACCACGGTCAGGTGTGACAGTTTTAGTTATAAAGCCACCATATTTTTCAACCCCCCAGACAACCCTTTGAAGATTTAAAAATGCGGTTATTTTTTTTCCATAAAGGTGCCATAGACTTTAAAACAGTTGGAATACTAATGGTTATAGCATTTATACTTCACTAATGAGATGAATGCATTAGAGGTCATAGATCATCTGCTATTGAAAGATATATATAATCAACCCATTACCCAGTGGTGATAAGGGAATATCGTCCTGATACCCATCAGTAATCTTCATTGGGGATTTGTATGGATGGCTGGGGATTTCTGTAGCAGGTGGACAGTCTTTTAAAACCAAATTTCTCAGCACAGCAGTGGGAGTGATCTAAAAAGACAAGAAAGATATTATTAAGGTTACATGATGCCAAAGCTGGAATTAAAGGGGTCGTCGGAAGTTAAGATAACTAGAGGATGGCCAGACCGGAAAACCAGGCCCCCCAGTGATTCTAAAAACAAGAAGTGGAGGTGTGGGCACTCCTTATCCCTCCCCATAGGGAGCTGTGACGTACGTATGGCAAAAGATCTTTTCTCTAGCGAAGGCACAGTACGGTGACAGACACGTGTACTCACCACACTGTGCACAATGCACTTCTCTGACAGCCGTACTCTAGCGGCTGTATGTTTGGCTGCCATACGGCTTCCATACATGTTCGTGTGCATGGGGCCTAACGTGTAACAGACGGTTAGTCCTATAAAGACTGTCCCCTACTTACAGAAAGATCCCTCTGCCCACAAGGATATCTGGTGCAGCTCTCTGGATGCTGTACTGCCGGGCTGCAACGATCAGCTGTAAGGGGTCTGTAATTACCGTATATATTAGAGTATAACCGTCCCAAGTATAAGCCGAGGGTGGGAAATGCATCAATGCCAGCCTGCCCCCTGTAGTATACAGCCAGCCCAGCCTGCCCCCAATAGTATACAGCCGGCCCAGCCTGCCCCCAATAGTATACAGCCGGCCCAGCCTGCCCCCAATAGTATACAGCCGGCCCAGCCTGCCCCCAATAGTATACAGCCGGCCCAGCCTGCCCCCAATAGTATACAGCCGGCCCAGCCTGCCCCCAATAGTATACAGCCGGCCCAGCCTGCCCCCAATAGTATACAGCCGGCCCAGCCTGCCCCCAATAGTATACAGCCGGCCCAGCCTGCCCCCAATAGTATACAGCCGGCCCAGCCTGCCCCCAATAGTATACAGCCGGCCCAGCCTGCCCCCAATAGTATACAGCCGGCCCAGCCTGCCCCCAATAGTATACAGCCGGCCCAGCCTGCCCCCAATAGTATACAGCCGGCCCAGCCTGCCCCCAATAGTATACAGCCGGCCCAGCCTGCCCCCAATAGTATACAGCCGGCCCAGCCTGCCCCCAATAGTATACAGCCGGCCCAGCCTGCCCCCAATAGTATACAGCCAGCCCAGCACTAAAAGGAATAAATAAACGTATATACTCACCCTCCGATGCGCACCGCTGCTCCGCCGATGTCTGTGCCGCTTCGCCCATGTCCTCTTCTGGCTTCCGCGTCCGTCTTCTGCAACATCCTGCAGGGGGCGGTCAAGTTCTTCATGGCCGGCAGGCGCATAGTATGACGCGGCCGCTGCTGACGTCATACTATGCGCCGGCCTGGAGAAAACCATGGCGGCGCCCTGCATGATGTTACTGAATAAATAAGAGGACCCGTGCTGACATTGGGGGAGCAGCGGTGCGCATCGGGGCCGCCGGAGGGCGAGTATATACAGGTTTTTTTAATTGACTCGTGTATAAGCCGAGTTGAGGATTTTCAGCACATTTTTTGTGCTGAAAAACTTGGCTTATACACGAGTATATACGGTAAGCTTTATTCATAATCCTTGGTACCATTATAGCAAAAAAGTTTGAAAATCTAATTGTCACTGGGACAAAATTTTTTTTTTGTCTGGAGCTACAATTATAAAATATACAGGTCGGACTTGCATACAAATTCAACTTAAGTACAAACCCAAGGAACCTATCTTGCATGTAACCTGGGGACTGCCTGTATTTACCTTGTCTTGTTTTGCCGTTGCTTTACCATTATTGGAATATTGAGTATCTATAAAAGAAAAGAAAATAACAGATTAAAAAGGACATTTTTTCAGACAACAAAGTAACCCTAGCAAGAATAGAAAAACAGTAGGAATATATTTGACAAATAAAAGCAATTACATTGGGCAAAATAAGAACTTCTCTAAATATCAAGCAAGGATGATTCGATAATTCAGGAGCTTTGATCTTCTCAGGGCTTGGAACTGACATAAAATGGTAAGATTCTATTTTTACGAAAACAGCACCAAAAACTGTCTGAAATTGCACCTTAGAACCTTATAAATTGTAACAGTGATGAGATGAGACACAACCCATGGACAATACAGAGTCAAAAGTCGTTCTCTTTTAGAACCTCTTCCAAGTTTCCCAGTACATTAAAATCCTAAACCAGCACAATTCATCAATATTAGAAGGGGTTGCTCGTCTCCCCATCCCAGATATATTTAAGATATGACCTTGCAAGTGCATCATAGGAAAGTCTGCCTTATTTTTGTTTGCACATGAATATTTCGGTTCTTGGCTGCGAAAAGTGGTGCACCAGGGAAGGGTCAAGAAAAGATTAATGGGAGATGCTGAATGGTAAAACTGGACAAGAGCAAGTACACCCACTGCAACTATATAGCCACACCCATGCCAAACTATAAAGCTTATATGCATACAAAATACAAGATTTTCTCAAGGCATCCTTATGAAGCAAGGAAAGTCACCTACAGGGTGATATGCTTAGTTTATACTCATATTATCCAAGGCCTCCTTCCTTCTAAAAATCGATTTTTATAAATGTGCTAATAAGACAATAAGACTGCAAGGCTCCTGGAGATGTTACTTGAGCCCCTCCGGGCTGTTGCTTCACAGGCTGTTACACTGGGCACGTCTCCCCCCCCCCCCTGCTGTAATCTCATGGTGGCAGAGAAGGTTTAAGCACACAGTGGTGATGTGTGTGAATGATTTACAGTGTAACAGCCTGTATAGCTGCAGCACCGAGGGGCTTTAGTAACAACCCCAACACCCTTATGGCTCATTGGCACAAGTTGATTTTAGAAGGTAGGAGGCCATGGATAACAAATATATGAAGATTTCCATTAAAGATGAAATAAGGACCATTTCTCCCTGCAAATAAATATTTCCGGTATGTACACAGTCCTCTTCAGAGAATTCCACAGCATCTCCATAAACTTCATTTCAGACCTCCAATTCAGCCCTTACAAAGGACAACTAATAATCATCATTTTCATCTTTTTTTGGTGGCCTTTTTCAGTTTTTATTCTCATTCATCTATTGAACATTTTACCAGAAGAATTGCAGAAAATCACATGGTGTAAGTTAGACTTGCGTCAGGCCACAATATTCTCCTTTGGACAGAAGTTTGCTTCATAAATGCATAAATCAGGATTACCTTCCATTGAATATTGGGCAGAAAAAAAAAATAGAAAGTAATTCACACGGACATTGACATGCAACAAAAAGGTCACACAATCTATAAGCGGTAGATTTGGATATGGATTTTGACCTAATCCTAATTTTGTGCATTTACCCTGAATAATGCCTTCTGAACGGCGTTTGTATAAAGCCATAGTCCGCGACAACAAATCTTCCCTCAAAACAGCAGATTTGTCAGGAGTCTAAAATCAGCCAACCCTGGTTCAGAGATACAGATCTAATAATTTCCATAACACACTGAAGTTATGTATCATATATGATTTATACACAAACCAATACTTTAGCAATACGTACCATGACATATTTCAAGACTTCATTGTCATTCCTTTTCAGGATACATTAGTTTTATATTCTTCATCTCACACTTTAGCTACAGGACGATGGTTTTATTTAGTTAACCCCATGTGCATGTAATCAAAAGACAAGTTCCTAAAATACCACGATCATTGGACTTCCCATCCCTTAAAATAGGAACCTGTCGGCACCCTGGTCACATATATAAACATATGGTGGCCTAGATGAACATTTTTTATTTATATGCAAATTATCATTTGACATACTATAGATATGTAGTATACCCTCTCTTGACCTCATTTGCATCTAAATAAGAATTTTCTCAGTGTTTAGGCCACAACTTTCCCCAGACAGCCATGTGTATGATTCAGGGCAGTTCACCTACAAGGCCATGTGTTTATAGGTGACCCGCGAGATGACACATTGATACGTGCAGACAATAGTAATACAAGTGTTGTCCTTCATACTATAACCAGAGGCAAAGGACCTGCCAAGACACAAAATAAAAGTCCAGCTTTTCACCCCTTTGAGCCAAGGGGTTTTTCCTCCTTTCTCAAGTCATATCCTTTTCTATGTACAGAACTGTAGGAGGGCTTGTTATCTACAGGACAAACTGTACTTTCCAGTAGCAACTCGTATTATTCTATGCTATGTTCTAGGAAAATGGGTGAAAAATGTTGTGGTGGAAATCGGCAAAAGATTTGTGGCCCTGTTTTTGTAAGTTTTAAAAATCTTTAATTATTTTTTAAATTAAAAACCGTTTGCAATACAAGAGTTTTTTATGCATATGGTGAACAACATCGGTAAAATAGAAAGCTGAATGACTGCCTCTATATATATATAATAAAAAAAAAAAACCTTCCGACCAGTTTTCTGCTTACAGAAACTGACAATTACCATTTTAGTGACAGTGGATAATATTTGAGGTCCGAATGAAGGCGTGAACTGGGCTTAAAGGACATTTACAACCAGTATGAACAACTATGCAAATGAGCCAGAGGGGCTCCAGGCTCCATTTACACCCATAGAGCTTGGAGTCCATCAGGCTCATTTGCAGACAGTCCTTCATCCTGGTGGTAGATACCGTTTAAAGGATATCTACCATAGATTCACTAGCAGATTCCTCAGGGCAGGACTTGTATTTATAATCTTATATTCTACTTTGCACCCACAAAACGTCTCTGACATACTGTGCGACCTTGGCCTGGGCCGTCAGCTTCAAACACATTGTGGAGATGCAGGGGGCATCTCTGCAGGGATACTGGGGGTGGATAATAGCCAGAACCCTCAGAGCTCACAAAGGCTATGGTAACGCCCCCAGTATCCCCTGCAGATAATTTACATATAATAAACTTTGATTTTAGAGACAAAGTATAGTGGACATAAAGGGGATTAGTGGATAGTGCATTATAAAACAAAAGTTTTGATTAATCCGTTTTAGGGAATCTGCCACTGGATATACAATGGTAAGTAGCTACCAGATGGTATACATAGCCTAAAGAAAACAAAAAACATATTGGAATTATGAAAGCATTGCTAAATATATGTATTTATCACATTTAGTTAAGTAATTTATCAGAATTCACCATAAAATAAATGTATCAAGTAAAAGATGATATGAAATCATGACGTCTTTACAAGCAATGCATGCACAGATTCCCATGACAATATAAGGGGATACATTTGATGCCTGCAAAAATAAATGCTTTTCTGTCAAATCAAAATCAAGTCACATGTAGCACGCACGGCCAAGTGTAGCAAGATTAATGGTATAGCTTGTATGAATCAATTAGATTTGTATGGATGAGGCTTAAGAAATGTCAATAGCTCACAACATATTATGGATTACATGAGCTAAAACACATTATAACAGATGACATGAAAGGGGTCATCTGAAAACCACAAAGAGAGAAATAGTCATATGGGTTTTATTTTCCTAAAAAGGGATCAATTTTATAAATAATAGAAGATAGATGGAGGTGCTGGTACAGATTTTGCAATGGAGCGGAGCAGATTGAGGGTAGGGGCAGACCTAGCTGCTATGACTCACTGCTCCCCCTACCATCTGCATAGAGCAGCAAGCTCTGGTCTACCTTGCTGGCAAGATGAAATGGGATATATTACACACACACACATATATATACATATACACATGCATATACACACTTTTTTTTTTAAATCAAAGGTTCACTTGTACTATTTATGTATGCATTTGTTAAAAACTCTGCAGTCCAATTGATGGTCACACCATTAAAACGTCACAATCTTGATATTCCAAAAATCTATCCTGCTAACCTACATAAAGATATTTTGCTACTATCGATTCTACATTCACCAGAGAGAAGGTTTCCTCCATTTTTAATCCAATCCTAGAGAGTGTGAATAGAAGACTTGCCAGGCAGGTCAAATACGCAAAATAAAATAAAGGCATCTATTAATTATTCTATTGATTGATCTTTTTTCCATTGCAACAAGAAAAAGGTATATCCACCTATTGATTTTAAAAAACCTGTACATAATAAATTGGTGATGTGCGTGTGGCAGGATTTATAACTACCGTCTGCCCTTAGATGAGCGCCAAAGCCTCAGACAGGCGGCAACTCAAGTTCATTTCACATGAACAAATAATCTGAACATTTTCTATATTTTTTTTTTTAGGTAAAAATCTTCTCTCTGCTCCCATTATGATTGGACCATACATCAGTATATTCAGAATTAATTGCATTCCAGGGTAGACATTTGCACAGCAGAAAACAAATAAATTATTCAATTTTAAACCAAAACAGTTATACAGTTTTATGACATTTTAAATAAGACTGCAATGCATTTTCCTCCAGCAAGCAGAGGTGCTGACAGCCATCGTGATAAAGAAGAAAAACGAAGGCTGCCACAACACAAATTAATAGGGTCAGGCTTGAAATAAATTGAGATGGGAAAAATGGGAAGAAAAAAAAAAACAACACGATCAGCAATCATTTATCTGTTTGCACAATGAGGTTTGAGAGGACACATAGGCTGGTCTAATTAATGCCAAAGTAAAATATAATAATGTAGTCATAAAGACCAAGGACGTTTAAACAAGGTCACGAATTGCTTAGAATAGTAAAAAAAAAAAATTATATCTGCAGGAATATAAATGTGAAGAAAACATTCCTGCAGGTAGATTATTGATTCTCTAAAAATGAAATCAAAGATGCCTATAGAAATGATTTTTATTCTGCAGCTCAGTACAGGCGGTCCCCTACTTAAGGGCACCCGACTTACAGACAACCCATAGTTACAGACAGACCCCTCTGCCCTCTGGTGAAGCTTTCTGAATGCTTTACTATAGTCCCAGATTGCAATAATCAGCTGTGAGGTGTCTGTAATGAAGCTTTATTGATAATCCTTGGTCCCATTACAGCAAAAAATGTTTAAACTCCGATTGTCACTGGGACCACATTTTTTTTTGTCTGGATCTTCAATTATAAAATATACAGTTTCGACTTACATACAAATTCACCTTAAGAACAAACCTCCAGACCCTATCTTGTACGTAACCCGGGGACTGCCTGTATTATCATGGTATTCATACCCTTAAAGGGATCCTGTCACCAGGGACCTCATTTTCACCAAAGACAGGTTACAGGAGCCCAATACACCTGCGGTGCACATATGCCTTTCTGTATTTTCTAAGCATTTGCACTACAAAATAATTGCGTGTTATAACTTACCTTGCACTCTGACAGAATCCTCTGGGTAGGCCCAGGGGTTGGACTTTGGTTTGGATGCATTTAAAAAAAAAAAACATGTGACTTGCTTGTCCTGAGGCAGTCTTGTTTTAACCCTTTCATTACAATGTGCTATCAGCACATTGTAATGAATGAGGAGGAAAATCCCCATATACTGTCATACTGTAGTAATGCAGTATATGGTAGGATCAGACAAACTAGGGTTAAAGTACCCTAGGGAGTCTGAAAAATAGTAAAAAAAAAATAAAAAAATAAAATAATTAATTAAAAAACCCTACAATTCAAATCACCCCCCTTTCCCTAGAAGTGATATAAATAAACAGTAAAAATTAAACACATTAGGTATCGAAAATGCCCGATCAAAATATAATAACTGTTTTTAACTGCTTTTAACCCGTAACGGAAAATAGCACTTTTTGCCATTTTGAAAAATATAAAAAAAATCCTATAAAAAAATGACACCACCCAAAGCTCCAGACAACTAAGTATGAAAAAAGTTATTAGCGCCAGAAGATGGCAAAATAATAATTAAAAAAAATTATAAAAATTTGTACAGGAGGTTTTAATTTTTGTAAATGTATGAAAACATTATAAACCCTATACAAATTTGGTATCCCCGTGATCATACCAACCCACAGTGCAAGCCGTAAAATCTAGGCCCACAAGAAAACAGTGCAAATGCATTTTTCACCATTTTCACTGCATTTGGAATTTTTTTTCCCCTTCTGAGTACATGGCATGGAATATTCAATACCATCACTATGAAGTGCAATCACACAGCTCAGATTTTTGAAGGTGGGGAGTAAAAAATGTAAATGAAAAAACAGGAAAGGGCCTGGTCCTTAACCGGATAAAATGCATCCTAACCAACGTTTGAATTCGGGTGAATTCGATTTTGAAGGGAAAACCTGCTCCACAAATGTCATTCACCCGTTCAGTTCATGTCTTTCACCTGTTCAATTGACAAAACTGCACCTAAAGCCACCTCAAAGCTGATTGCGATGCAGTTTTAACTGCAACGTGTGAACGCACCCAGAGTCAAATTGTGGTTTTAAATAGACCCATTTATGGAAATTTTTTAAATTGCTAATTTAATCGAAATTAATTGTGCAATTGGTTAACGTTCCATCCAGCACACGGTGCGAGTTTGATGCTAGTTGAGCTGTGGTAGAGCAGGGAGCAAGAAGATTTCAATGAGTTACTGCTGGAATTGCCATATTGGCACTTTATAAAGGGTTAAATAAGAGGGTTTTGAGTTTCAGTTTGGGAACGGTTCGCCATCACTGCCAATACAATCAATACACCAATGCAAATAGTAAGGCTGATTACACAACATTTTTGTTTGACGGACTTGAAATTTAACCTCTTTCCGCTCTGCGCCATACAGCGCTAAGCTATTAAGGGTGTATGCAGAGGGCTCACAGGGTGAGCCCTCGTCTTACAGAGGTGGAGTTTGCTGCATATTGCAGCAAATACCCCCTGCTAATACCCGCAATCAGTGCTAGATCGAGAGCATCACCTTGATCAGTAAAAATCACAAAAATGTTAGGTGTCCCGCGTCCCAAAAATGCAGATGTAGCAAAATATAAAAACTGTTATTCCCAGTGTAGAACCCCATAAAGGAAAATAGTGCCTAAATGTCCAAAATGCCACACCATTTCACATAAGATAATAAAAGTGATCAAAAGATCATCTTTCAAAAAATTACACCACGCAGCTCCGTACACCAAAGTATGAAAAAGCCATTAGCGTCAGAAGATGGCAAAATAATTTTTTTTTTCGTACCTTTTGTTTTAATTTTTTGAAAATGCATTAAAACACAATTACATTTTGTATCACCGTGATCGCACTGAACCAAAGAATAAAGTATCGCATAAGCCGAGGCCCCTTATTTTACCACCAAAAACTAGGAAACCGTATTGACTTGGCCATTGGTCACAGCCTCCCAGTATGTAGCCAGTCAGCCCCATTTGCCAAGCACATTTAAAAAAAAAAAAAAAAAAAAAAAAAAAAAAAACACAATAAACTTCCATACGCACCTTCAGGCGGTCCCGATGCTCCAGTCCCCGTGGCTGGTCTTCTCTCTGTTGTAACAGCCGGCAGAGACGCACACCAAGCGATCTGCCGGCCGCCGCACACCATGTCTGAGTCATACTGTGCATACAGGCAACACCGCTGAGTCATACTGTGCGCCGGCCAGCAGGGTGCATGGTGGCGTCTCTGTCGGCTGTTACAGAGAGAAGAACTGCGCTGGAGGGTGAGTATGTACGTTTTTTTTTTAATTGATTTGTGTACAAGCAGAGGTGAGGTTTTTCAGTACATTTTTTGTGCTGAAAAATCTTGGCTTATACAAGTGTATATACAGTAGATGTGTCATTTTGGAGCGCACTGTGCCCAGGAGAAAGTAACACAACACTTTTTTTTGCCAATTTCACCGCATGTGGAATTTTTTTGCAGCTTCCCAGTACACAGCATGGAATAATATATAATGTCACTGAGAAGTAAAATTGGTTAGGCAGAAAATAAGCCAGTAAATGGAAAAATGAAAAAGTTATAGCTTTGTGAAGGAGCAGAGTGAAAAATTAACGAAAAAATGCACAGATTTAGGGAAGTTGAAGAAAAGAACTTCATGTGACTAGTACCTTTGACTCCAGTAGATCAATTGTTTTTTTATCTTAAGGCCATTACACAAGGATGGGTCTTGTGAAATAGCCCTATGTCTGATATGGTAACAAAAAAAAATTATATATATTTTTGCAGGATAGGATAGCAAAGGAAGAAACTTTCCTGAGCCACTTAGATTCAGCCGGATTAGATAATGTGATGGTCAGGTGGCACAACCTCGTTCTATAGCACTTTGGCAGAAAGAGCTCAGTACTTACCCCATTATAATTACTCTCATGATCGAGTGATCTATCCTAGGAAGTGGATAAAAATAACATGTCAGTGGAAATTAACCTAATAAACCACTACCAGTTTCTAGACAAGCAGACCATGCAGATCATGCTCCTTATAGCCCATCATGGTGGCATCATCCAGAAAAACAGCTTTGAAGTGCAATGTAAATTGGTTGTATAAAGTCACTGAAGTCAAGCTCTCCCAGTTACACATGCGCCTGGATGCATCGCTGTCAATCACAGCAAAGGGCAATATAAGTAAGGGAAAGCTTGGCTTCAGTGCTGAGCTCTCCGCCTCCATGACTTCCAAGTTACATCTCACTTGGTTTTCTGGATGATGACGACTCAACACTGCACCATGAAAGAAACAGGGTGTGAAAGGTGTTAAAATGCTTGAGAGTGGTTTACTAGGTAAATTTCTGCTGACAGAAAAAGAAGTATTGCTTGAGGAGAAGCAACATTCTCTACTTAAGCTCCAACACTATGTACAGCACAATGAAAAATGTTAAGAGCCTTGTATATAAAGCCTGAAGAACATGATCTACCTGATTGAGGACAGCAGTGGAAACCCAGCTTTTTGTTCCCTATATAAGAGCAAAACCATTTACAAAAGAGACCATAAAGATTCTATCATTTACTGTGAGAAATTTAAATAATAATAAAAAAAAAAAAACTTGCGTTACCACATCAACTCTATTTACACAGGTTTTAATAACAGCAGAGAGAGATTCTGTGTCACACTGGATCTTCGCTATTAGGGTCAATATCTATATCTATACAATATGTCCTTACATTCTGATGTGTAGAGCTCTGCATCCAGAGCACAACATCCCAAGTGAATGTTACCCATGGCAGAGTTGCGGATACACTTGGAAGTTATGGAGAGGGAGGGAGCTAGAAGACATTCTCCATCTGGCAGGCCATCTGTATCCTGATGCAGGGGGTATAATGGCATCACTGCATCAGGTTGCTGACTAAAGACAAGCTATATGGAGACAATTATCAGGATTTGTACACTAGCAGCGGTGTGGGCAGGAACACCCCTGCGCCTGTGAACATTCGGCCCAGAAATTCTGCAGGCCACAATTGTCACGACGGGTGAGCGCACCCCTCCACTCTCTCTATAGGAAAAAGCACGACACAGCCACAGGAAGATAGAACCCGCTCTATCTTTCTCTCCAGATAATGGATGTATTGCCCTTGAAATGCGTGGGAGTGTATGCAGCCTGCACCGCAACGGTACGGGTTGCATACAGACGTTTTCATATGTTTGTCTGAAAGTGGAAACACCAGCAATTGGGCCTGGCACAGATCGCTGGTGTTAACCTGCTAAATGCCTGCCCTAGAGGTCATTGGAGATCCAACTCCATGACAGCATGGAGTCTGTGCTTAGTCATTTCTGTAAATCTGTTACAATGTGCCGGTGGCCGTATTGCAGTATTGGGTAGGAATGATCAGAACTCCTATGGTTAAAGTACCCTACAGGGTCTGGGGAAAAAAAAAAAAAAGCTTAAAAAAGTTCAAATCACCCCCCCCCTTTCCCTAGAGTTGAAATAAACAAAATAAGAAAAATTAGCCATAAAAGTGGTGGGACTTTTGGGACAAAGGTACCTAATCTATCAACTGTTATTCCTGGCAGTGAACCCCATAATGTTAAATAGAACCCAAAATGTCCAAACGTAACATTTATTTCCGGAACAGATAAGGACAGGTTCACCTTGCTGGACCACACAAAGGCTCATCTTGCCAAGAACAAAAGTATGGAAGGTAAAACTACCGGAACATTGTCGATCATCCTCAACTTTCGGTATTATAGATTATTATATGGCCAGTAGACTAATACACATATACAATACAGTATACATCCAACTTCACAAGGTTATTAGCAAATCTCATTACAGTACACGTCCTCCACTTTTACCTTCATAAAGATTAGTCTTACAAATAGAAAGTAGTAGTAAATTAGCTTTAAATGAAGACAAATAGAGTCCTATAACAATGAAATCAATCACTGTCCAAGGAGCCATCAGTGATTGTCATCTATGGGAGTGAGATGTAAATCAGACAACGATATAGAAAGTGAAAATACTTGCTGACAGTCAGAGTCCAATGAGCACTTCTATAACTGATGAAAGCAATCATTGGTGCAGAAGGCCGGAGAGGGAAGCTGACAATACTGGAGCCCCTCCCCGATCAGACTCATCACTTGCCTGATCGGGGGGGGGGGCAATAAATAACCTGAATAAACCAGGTACACTTATGCATAGATCCAGGCAATGTGACAATCTTAGTATATTTGTTATTCATGGCCCCTTCTTCTAAAATCAACTTTTATAATTATGCTAATGAGTCTGAAGGGTTCTGGGAGGCATTACCAGTGCTCCTTGGCGCTGTAGCTTTATATGCTGGTACACTGAGCAGGAGAGAAGAGGGTGAGATGTGCTCCTGCACAGGTAACAGACGGAGGCCAGAGCCCTTCACACTTATTAGCATAATTTTTACAGTGAGCAGCCAGCAACAAGTCTTGCACGCTGGCCACACACAGACTATAACATCACACACGGACCTGTCACTGCCAGCGCACACACTGATGTCAACAAACTGCTTACATCATAGTGTGTGTGGCCAGCGCAAACTACTTCAGCAATCAAGAAGAGGATCTGTGGATTTTATTTAATAGACTGGAGTATAAGCAGAGTTAGTTTTTTTTCAGCACATCTATTTTCTACTGAAAAACTCAGCTTATACTTGAGTATATCTGGTATGGAAAACACAATACCCTCTTCATGACCGGCCAACGTAAATATATCAACGGCAGGTCATGAAGGTCACGGACCATAGCTGTAATTATGACTTCTAGATTACAGGCAGTCTGAGACAATCTACAATATATTAAAATACCGTTGTATTGCAGTACATTGTATAAGCGATCAATCCCCCCCAAGAAAAATTCTAAAATTCCCCACTTTCCATAGAACACACATTAAATAAGCTTAAATCTAGTTATGCAAAGTAAAATCATAAATATGTTCCAAAGTGTCTGATGAAATTATAAAAGCAATTATTCCTGGCAATAAAACCCATAACAGAAAATAGAGCCTAAATCGCCATTTAGCCACCAATAAAAAAATAGGAATAAAAAGTGATTAAAAGATCCTACAATCTATCAGTAATTAGAAAGCAATGCTGCCACTGTAAAAAATAATATCAACCGCCTCTGCTGATGACCTCTAAAAAGAAGTCTCATGACGGGTAAAACCAGGGATCTCTCGCAAGACCTTTGAAACCTTATTGTTGCAAAACATACTGACAACATTAGTTACAGCAAAATGTATAAACTACTCAAGCAGGTTTAAAGTTTGATCAGCAGCATTTTAGTTGTTAGAGAAGACCGACACTGTACTGTTTGGATGGCATCTTACACAACATGTTTGGGAGGTCAAAAGGCACTGCCTATGGCCAGCGGCACACATGGCATTTTGAACCCGTTTTTGGGCCGTTTTTAAGCAGTCTGTTTTACCAATTATCTTAATTAAAATGGGTCAAAAACAAATGCGTTTTCACATGTGTTTAACGGACTGCTTAAAAACTGCCCAAAAACTGGTTCAAAACGCCACGTGTGCCGCCGGCCCAACACTCCATATACAGCACTCCAATCAGTGAAGTTTGAAGGTGGGAATAATATTATGGCGTGAGGCTGTTATTTAGTATAGGGCTCTGGAAAACTTCATATAGTTTAAGGAACTAAACTATATGAAACAGCTGCTTTAACCCCTTCTGGTCCAAGCCATTTTAGGGTATAAGGACAATGCCAGAACTTTAAAATTTGCCCTGTGTCATTATTGGTCATTATGCCTGTGTCTTAATTGATAATTGGGAAAAACAGACAAAAATGGTAAAAAAAAACAAAAAACAAAAACAAACACTTTTTTTTTTAAAGGACTGTTTAAAAACGGACTAAAAACAGGTTCAAAAACGCTAACGTGTGTCACCACCCTAAAGCCCCTAGTTCTTATAAAATCGAAATAATGTATATAAAACACAAAAAGGTACATATTTTTTGGTATCACTTCGTCTGTATCAAATCTGTACAATATAGATTTTTTGTACAGATTGATATGGACGCAGTGACACAAAATTTGTACCTTTTTGTGTGTTGTTTGTTTCAACAATACTGAACACAGTTAGTGACGTAAAAAAACAAACCAATAAACCCACGAAAAACTGAAAAGAAAACCTCTGCTGTCAACAGAAAAATACAGAAGTTATGCCCCTGAAAAGGTGTCAATTAAAGAAAAAAAAAAAAAAAAAGCTAAAAATCCAAAATAAAAAAGGATAATTTTGTTTGTGTCCCCCTTAAAATAGTAAATGAAATCTCATGAATAAGCTATAGACCCCCCAAATTAATTATCTATACATTATAGCTCACCTCCCAAATTATAAGTCCTCATATGTTTGCATTACCAAAATTATTAAAAAAAAAAAAAGTTTCTAAAATCGCAGGTCCATTTTGTTTTAACCCTCGTGAAACACTTAAAGGGTTAATAGACTTAATAGAAGTGGTTTTACATATGTTGAGGGCTGTAGTTTCTATAGTGGGGTAATTTATGGGGTTTTACTATTATTTAGGCCTTTCATAGTCACTTGAAAGCCGAGTTGTCCCTCAAAATGTGAGTTTTGGCGATTTTCATAAAAAAAAAAAAAAAAACACAACACCTAAAGTTCTGCACCCTATAACATCCTAGAAAAAGGAGAGGACGCATAAGATATCATTCCAACATAAAGCAGACATTCTGGAAATGTTAGTTATCCAGGTTTTGGGGTAGTTTGAAATGTTCTGCTATCCAGGCAGATGGGTAAACTTTGAAAATGAAGAATTTTTACGAAATTGCCAAATTTTCATTAGGTTTCAGAATGAAACTCAAAACTTATCACTTACATTTTATAACTATCATAAAATACAATGTGTCCTGAGAAAACAAATCTCAAAATCACCTGGATATTTCAAAGCGTTCCGAAGTTCTAACCAATTATCGTGACATGTCCGATTTAAAAAATCGAGTCTGGTCACCAAGCTGAAGACAAGTGTTGATAAGGTGTTAAAATGTAAGACCGGGTTTCACTGGAAACGTGCACTGACGTTATGTTCTTATTGCTCTTGAAAGGTGGGAAAGAAAATGGAGGGGGGGGGGAAAGAGACCACTGGCTCGGATTGGAAGAGATTAACCTACTGCAATGCGGTCTTATGAACTACAAATAGAGACTGCATGAATGTAAATGTATTTTTTCTCATGGTAATCGATGCATGAAGGTTGCAGCCAGTCTATACCACTTGAAGTCAAAATATAAAATTATAGGATAGACCTGAAACTACAAAATGGGTTTATAGCACCACCTAGTGGTTCAAGATGTCTACATCGCTTATTGCAGTGTTCTGCTGTGCAGTAACTGATCCATTATCTATAAAAGGAAGTCTCTTTTCCAGCAGCAATCACATTCCCAGAAGTCAATGGTGACCACATAAGAGCTTAAAGGGGTTTTCCCATCGGGGCATTTAAATTTAATTCATTTGTCATATGTAAACATTTCTTACAAATGGCAGATTAATGAATATGGATGTGAATGCCCAGATGAGAATACCCCTTTAAGCTTTTAACCTTAAATGGGCCTTTCATAGTGAGGCCAAATGGCCTCTTGCCTTCAATCCTTAACTTGCTGGTCCAAAACAAGACAGGTATAAAGAAATATTTGCTTTCTTTAGGCTGCGTTCACAAGTGGCATTTACATTGCATTTTGAAAAACAATACAAACCCCTAAGGAGAGATTTGCCTAATTACATTGGTGTTAAAAGGGGTAATCCCAATTTGTCAAATTAATGTTAAATGTTTGTATGTTGAAAAATGATAGTTTTCCAACATACCGTATATACTCGAGTAAAAGCCGACCCAAGTATAAGCCGAGGCCCCTAATTTTAACACCAAAAAACTGGGAATACCTATTGACTCGAGTATAAGCCGAGGGTGGAAAATGTATTGGTCTCAGCCTCCCTTGAAGTATACAGCCGGCCTGCCCCCTTGAAGTATACAGCCGGCCTGCCCCCTTGAAGTATACAGCCGGCCTGCCCCCTTGAAGTATACAGCCGGCCTGCCCCCTTGAAGTATACAGCCGGCCTGCCCCCTTGAAGTATACAGCCGGCCTGCCCCCTTGAAGTATACAGCCGGCCTGCCCTTAGTATACTGCCATCCCCATTCGCCAAGCACCTTAAAAAAAAAAAAAAAAAAACTTCCATACTCACCTACAGGCAGCTTCCTGATGCCAAGTTCCCCGCGGCCGGTCTCCGGGCTTCTCTGTGTTGTATCAGCCGGCAGATACGCATCCATGCGATGACATCAGCGGCGACACCGTCACGTGATATTGTGCGCCAGCCGGCAGATCGCGTGGATGCGTATCTGCCGGCTGATACAACACAGAGAAGAGAGAAGACCAGCCGCGGGGAAGACAGAAGAGGAGCCGCCGAACATCGGGAGCCACACCGACCATCGGTCCTCCAGAGGGTGAGTATGGAAGTTTTTTATTGACTCGTGTATAAGCCAAGGGAAGGTTTTTCAGCATATTTTTTGTGATGAAAAACTCGGCTTATACACGAGTATGTATAGTACTTTCTGTATCAATTGCTTATGGTTTTCTAGATCTCTGCTTGCTGTCATTCTATAGAAAGTATGCTGTTACAGCCTGTCATATTGCCCATGCTGTTATTGGTCTTGTATTGTACATTCAGTCTGCAATGATATGTTCATACTCATGTTATGCATGCTGCCACCCAGTGGTCAAAGTTTTTATTGTTGGATAATTTGCTTGCTGTATCTTTAAGCTAGCTATCCCATAATGCACTGTTACCCAGCTTCTCCTCCTCTTTCTGTGACATCACTTCCTCCTTCTTCATGCTGTCCTCCATTTGTGACTGTAGCAGACATGTTCATCTTCACTGTGCAGTAGCAATGTGTTTTGACCGCATGGCATGTCATTTCTAAGGTAAAGGCATTAAACTGAACCTAAAGCACATCCATTGCATCCTCCCTTCATGCAAATGGCAACGCTGTGGAATGAATGTCAGTGAGTTCTACTATCTACCATCCAGTTTATACGGAGACTGCACTCACAACCTATCAGGGTCTTCTCCAGCGTATATCTGTGGCAGAATAGTCAAAACACAGCTGAATCTGTAGTTCCTGCAAGATCCACACATAGTCTGCAAGCAAGCAAATAGAGCTGCCGCCATCTTAGCAGCACGTGGCTTCCTCACCATTGTGAACAAGCTGCAACCCCATCTTAAAGAGACAGTAACACATTGACAAGGATTAACATGTCCACAAAAGGCTCTATAAAATCCTCTGTCACTGCACCTAGCAAAGTGCACCCTGTTACCAGACCCACAGATGTGCAAGATACAGAGTTTGTGTTCCAGGAGGAACAAATCGTACGATCTAAACGTGTTACCAAACCCACACAAAAGATCAGAGAGAACTTTGAAGTAATTAAGGAAGAGTTCTGTGTTAATCTTGATGATTTATGGCAAAGAATTGAACACTGTGTAGCAGCCATATCACGCTATGACAGTGACGCAGCCAAATTAGGCACAACATTAAATCGCTTATCTACCGCCTATGATCGCTACCAGCGGCTGTCTGCAAGGTACATCACATTCCTGAGTAATACCGAATTTGATGATGCCATAGCAGAGCTAGCCAAGAGAGAGACTTTACTTCATACACAGGATACCATAGTGAAAGATGCCAAAAATAAGGCAGAACTTTGCATTGCACACTTGCAAGAAGTAAGATCTCACCGGTCCACTTCAACCAAACGTACACTATCATCTTCCAGAACCTCCCGCTCCAGTAGGTCTGCATTACACGACAAGCTTATAGAAATCCGTGCTGATGCAGAGGAAGCTAGTGTCAGAAGTTCATTTGCCAAGAAAGAAGCAGAAATGGTGAAAAGACAAGCGGAGGCAGAAGCCCAACTGAAAATTCTCCAAATGGAAAAGGAGGAAGCAGCCGCCTTAGCCAAGCTAAAGGTTCTTGAGCAAGCATTAGTCCAAGTTACTGACCATGACTGCTCCATCCCTGCAGAAGTGGAAGACCCAGATGACCGCACTGCCAACTATGTGCTAAAACAATCATCTCCAGCACAATTTCAAACCTACCACACGGCCATGCCTGTAAAGTATGAGATGACGCCAGCTACCCAGAACAAGGTAATTTCTAGCATCACACGAGTGGATCATCCTGAGACTAAAGTGCCGCTTAACCCTTATGCTACCTCATTTCATCCTGATTCATCTCAGCCCCATATGGCAGAGAATCTACATGCCCCAGGGATATGGCAAGGTAATCTGGTGACACAAGGTGGTAGATCAGATATGTCGGACTTTGCCAGATATATGATGCGCAGAGAACTGATAAACATTAGTCTCTCAAAATTTGACGACCATGCTGAAAACTATAGAGCCTGGAAATCTACCTTTGAAGCAGTAATCAATGATCTTAACCTCACTGCCAAGGAAGAGCTCGACTTGCTAGTTAAGTGGCTAGGGCCAGATTCTGCAGAACGTGTAAAGACATTGAGAGCAGTTCATGCGGGCCACTCACAGGAAGGTCTTGCTGCAGCATGGGAAAGACTTGAGCAAACTTATGGCAGTTCTGAAGCCATAGAAAGTGCATTATTTAAGAGACTTCATATCTTCCCAAAGATCACCAACAAGGACAACCGCAAGCTTCAAGACCTAAGCGACCTATTAAAGGAATTGGAGTTAGCCAAAACAGATCCACGTCTGTCAGGACTGAGTTACCTTGATACGGCTCACGGTGTTAACCCAATAGTGTCCAAGCTACCATATGGCATGCAAGAAAAATGGGCAGATCTGGGCTCCAGGTACAAAAGAGAACACAATGTGTCTTTTCCACCCTTCTCCTACTTTTCCAGATTCATCAGCGACCAAGCTCGGAAGAAGAATGATCCCAGCTTTGACTTCACAGAATCTACTCTACCAGCTTCATCATCATGCTCAAGGTATGAAAACCAAACAAGCAAACGTAGAGACTTAAGAGGAACAGTGTCTGTTAGGAAGACAGACGTACCATTGACTGCATCCTACAACACTAGACATGACGCTCCTGTCCATAAAGACAAAGACCCTAACCGTATGTGCCCCATACACAAAAGACCTCATCCACTGAAAGAATGTCGTGGGCTTAGGGCAAAGACTTTGCAAGAACGCAGAGACATGCTCAAGGAACTAGGAGTATGTTACAAGTGTTGAGCTTCTTCAAACCATTTCGCTAAAGACTGTAAGGCTGTCATCAAGTGTACTGAATGCGGTAGTGACAAACATGTTGTAGCCATGCATCCTACCCCTTCTCCTGACAACCCACAAATTCAAGCAGCATCTAAGGCCCTCACAGTGCATGGCGGGGAGCCACCAGCTCAAGTTTCAGCTACTACCACTGTCTCCTCCTCCTGCATGGAAGTATGTGGCAAGGAAAATGGTTCCAAGTGCTGTGCCAAAGTGTGTCTGGTGAGTGTCTACCCAGAAGGGCAACCTGAAAGGGCCATCAGGATGTATGCCATAATAGACGAACAAAGCAACAGGTCTCTAGCAAAACCCAAGTTCTTTGAAACCTTCGGTATAAAGGGAGAAGCAATTCCATACACCCTTAACACTTGTTCTGGACGAGTACAGACCCTCGGCAGAAGAGCCACTGGATACATTATTTCTCCAATTAACAGGAATATCCACATATCCCTACCAACGTTAATTGAATGTGACCAGATACCTGATGATAAAGAGGAAATTCCTACTCCCGAAGCTGCTTATCATCATTCCCACTTGAGACACCTGGCTAAAGAGATCCATCCGATGGACTTGAATGCTGACATCCTTCTCTTGCTCGGGAGAGACATTCTGAGAGTTCATAAGGTACGTCAACAATGCAATGGCCCAGATGATGCCCCATATGCACAAAGACTTGATTTAGGCTGGGTAATCATTGGCAATGTGTGTTCAGATAAGAATCTTAGATCGTCTCAAGTGAACTCCTTTAAAACCTTTGTGCTCAATAATGGTCGCACAACTCACTTTAGGCCATGCCCTCATCATTATGAGGTAAAGCAGCATCTTTCTAACTTCTATAAGGCACCAGACATCATTCTTACACCTTATGAAGGAGGATCAGTGTTTCGCACGACACAAGATGACAACAGAGTAGCTTCGTCCATAGAAGATAAAGAGTTTATCAAAATAATGGACAGTGAATGCTTCAAGGATCAATCTAACCATTGGGTTGCACCCTTACCCTTTAGGGCTGAAAGAGCCAGGCTTCCTAACAATCGGGAACAAGCATTATCCAGATTCATCTCCTTGCAATGTAGATTAAGAAACAAGCCTGAGATGAAAAATCACTTTGTGGCCTTTACAGAAAGGATTAGAAAATCCTCCAACAGTGAACAATGGCACTATGTGTCATCTAACCTCAACCCTGCAGATTGTGCTACCAGACCATCGTCTGTTAGCGCCTTTGCCAAGTCTTCTTGGTTGACAGGTCCAGAGTTCTTGCTGAGGGAGAATAAAAAAGCATCTGACGAAGACGTCTTCAGTCTCCAAGATCCTGACAACGATCCTGAGATACGTCCTGAAGTGAGTACCCTCATCACAAAGTCTGAAAGGAGGTCCGGCTTGAACTGTCACCACTTTTCCAGATGGCTAAAACTTGTACGCACCATTGCAAGGTTAGTTCACATTGCACAGTGTTTTCATACCAGTAACGATAGCACTGAATGTCGTGGTTGGCACATGTGTCGCAAGCCTCTCTCTGCAGAAGACATTACACTAAGTGAGATGTTAGTGATACGTAATGTACAGGAGAGTGCTTTTCATAATGAACTGAAATGTCTTCGTGACAGACAGGACATTCCAAAAAGCAGCCCACTCATCAACATGAAACCAGTGGTTGATGATCATGGTATGCTGAGGGTTGGTGGCCGCCTGAACAAGGCCAAGTTAGGAGTGTGTGAAAAGAATCCTCTTATTCTTCCTGGCCATCACCGTGTTACTACATTGCTCATACGGCATCATCACGAAAGGGTCAAGCACCAGGGCAGACATTTTACCGAGGGTGCTTTAAGAGCCGCAGGCCTGTGGATATTAGGAGCGAAAAGGCGGATTGCTCACATAATTCACAACTGTGTTCCATGTCGCAAGTCAAGAGGGAAATTGCAACAACAGCAAATGTCGGACTTGCCAGTTGACAGGACGAGCACTGAGCCACCGTTTACCTATGTTGGTCTGGATGTTTTTGGGCCATGGGCAGTGTCTGCACGCCGAACCAGAGGTGGTCATGCTGAGAGCAAACGATGGGCAGTGTTGTTTACATGCATGAGTGTACGTGCTATACACATTGAAGTTATAGAGTCCATGGACACTTCCAGTTTTATCAATGCTTTAAGACGTTTTCTTGCCATCAGAGGACCAGTAAAACAACTGAGATCTGACTGTGGGACCAACTTTACCGGTGCCTGCCGAGAATTGCAGATAGATTCTAAGCCAGTTCAAAATTACTTGGCCAACAACGGTTGTACGTGGGTCTTTAACCCTCCACACGCCTCTCATATGGGTGGTTCATGGGAAAGAATGATAGGCATCACCCGTAAGATATTGGACTCCATGTTCAGAGACTTAAACTCCTCAAGACTCACCCATGAAACCTTAACCACCTTCCTGGCTGAGGTATCCGCTATTGTCAACTCCAGACCTCTTGTCCCTTTATCTACAGACCCTGAATCTCCTGTTCTTCTCACTCCGGCAACTCTCCTCACTCAGAAACTCGGATCTGTTCCTAGTCCACCTGAAGAGTTTTCATCTGGTAACATCTATCAGAAACGGTGGAAACATGTTCAGCATTTGGCCAATTGCTTCTGGAACAGATGGAAAAAGGAGTATTTGGCTCTTCTTCAAGGACGAAGAAAGTGGCAGCAGGTCAAACCAAACTTGCAAGTGGGAGATCTTGTCCTGATGAAGGACCAGAAAGTGGAAAGGAATTCTTGGCCCATGGGGCTCATCTCTAAAATCTTTCCTAGTGAGGATGGTAAAGTTCGTAAGGTGGAAGTTACCACCATACGTCAAGGAGTCCCCAAGACATTCATTAGGCCTATATCTGAGACTGTCCTCTTGATACCAGGAATAAGTCAAGCAGAAGGGACAATGCAAGTACATTGACTCAGTCGCTCAACGCAGAACTATGCCAGGGACAGCGGCTTGCTGCGAGCTGGATTATCTACCATTGAACTGTTCCTGATCAGCA